>NC_088845.1:7548396-8148396 GCF_904066995.2 Poecilia reticulata | reverse complement strand
TATTAAGAGCACAGCTCTTGAAGGAACAGTTCCTCAAACTCATACATAATAAACAATTTTAGTGGCATTTGTTTGCTCAGCAACTTTTAGATGCATCCCTGCTAAAACACATCCCAGACAAAAGGTTGACTCCCTCATTCAGTTCTGTAGAGGCTTATGATGAGTCAATGATCCAGGTGTGTTAGAGAAGGAACGCATCTAAAGTTGCAGATGGTAGCTCTGGAAAACTAGACTACGGCAGCCCTAGCATAAATGTATGAAAATACAATGATAAAAATAAATTAAACAACACCTCATATTGTTAAATAACTGATTTTATGTACTGAAGTTTTAAATAACACTTGAGTTTGCATGGATGTAAAATTACTGCTCAGTTTTAAAAATTACAATATTTAAATCAGTGTTAAAAGGTAAGAATCTGCTTAATTTGTGATGGGATCTGGATTCACGGTGAATATTAACTAAACCGCATAAATTGCGACTAAATAGCTGATGTTAATATGATCGTAACTTCACGGATAAAAATAGTGCATGACCGATTTTTTTTATGTTGTCGCTCAAGATAACTGATAACAAAAAAGTCTAGCACAACCTGCTGCCCTGACACCAACTCACACACATCTTCATTCACAGTATTACTTGTAAATCGATTTAAAAACTGACTACTACAGCCCCTCTATAATATGCTTGCAGAAAGTTAAACCCTTAAAGAATGACCTCCTTCTCTACAAAATGCAATCATAACAGTACTATCTAAACCTGGAAAACCTCCCACCAGATGCGAATCTTTTCAACCAATCTCTCTTATAAACGCCAACATAATATCTAAGGTACTAGCACTTGGGCTTGAGAAATGTTTACCATCTCTTTCTGAACCTGATCAGAACGGATTCATAAAGGGGCGGCAAGCTAAATATGAACATCCCGATACAGCTTTACTTTCACTTGATGCAGAAAAAGCATTCGACAGAGTGGAACATAACTATCTATACAATGTTTTATCTCAATTTGGCTTGGGTAGGTATTTCATAACCTGGATTAAAATAATTTATAATAAACCCACAGCCTCAGTTATAACGAATAATATTATATCTGATTCATTTAATCTAGCTAGGGGAACACATCAAGGGTGTCCCCTCTCACCCCTCCTCTTTATTCTGGCAATTGAACCATTGGCTTTTGCCATAAGGAACAATCAAAACATACAGAAGAAAAAGTCAGAATAAAAAGTATTGAATCTAAAATTGGACTATTTGCAAATGACATTATTTTAATGTTGTCTAATCTCAAGTGCTCAATCCCTCAACTACTTAAAACCCTCAATGAATTTTGGTTATCCATCCATCCATCCATTTTCTTAACACCCTTGTCCTAAAAATATATTTTTTTTAATTAAAAAAATTTTTTTAACACCCTTAAAATTTTTAACACCCTTAACACCCTTGTCCGTTAGGACAAGAAGTTAAGAAAATGGATGGTTGCTGGTGCCCATCACCAGCAAACGTTCGGGGCGAGAGGCGGGTCACCCTGGACAGGTCGCCAGTCTGTCCAGGGTGGACAGACTGGCGACCTGTCGCAGGGTAACACAGAGACAAACAACCATGCACACACACTCACAGCTAGGGGCAATTTGGAGAGGCCAATTAACCTGACAGTCATGCTTTTGGACTGGGAGGAAACCAGAGTACCCGGAGAAAACCCACGAAAGCACAGGGAGAACATGTAGAAACACCGGAGCCGTGAATCTAACCCAGAACCTTCTTGCTGCAGGGCAACAGTTCTACCAACTGTGCCACTGTGCAGCCTACACACACACACACACACACACACACACGCACGCACACCCCCCCCCACACACACACACACACCTAGGGACAATTTGGAGAGGCCAATTAACCGGATAGTCATTTTTTTGGACTGGGAGAAACCGGAGTACCCGGAGAAAACCCACCATGCACAAGGAGAACATGTAGAAACACCGGAGCCATGAATTGAACCCAGAACCTTCTTGCTGCAGGGCAACAGTTCTACCAACTGTGCCACTGTGCAGCCTACACACCCACAAACACCTAGGGACAATTTGGAGAGGCCAATTAACTGGATAGTCATGTTTTTGGACTGGGAGGAAACCAGAGTACCCGGAGAAAACCCACGCATGCACAGGGAGAACATGCAGAAAGACCGGAGCCGTGAATTGAACCCACAACCTTCTTGCTGCAGGGCAACAGTTCTACCAATTGTGCCACTGTGCAGTCTACACACACAAACCTAGGGACAATTTAGAGAGGCCAATTAACTTGACAGTCATTTTTGGACTGTGGGTCTGAAGTTATCAAGATAACGAACAGCAATTATCCTTATCTAGCAGGTGGGGGTTGTACTTAGCCCTATCCTCGCATGTTGGGCAGGCGGCGTATTTTGACTTATGAAGAGCTCGAATGCCATAGATATCTTCTTCCCTTGCCCTTTTTTGCAGCACAGAAGTCAGCGTTTCATAGTCCGGTTTCCTTTTACCAGAGCAAACATCCTCAGCCTCATCCTCAGGACGTTTCCCCTGGGACAGCCCTCTCTTGGGACCGGTCTTTGAATGCCTCTTCTGTCAGAGCAGAGGTTGAGGACTCAACAACCTCTGCTCTGCAAACTTCCCCAGCCGGGGAAGTTTGTTTTGCAATCGGCGAAGGGTTGAAAAGAAAGGCATCAAACTCGTCATAGTCAGTGGTCTCATCCTGGTAACTCCAGGTTTCAAATTTTATCCCAGGAAGTATTTTATTAAAAATCTTCCTTACTCCAGTGGTGATGACATATCCAGCACCAAAAGTTAATGGGAAAAAGACGGTTGTAAAAACCTGTTCCATACTAAAATTGCTAAAACACGCAGAGTCGAAGAGTCGAAGAGATGATTGGATATGAACTCCTGTTTTGAGATTCAAGAATTCATAGCCTCAGATGTTCTTTGATCTATGTCATAGATGATGATGTCATAGCTACAATGAGCTCACCGTGGTTCTGGGGGAATGTCTTGCTTCTGATGGTTGCTATGGAAACGGTCAAATCAGTTCTGCATGACTCAAACTATTTTTTTTTCCCCAAGATATTTTTATTAGAATTTTCTGTTACACAGACATACAAAAACAGACACACAAAAACATGAAAAGTAAAACAAAATAGATAAAAAGATAAAATAAAAAAACAAAAAAAAACAAGCGGCCCTCGCAGCCAAGCGCCGCTCAGGCCTATAGCCACCGCCTGGTCCTAGCACCGCCTCCCCCTTGCCACAGCTCATGCTCTCACGGAGCAGCCAAACCCGCCCTCCTTGAATAACTCAGTGTGTCATGTTTGGCTTTGCTCACAGACAATGCACAAAAATGTGTTGCTGATTGGCTGCAGCGAGTAGATCAGGGGTCACCAACCTTTTTGAAACTGAAAGCTACTTCATGGGTACTGAGTCATAAAAAAGGCTAACAGTTTGACATGCTCTTCTGAAATAACAAATTTACTCAGTTTGCCTTTAGTTATAAATTATCAATAATGATTAATGATTCTCATCTATGGGAAGAAACTGATTATCAGAAATCACAATTATTGTGATTTCTTACAATAATTAGCAATGAAAACAAGGTGGGAAACAGATATCAATATTCAGCACTTTATCTCTTTTAATCTCAGTAATTGTTACATTTTTAGATAACCACTTACATCTCTACATTTCATAGGAAAAATGTCCAATTTTCACTAGCCACTCAAACATTTTTTTTAACAAATCATGAACTATGTTGCACCATGCTTCAAAAAGTTATCAATTATGTAATGTTAAAGAAAAATCAACTTACATATTTTAAAATAAATCTTATCACATTATGAACTCATAACTGCTGCATTTTTAACAAAATTATAACTGTTATATGTCATGAACACACTTTTAAATTGAACACAATTCCTCAATATTTTAATTAAACTTTGCCATGACACTGCCATGTTGCCACTGACATCTGGTATTGGTTTCCTTATTAGTGAGAAGACTGGCATTGCATGCTGTTCACCAGTGCTCTGTAATCTGGTGTGTAACTTGAAACTGAAACTGTGAGTGCATCTTTCAGATGTGCATCAGTGAGGCATGTTCTGTGTTTGTTCTTGATGAAGTTCATGTCAGAAAACACTGATTCACAGAGATACGTTGAACCAAACAGGCTGGCAACCTTCATAGCTGCTGTGCATACACCACTGCACCATCAATTTTACTTGGCTTTCAACACCAGCGGGATCTAGTTTTAAATTGTATGTTTTTGTTTTTAAACTGTAAGTTTTTATTTTTTTATTATGTTGTGTTTTAATGTACAGCACTTTGTATCAGCTGTGGTTGTTTTAAAGTGCTTTATAAATAAAGTTGGTTTGGTTTGGTTTGATAAATCTAGAGGGCAAAGTGGAGTCAAGTTACAATGTAATAATGTAGCTGTCACATTCAATCTTCAGTTTTTTCAGTGGCTACCTGTATTAGCTGTGTGCAGGTTTTCCTGCCGTGTTGCCCATACTGGACTGTGTTTGAGATTCTCTTTATTAAATTATAATAATCATCATCATCATCTTGGTGTCAGCGTTCATCCTCACCACCACCAACCACAGTTTATGACAGTTTAAGTTTTGGGAGAAAATATGTGTATCTGAACAGCTGGATTGATACTTTATCTAGTCACTTATGTTGGCATTAGTTGCATTGTGTTTCCAGCAGCGCTCCTTGGTGAAGCACGCAACATCTCAGGTAGATTAGCCAATGTAGAGAGGAGATACAGCTGTTTGATTAACCTAGGGCGCGCAGTGGAGTCAAGTTATAATGTAAGGCTATTTTGGTCTTTAGAGGTACAATGAAGTCAACCATAAAAGTCTGGTGGAAATCACATGAAGCCTGGTTGATTTAGAGACGATCGTAGACATGGCTGGTATTGCTATTTGCTAATAAGGCACGCCCACATGCTTCAGCTAGCAGCCAACATACACAGAGTTCATCATCATGTCATTTTATATCAATTTGCACAGCATTGAAACCATTTGAGTCAGAGTAAAAGTAAGACTTCTGGCAGACAAAAACAGGTGACTTCCTGTTGGAGGGGGCGTGGCTAAGGGGATGTCATCATATGACCTTGTGAATGTGATCAAGGCTGGCCAATAATGAGACATGGGAAGTCTGATGAAGTTGTCACTTTTCCTGTAGAAGTTATTGCATTTTAGTATTTCATGGCACAGAGCCAAAGTTTGACACTTAGCCACGCCCACATGCTTTGATGTGCGAGAATTCTTTTGATGACTTTTCACCTTCAATGTCTTAAGTGTGTGCTGAGTTAGTTTGAAGTATGTATCTCAAAAGCTGTAGGAGGAGTTCGATCAGATGCGATGTCTATGAAAAACAGGAAATGGCGGCTTTGACCCAAAATGACCGACTTCCTGTTTGGTTTGGACCATGGCTCCAAGAGACGTTTTTGTACATCCTGACAAGATACACATGTGTACCAAGTTTCATAATTCTAGGTTAAAGCATGACTTGGGGCTGATGATTTAAACTCTTCTAGGGGGCGCTGTTGTGACATTAGGCCACGCCCTCCAAATATTGCACTGGATTCCTGTCCGGAGTTGGATAAGGATCCATCTCAGTGAGTTTGGTGCAGCTGGACTCACAATTGTGGAATTCAGAGCCAAACGTATAGCCACGGTGTTACAGGTCAATTCGCCACGCCGCCACGCCCACCTGCTGCATAGAAACCAAACGGGGTTGGAAACTATTATACACCAACATGTCTTCTGTCTGTAGACACTGTTTCATGTTGATCAGGTCAAAGATGTCAGATAGCGACCGTTCACAGTAAAACATGACACTTCCTGTTCTAAGGGAGCGTGGCTTAAGTGGTGTCAAAATTTCACGTTTGGGTCTTGTAGGGCACCCAAAGGTTATCACACACAGAAAGTTTGGTGGCTCTGTCTGTTTCTTTGTAGGAGATATAACAGTTTATTATTTTCTGGTGAGTCGGTGAACTTTGACCCCTGGTATCACCCCTTCAGCATGCATGAAAAGTCACCATTTTGATAACTGTGAATCGGGAATGCCTTATGAAGAAACTGACCAAGTTTGAAGCTGATCCATCAAAAGCCCTAGGAGAAGTTCGATCAAATGTGAAGGCTATAAATGGCCAAAATGGGGTGAAATTCGCAAATTCAATCCAAGATGGCCGACTTCCTGTTTGACTTGCACTATGAGAATAATTGTAAATTCTGACTAAATTCAAATTTCAAGTTTCTATGATAAAGTAAGTGAATAGGAAAGGGTCTTTTGAAATTTTCTAGGGGGCGCTGTTGAGCCATTTGTTTTGCGAATTCTGCATAGACCTTAAAATACGTAAATTGTTCACAGTCTCTATGGCTCCACCAACGTTGGTGAGTTTTTGAATATGTTAAAGCCCCCAAAAAGGCAATTGATTTGTCAGAAGAAAAAAAAACATTTGAAAAACAATAGGTCTTCGCAGCGCTTAGCTGCTCGGGGCTAAATAAACAATGTCCACCTTATGTATGTACCTGTCCAGTTGAGTATTACACAGGATCCATGTATCTGTGTGCATCTAAATTTTACTTTCATTCTTTTCTACCTCTAATTTCAAAACTCAGTCCTCCAAATTTCTGCACCTACATGATAAGTATTACACAAGACCTGTGTTTGAAGAGTACTTAATATTATTTCAGTGACGTTATATAAGAAACTAAGTTTGTTGTTGGAGACCAAAGTTACCTCTGGAGGGTTGGTTGAACAGGATCCGCATACATCGACGGCGCCAGCCTGACACAATTCATCTTTGGAAATCTGAAATGTAAAGAACACTCACTAAATGTGAGTTTGTTGAAAATGTAGGAAACAGTCCTCCCTATTCCTGCACCTTACATTTTAAGTATTATGCAAGACCTGTGTTTATGTGCCCACCCCCTCTAGATAAACAAAGAATTATCTTTTTACATGATATGTGGACATCTTTTTTCTCAGAAAACCATGTTCAGCTCCATGGTGAATCTATAAAGTTGCTAACTTTTGGAAACACTGAACATCTTGAGTCTAACCTGTAAAGTCTTATAATCTTCCACCACCTCCAAGTCATAAAATAATGGCCAAACGTGTGGACACCAGACCCCATCTAGAGCAAAATTTTGCATTGTGGACTAGACAGCCCAAAATAAGTCATCCACTTATGTGGACACATTTTTTCTCAGGTTCTAGAAGGTTGATGTTTTTTTTTAGCCTTATAGATTTCTCTAGGTTTTTTTCTGTACCTTCTGTTCATTCAGGATAGCTACATCATAACAACTGCTTTGCTCTGCTGATCAATGATCACCATGTTCCGTTGGTTGGCTTTTCCCATTTTGACTTCTTGTATATGGAAGGTCCACAGGATCTTAGCTTGTTTGTTTTCTACCACCTTGTGTGGCATTTCCCATTTTAACGAGGTGTGTTCAAGGTTATATTCCCTTCAGATGTTTCTTCACACTATTCTCGGTACTTGGTTGTGGCATTCCATGTATTCTTATCATGCCACTTGCATCCTGGTGTTAGATGCTAGATTGTCTCAGGGGACTCTTTGCAAAGGATTCACCAAAGATCTTGCTTGGTGTTACAAATCTGGGCCGCTATTGCTCTGGTGCTAGGGACCTGTTTATGTGCCACCATGAATACTGCCTCTGTGCTGTGTTTCAGTCTATGACTTTATGTCCAATGGAGCATTATTTGCTCTCTGTTGTAAAATATCCTGTTGCTATGGTTATGCATCATAACAAAATAGTAAAGTATGAAAAATATTTCCAAAAATCAGTCCAAATACACAGTATCCCAAACAAGAAGGAACTTTTGTAAAAACAAAAGTTACTTTTCCTCCAGAAAGGTGGGAATGAAAGTTTAAAAAGTACAATTCTCAATGAAAGATCAGAGCTATTCCAATATGCTACAACCTTGAGCGGCACCATTTTCCATGCATCATCAGCAGCTTTTGTATTCTTATATCAGTGGACTGAATTTTTCTGTCTTATTATGCCAGCAGGGTATATCATAACTGTCAATGCATACCTGTTGATTGTCTGGACCTTGCAAAAGTATCCATAGCCTGTGAACTTTTCCATATTTTGTCACAACTGCAAATATATTTTCACAGAATTTTATGGGAAAGACAAACAGTTGTAAAGTAGAAACAAAACTATACATGATTCAATTTTTTACAAATAAAAGCTAAAAAGTGTGGCATGCAAAAGTGTTCAGCCCCCTTTCCCTGAATGCAACCAATTACCTTCAGAAGTTGCCTGATGACTTCTCATGGTAAACAAATTCAACTCCTCTATGACTGCCACAAAAATTGGCTGAGAGAATATTGGGGAACAAACAGCATCATAAAGTCCAAAGAACACACCAGACAGCTCAGGGATAAAGTTGTGGAGAAGCTTAAAGCAGGCTTAGGCCATCTCACAGAGTACTATTCCATGAATTATCTGGAAATGGAAAGAGCATAGCACAGCTGTGAACCTACCAAGAAAGGGCCATCCACCTAAACTTACAGGCTGAATAAGAAGAGCACTGATCAGAGATATAGCCAAGAGGTTCATGGTGGCTCTGGATGAAATGCAGATATATATGTTCACAGTAAAACTATTAGTCATGCACTGTAAAAATGTGGTTTTATGGAAGAGTGGCAATAGAAAAGCCATTGTATAAAGAAAACTAAAAGAAGTTCCATTTGCAGTTTGCCAGAAGTCATATTGGGATACAGCAAAAATGATAAGACCCAAATTGAACTTTTCGGCAAAAATGCAAAGCGCAATTTGTGGTGGAGAACAGACACTGCGTATCGCTCTGGACACACCTTCCCCACTGACAAACATGGTGGTGGCAGCGTCATGCTCTGAGGGTGCTTCTTTTCTTCAGGTACAGGGAAGATGGTTAGAGTTGATTGTAAGATGGATTGAGCCAAATACAGGGTAATCTTGGAAGAAAACCTGAACACTCCGGAACCTGGAGTCTGCAAAAGACTTGAGGCTGGGGCAGAGGTTCACCTTCCAGCAGGACAACGACCCTAAACATAAAGCCAGATCTACAATGGAATGGTGTAAATCAAAACATATTTATGTGTTAGAATGGCAAAGTCAAAGTCTAGACATAAACTCAGTGGAGAATCTTTGGCAAGATCTGAAAACTGCTGCCAAGTCAATTTTATTTGTATAGCACATTTCAGCTGCAAGGCAGTTCAAAGTGCTTTTCATCAAAGAAGTAAAAAGTCATAGAAATAACATACATTCACATTAAAAAAGAAAAACAAAGAAATTAAATTCAAAGTAAAATCAAAATTAAAATCATATACATACCAACTCATCCCCAGTGAGTTGGCGAAATCAACTCACACAATTCATGTGTGTATACAGCGACACGTGATTTATAAAGACACTGTAGTAATTAGCAGGACCTTCCGGAAGAAAATCAATCAGAATAAGAGCTTGTGTGAATATTCATGAGGTGCTGCTATTACACAAACCTGCCATAGGGGGCACTGTGGTGATTCACCGATTATACACAAAATCAGGTTTATGTGTATTAAACGGACATCTCGGGTTTTTTGCATTTTTGGGGTTATTGGACCAATAGAAACTTTTCTACGCTTTTACATTTTTGTCCTGTTAATTCAAAATGTCCTGCTTGTGTTGTGTGTATTCTGACAAGATGTCCTGCTAAACCACATTTACCAACGCACGCGCACACACACACACACACACACACACCGCTGCCTCTCAGTGTGCTCTCGTAGCTATTAGGCAAGTATCATTAAAGCTCTTCAGACTAATTATCTCCCCTGATGAGCCGCAGGTCTCAATGGGACAACAGGGAGAGATCCAGCATGATTGACTTGGCCTGTGCTATCCTCAGTGAGCCTAATGCAGTGAAACACACACTTACACACATGCATCAGCTTGAGCTAATGTACTGTAAGCCAGCTCAGCCTATTAATTTTCATCTGTGTGAGAAAGACCTGTCAGTTTTTTGGGGAAGTGAAAACACTTGACGTTGGTGAAAAAGTCTATCGGCTTTTGTGCACTTTTGCCTGGTTTGTGCACTTGTGTGTCACTTGTGAGCCAGGTGCCATGGGAATGCTGGGAATGTAAGCCGTCAGTGAGTGATGTTGACAGTTTGCCAAAGAAAAGGGAGCGATGAAGGGAGATGGAAGAATGGAGGAAGACGCCCTGCATTTGCTTTGCAGAAATTGTACCCATGCACCACTGATAAGCTCTGTCACAACCTAAGAAAAATATTTCCTCCTTTGGGTCATCATTCACTTTAATTCCCTCATTCATCAGTTTTTTTTTCCTCTCTACCAAGGAGGTTTGGACAAATGAGGGTGATATTTGTTTTCGCTGTAAGCCAGGCTTTTACGCCTGAGTTATGGCTGCCAAAAGACAGAGGAGGAGGTTGGGAGGACCTTTAGAAACTTAGCTACAATTTATAATTTGTTTCTTTAAGGGGAGTGTAAAGGGAACGAAAAGAGCAAAAGTTAACCATTAGTAGAGGTCAACATGTTAAGTCTAATAAGACTGAGAGATATTAGTGGAAGATTTGTCACCCAGAAACACCATCATGTGTGCAGACCTTGATTGTATTGAAGCAAGTTAAGGTTTTAAAATGCAAAAGAATCATCCATGTGTTGTTTAAATGACATCAGTATTGATGCTTTTGGTTAGTGGCCACCAACTGAAAACAGGAATCTCATTTTGGAAGTCCTTGACATTTTGACACCAGTAAGGCACAAGGTTCATGAAGATGATAACTGTTGGCCCACATTTAGATTCACTACGGAGGTCAATGTCAACTCCTGAATGGATTAATTGAATGAATGAATGGGACTTTCATGATTCCTGCAGGCTCCTTTTCAATGTTTAACTTTTAGTGACTTTTTATCTATGATCTCCATGAGTTAATTTTTAGTTGAGAAGAATGTTAAAACATCTAAAAAGTTGTGATAAAGGCTTCCATAAAGAATTAGTGGTTTTAGCTACAGGGACTTGTTACTTTCTGCCTAATCTTTTTTAGTGGATAATCTTAAGTTGTTCTTTGACATAGTGTGCTGTGGCAAAGAATGCAGATTTTCTATTTTGGCTTTTGTCACGCCTTAATGTTCCATCTCAAACACATTTTAATGGCAAGATCAATGTAAGTGAATACAGAACCTCACCAGACTGCTGGGCCTCTGAATGCACTTTGGAAGAAGAACCACAGTTGGAACCCATGTTAAGAAATGTGGAACAATTTTGTTGATCAGCACACTTATATAATAATAAAACTTTTCCAGGAGGTCAGAAAAGAAGCCAGTACAACCTCTCAGGCACTGCAACCCTCACTAACCTGAGCTAATCTTACAAGTCACAACCCCATTTTGGAAACGCAACCGAAAGGTCAGAGATAAAGTTTATCAAGGATTATTACAGTTATTAGTTAAAAAGTCCTTTCAGATTTCCAACCAGCTCTTCTTGGTTTATTGTTTAAGGAAATACTTATCTTATGATGCTAATAAAAGCTATCAATTAATAATTTATTAGCAATAGCATTCAGTTGTATATTTTAATTATGAAATGTGATATTTCAAATTGATGGGGAAAAAAGAAACACACCAATTAATACCACACTGATTTCTGAAGTGACATCCTGCCTGCTCCTCAGTTTGCTTTCTTTCTCCCTCTGAGGTGCAAAAACAGGAAGAGAGGGGGTGCGGATCAGGAGAGAAACACTGGGAGCAGATGGCAGAGTTGTCCCTCTGTTTTGAGTGATTATGGACACAGCTGTCATTCACTTTGCATGTATGTGTCTATTGGTGTGTTTGCATGTGAAACTCTGACTTACCCCGTGTGTTCCCCAGGTTCCCTTGTTTCTCGGTAATATTAGATCACAACCATGTGTTTATGGCTGTAACATTCTTTTGCAAATGGCTGGGCGTGTTTGAGAAAATCCTTAAAAATGTGGAATTTCCATCACCTGTTCACTCTTTCTCTCAGCTCGCTGTGGCTGAATCTTTAGGCGTTACCGCCCTCTAGTGGTACCTTTTATTATTGCAGCATTTTCAAGTCAATGATAACCCATTGTGGAAGTCAGAAGTGACATTTGACACACCTCATCAGATACAACAACATCCAGCAATCTATTATAAAGCCCTGTAATATCTCCTGCATAGTCGTCTTTTATTTTATCCCTTTCAGTCACTAGAAGGAGAGACTTTAAACAACTGGAGCCACTGTGGCTCAATGTGCAGAGTGGTTTTCTTGCAATTGGAAAGTTGCAGGTTTTATTCCAGCTTCTCCTTATCACATGTGTTTGTGGCCATGGGCAAGGCATCTCACCCCAAGTTGCCTTTTCCTCTTTGTGTTACTATTTAAATGCACGCTTTGTTTTTGAGTGCAAATGGATGAATGTGGCTCTAGTGTGAAATGCTTTGAATGGTCAGTATGATTTGGCAACAGCTAAATTAGTCCAGTTAATTTTTTGTTGCACTTTCTCTCAAGAATTATATATATTTTTTGGCCTCTTATGATAAAAATAACAACATTACCACCTACCTGTTGCTACAATTTCCCTGCTTTTGCTGCCAATCCCTGCAAATAACATACACATGGATGGCAGGACTCAAGCTTTCCCAGTGGAACATTGTCCAAAATAAGAGAGCTTTACAAGGGCCAGAGTGTGATATCTAGACCACTGGGTCAGAGCAGCTGTACCACTTTAAAATTGGTCCAAGGAAGAAGCAGTGGTGAACTACCAAATTAGCAGACCCACCACTATTACTCAAACTGCAGAGAAAGTTAGTTCTTCTTCTGATAAGAAGTGTCAAAATGCAGCCAAATCTGGTACAGACTGTATCAGATATGGCTGCATTTAGCCAAAGAGCTGCCAGATTTCCCATTCTGATGCTGTCCAGTTCTGGAACCACCAACAATTAATCAGAACTAAACCACAGTGAACTGAAAGAAGGTAGCCTGGTCAGATGAATCTTGTTTTCCATCACTTAAACAGGCAGATTTGACTGGGAGCATTTCTTACCTGGAGAACATGCAACACTGGAATACACTATGCAAAGAAAACAAGGCAGAGGCAGTGTCATGCTTTGGGAATTGTGGTCAATTGGTTGTCATTTGCCATATCAAGCTCAGAGTTACCTAACTTGTTGGTTTTCAGTTTGTGAGGCAAAACAAATAAAAGTCTTTGAAACCTTCATAGGAAGCAGCCAAAAGTGGTAAAAAGCAAATGAACAAAATCAAAACAACAGGAAACATTTAAGTGTATTTTATTTACAGAGAATCTCATTAAACTTCAACCAACCACATAGAAAAGAAATATCTGCAGGTGTGAGGAGCGATCTTAAAAAAAAAAAGAAACATAGTCTACTCATATTAAATGCAGATGTGCGTGCCAATGCTACGTTATGTTGTCCAGGGGAAAGCAGTGGTCTCGGGAGAATACATGCTCATCACGTCTTTAATCCAGTGGGTGTATTCACACATCTTGGTGTAAACTGTGGGGTGAGCTGGATCCTCGCAGCCGTGATTGAACCACGTCAGACCCTGCAGTTCACCGGCGCACACCATCACGTTGCTGCTACCAGTCTGAAAAAGGACACAGCATAACACTTTGCTAAAACTGAAGGTTATGTGATAGAAGACGGCTCTGGAGAGCGTGAGGTGGACGGCGTCAGAATCAGTCAGAATCAGTCAGAATCAGCCAGAATCAGCATCTCTGCTTCGTATCGATGCTCACCAGGCAGTTATCTGTGTTTGCTTGACCGGCGCAGACCATGACACCCCAGAACAGATATGAAGGGAAGGTATTCAAACAAGTCATATCATCCACCACAGGCACAGTAAGACACTTCAGGTGCTTGGAGGGGACATCTGATTTAAGGAGATGGAAGGAAAGTTGTTACTTATTTTAAACCGTTCGCTTCATTTCACACAGGTACCTTATCTTTGTTTTAAATAGTTTACAATCTGTGTTCCATTGCTTGTCAAATTGCTAGCCAATGCAGTTATTTAACAAAACAATCTTTCTGTCTACACAGGATTTAACAGATTATATGGAGCATGAAGATCTAATCCTTCAGCAAATCCTGTTTTCAGAGTCTACCTCTTTTAATTAGTTCTGATCACTGACTGGGTGCTCTGGCAGGTAATTAGAAACTGATTAAAAATGGAAATGATTAAAAAAACATTCTTTCCTCTTTGGAGACTCAAGTGACCAGAATAAAAATGAGCTTTCCATTAAAAACTTCTGTGTGTCCTCAGTTTGACTTTTAGCCAGGCTCTACCCATTCAACATTAGATATCAACAAATTGAACCAAAGCCTGAAAGAAAACCTCTGGAGAACGGATGTTCCCCCTACCTGAGAGATGATAATCCCTGAGCAGAAACTGAAGCAGGTTCTGAAAATATAAACTTATTGTTGGGCAACAAAGTAGGTACTCTGTTTTTCTGTTTTATCATGGCAGGTCTGGTGTAAGAAACTAAACACCAAATTTATGGTGTTTCCAAAACTTTGATTATCTTTCCTTTTATCTCTTCTACATAACTCTTCCCCTTAAAATACTCTTTTTATCAAGTACCAGCTGTGAAATTAATGCCTTTACATCCCAGAAAACCTATAAACTTGAATAAAAGTTAGGTCTTTAATCATCAAACACACATTTGGAAATTATTATTTTTATTCAGAAAACAATTTCTTTCCTTGTATCAACACAATAAAATTATCGACACTTTTTGTTGTCCATTCAGTTTCCTTTGTGTATCTTTTTAACTAATTGGATCATTAGGAAACAAACATTTGTGTGATGAGCTATAAAATTTATTCTTTATTACATTATTAGTTTACTGGTGGGTTTGTTTTTCTTATAATACATAATTGCAGTTTAATAATTTTTGAGTAATTTGATAAAAAATAAAAAATAAACTGCAATCTGAGAAATATGCAAAAACATTTTTCTGCTCAGACAAATCATATAAAAACAACACTGAAGCTTTTATGTCATTATAGTTTAACATATCTATAATCATTATAGATATGTAATATCTATAATGATTATTACATATCTATAATGATATCTATATCATTATAGATATGTTAAACTATAATGATTTGGTTTTTATTCACAAGTTGGAAATGTATTAGCAATTTCCAACCTTTTTATTGTTTTTATATTTGTTTGTTTGACGATTTTGTAACAAAACTTTGTAACGATGCAGGACTGAGCTTTGGTCTGCTAATAAAGTTAGTTTCTCAATGCTACACTTGATGCTGTGCTCCCTAAATGCTAAGAAAATCTGATTTTGATCTATAAATCCACTTACACTGGTTTGGATCTGTGGAGCCCCAGCCACTGATGGAGCAGATCTCCCCGGTCTTTGTGCAGCGGGTTGGCAGTGGGATTGGTTTGACATACTGGTTAAACCTGGCGGGCGCAGACAGACGCACTATGGTGAGGCTGTGGAAAGGCGAGCGGTAGGGGCTGTGTTGGATCACGTCAGAAACCAGGATGTGCTGCTCTGTGCCTTCCTGCACACTTGAGTCATGTTCCCCAAGAGAGGCAACGGTCTGATAGGATCTGCAAAGAACCAAGGAGAGGCGCATAATTTATCAAACTCTGACAGACAAAAGGACAATAAGAGAGAAACAGTATGTCTTAGTCAGACATGAGCAAGAGGTTGAATGATGGTCTACAATTAAACTGGAACCCAACTGAGATTTCCAAACAGTCAGTTTAAGCTTTTCTGGGTCTGAAACTATATCTCCCTATTTTATTTTTCACAACAAAAGCCATGCAATATTTATTTCTAAACAGTTTTTTGTTTTGTTGCTGTCATTTGCTAACACTTACATAGGTGCACACTCAAACGAAGTCACTATCCACCACTCGTCAATGAGCGCCCCGCTGCATGACACTCCTCCACCGTGCAGCCACACATGCCAGGGCCTTGAATGAGGCTGACACTCCCTCAAATCTTCCAGGGGGTATGCTCCTACAAACCACCAATGACAGCAAGAGGAAGCTATAAATATTGGTTAAAATCTTAGCATTTTGCTAAAGTACCCTGTAAAAGTTTACCTGCGAGCACCAAGGTAGCAGCCAGGAGGAGAAGATGCATTGTGTTACTCTGGGTTTCTTCCAATGGAGAGACAAAGCCTGCGACACAACCTGCTATTTATTTGTGAGAACTTTAGAGCACAGAGGGAGGAGGCGGCTACTTATTAATATTCAGCGTCATTTTCCAGTCAGTCTTGGAACCCTTGTATCTTATCAGAGTAATATCTAACACCTTTATCAAGCAACTTATTAAACAACACATCTCATTTCCTGTAAAGAGATTTGACCTTTACCCTTTACCAAAAGGGAAGACTTTGTTCTTCTGCTATAACAAGTAAAACAGGCCACCTGAAACTGTTCACACCTGAACCGGCAACATGGACAAATGTTAGCACCAGGTGTGGGTTTGCAGGTGTCCATGAGAGTATGGTTTAAAATCCATATGATAGCAAAAATATGCACTACATCTTGTGAGAGGATTGGTGAGAGGATGACAACAAAAAATGCAAAAAAAATAAATAATAAACTAGCTGACCTTGTTTCACCATTCAGTGTTAAACAAACCACTGCGGACATACAGAGGTTATGGAGACAGAAGCAGGGAATGTAAATGTGAATTAATCTGGCACATTGTGTCAAATTTAGTTTTCTATATTTATTAAATATTGTTCCTTTTTTCAGTAAAGTTAAACATAAACTTGTTTGCATTTTGGTACATTTTTCATAGTATGTGTTTATGGGATAAAGAAAGTACATCCTGCGTTTGTTTTAGAAATTACTTAGTTTTGACTTAGAAACGATGTGGTTCCCATCAGTTTGTAAAATTACTTCAATATAACTTTGAGAGTAAAAATTCCAATTTCACCTACTCATTTATATTAATCATTATGCCAAACTGAAAGACAAGTGAAAGTTTGCACCCCATTGTGCTGAAAACATACAAACAAGTCAAATATAAAGGATTTAAAGGGACAGTACCTACTTTTATCATCCCTGCTGATGCCCTCCCGATGTGGATACATATAAAGGATTTAAAGGGACAGTACCTACTTTTATCATCCCTGCTGATGCCCTCCCGATGTGGATTCTTTTGAATAATTAAAAAATGGAGATGCTCCTGCCCCATTGTGCAAGAATAAACATTAAAAAAAAAGATTTTTTTATAATTTATTTGACAGTTGCGACACAAATAGGATTAAAAAGGGAAACATTTTAATGAACTGTTAAGTATGTGTTTCAACACCTTTCAAATCTGTGTGTTCAATAATAATAATAATAATAATAATAATAATAATAATAATAATAATAATAATAATAAAAGTATGTTACATTCTTCTGTACCACATTGGGGCACAATACAACCAGGGCAAACCAACAAGGGCAAAAATAGCTATTTGCCCCATTGAGGAAATGGAGGTTTTAGCATTGTTGCCTAGCAGAAAAATGGCCCTGAGTTTAAATCCTTTCTCCAAGAGTTTGTATATTTTCAGTGCACGAGTGGGTTCTCACTGGGTGCTTCGTCTTCCTCCCAATGTCCAAAAACTAGTGTGCTTGGTTAAGTGGTCGCTTTAAGTGCCCTTAAGTGTATCTATGCAAGGTTGTCTGTTCTAGGAGATTCTGTTTCGCCCTGTGCAGCATCAGCTCTTTTAGCCAAATGTTGAACTGAAGAGAGAAACCAAGATCCCCATCCTCACTGCCCATAATGGTGCATGGAAGGATAAATTAATATGAAATACAATATATTCAATTAAAGGTAACACGGTATAAAAAAATGTGTAAACAAACAAACAAGCAAATTAACCTGAAACTTTTGGAACTGTAAAAAAATGAATTATTTTCTATTCTTTCCCAAAAGGTAGAATCCAAGGAAGATGATATTTTCATAGACAAATGGAAATATTGACATCATACTGAACTGAACCTGTCTATTGTGTTTACTAAAGTGTGAAAATTAAATTATAGATTTTTATCCAAAATACAGGAAGGCCTACAAAAAAACAAAAAACACCATACACATCTAAAACTCAATCAGTAAAACTATTTGGAGTCTAAAAACATGCATCAATAAACTTTCTGTTCTCCTATTTGCCTTCTTTGTTGTACTGTAGCTTCAGAGGCGGTTATGTCTTGCAGATGTAGGCGTTCATTAAAAATCAAAACCATCTTGCGTCAGTGATCTTCTGCACAGATGAAACAGCCTTCGTAGTCTGTTGTTGAGTCATCTGTGTTAGTTGCACTGCATTCGTATTTGACTTATCTTTTCATTCATTATTAATTGGAGCAGAAACTTGTGCTCTGATTCTGTCTGAGCCCAGAAAAGACATTTTTGTGACTGCAAATTAATCAACACAGAGATGTGGGACTTTGTGAGAGAAAAGGAGACACAAACATGCGTACAGAGTGTAAAAACATGACAGTCTGTTCCTGCAAATAAACTGCAAATGCCTTTTTTGTATAAATACTTTATTTCAAGCTATGACACAAACATTGCACTCATCGAGGGGTGGGATGGCCGATTTAAGTAAATTAAGAGGGAATACAATACATCTAGGTGGACGTGAGATTATCTGCAGGACATTGTGTGCCCCATGTGCTCACCATCCATTTCCTCTAGGCAGGTTGTGTAGTCAGGATGTCTCCAATATGTGTTGTCATCAAAAAAAGCACATTGTCCACTATTTCAGTTGTGAAGCTCCGTTTGGTGATGAGCGCCAAACGTTAAGATGTCAAATGGCATGTAGACACTTTCATGTGCAGGATCAGCAGTGCTATGCTCTTGAAAGAGTTTATTTGTTTATTTGTTATGTACTTTCTTCTCCTAGTGGTGGAAAAAATGGTAAAGCTGGTCTTGGAATATGCCGGCGTAGGTGCTCACAACTGTACTGGTTTCGGTGTAAAGATTCCTAAAGACAAAACAAACGGAAAAGGAGCAGTTTGGATTTTGGAATTCTGACCTCTGCTCAGGCTTTATCGATGAAGCTACCGACACACTCTTACTTTGCTTTCTGTTCGAGTTTCAGGTCTTTGATGCTGTCCACGTATCCGTTGACGGTGTCCACGGCGCTGTTGTAGTAGGACTTGACAGCGCCTGAGATCTTGGTCAGCGTTCCCTCTTCCTCCTCCTCCACTTGCCTTCTCAAACGAAAGCTATCGGCGCCTGCAAGGGAAGTGGTCCGAAGTGGTTTTGACTTGCAAAACAATTTTCATTAGCCTTGCTGACAAAATGTGGAAAAAGTTCCAATAATTTTCAAAGTCACATTATGCTTTTTAACCAGGTTTATTTTGGCTGAGCGACACTGTTAAAAATGCAGTGAGAATTGAAAATAATACAAAAAAAACATAAACACAATATTCCTTTTTCTTTTTGCCAAACTAAAATTTGTAGCTCGATTTTAATTTTTTTTATTTTTATTTACATTTACATTAATGCCAATAAAAATGGGAATAGTTTCTTACTTGTCAGTTCAAAGCAAAACACGGAAACACAGAAACTCAACTTAGTTTTCCAACTTGATCAGTGGATTAATATACGCTGTCTTCTTTGGCCTACTCAAGTCGTTTTCAGAAAGTGTTTTAATATGGGTAAAAATACACTTACTGACAGCAAGAAGTGCAACCAGCACAGTAACGACCAGCAGTTTATTCATGGCGCTTCGGATCTGTGGACAGAGAAACAGCAAAGACAAGCTGAAACCGTACACCTCTTTAACCACTAGGGTGAGACATTATCAAAGATTTCCCCACTCATGCTTCTGATGCTTCAATAAAACAGTAACAGTACATGCTGATTGTTCTCCATCTTCTAACTAAGAAATAAAATAGGTTCCTGTTTGAATATTCTGAAATACAAGCCAAACTCAAATAAATGCACGCTAACTGGCCTACCACAATGTCATTTTCTTTTTTCAGAAATGTGGCAAAATGTTCAGTACTCACTGTTTTCCTGTGCAGAAATGAGAAAAAGAAAACAAAGTCGGAGGCACCGCTGGCCTGAGCTGTTTATATAGGAGTGTAAATGTGTTGACTTGTCGCTCTCAGAGCCAAAGTGCACTCCACCGGGGAGATAACCCAGAACTGTTTCCTGATATGCGTTGTCCTGGTGAAGTGTGTCATTGTGTCTTCATATAAGAGGAGATTGAGATTACATGTATGTAAGAGATTGACTGTAAACGCCTCGACTAGACGATTTCAGTCAGGTGGACATAATGAGTAGCTGCGAGGATGTTTTTTTTTCTCCTGAATCTGTTCGTGTAAACTCAAATTGAAATCAGCCTCAGTCAATAATCCTTCTTATTGATTAGGTCAGGAGCTTCTGCCGCTCACACGTCCACAGGAGGGTTCATTGTTACTTGCATAACAGGAATGATGTGTTCAGTCCTATGTACTATTAAACTGGTCCTAAGTCGACAGTGTGTTTAACACGTCATCAGTCCTGAGTCAGATTGTTAGTCCCCACAACTCACACTAGAAAAAATTCCTTTTGACGAGGCCACCTTAATGTGTTTCTGATCATTTTCCTGCAGGTGACAAAAGTCTGCATGAACTAGTGCAGAGACAAGATCCTTGAGAGAATTCATGTTTCCATCAGTTATTGCAAAGGCAAAGCAGAAACTCAGCCCCTGCTGCCATCATGATTGACTGATATGTAGTTTTTTCTAAAATGCTCTGTTAGTTTTAAGGCCTGATTTAACATGATGCTCATCTTCAAAACGTTACAGGTTTGCATCAACAGTCTAGAAAATATTCTCCCAAAAGTCTCGGGGACAAAAAAAGAAGGAAGAAACCTGCTTATTGAACAAATGTTTGGTGTTTATCACGAAAAAGTATTGTACTTTTTTTTATGTTGAAATTTGACTTTTTTTTTTTAAATTAAATCCGACAACCTTTGAGTTCCATTCAAAGGACCTTAAACTAACTTATCCTTCTTTATTCAAAAATGAAAATGTCAGAGAAGCAAATACATTATATTCCCAGTTTATTATTTTTATTCACATTTTACAAATTTCTTGTATTTTAAATAAACAGTGAGAACATGTATATTTTTTTATTACAGAGAACATATTCATTGTCATTGTTTACTTTTGATTGTTTTTTTTCGTCTGCTGACCTGTGGCCATATATTGACCGTAAATATTTTGAATCTGGTTAATATGTACTAATACTAGCCATTGCTAAATTCTCAGCACAATCTTTTTTTAATCTCAGTTCATGGAATTTGCAGAACAACCATGTCTGGAAAAAATAAATATCAGAGATACCATCAAACTACCCAGCATCGTATGTGATAAGACAACAAATGTAAATAAATCTATTTTTACTTTTTAGTACAAGACCTTAACCATTTTTTTTAAAGATTTGTAAGAAGAGAAATAAAAGATTCAACATTCTTACAAAATAAGATTTTAGTAGTTTAGAAGCTGAGTCAGAATTGATGAAAAAAATGATCAGGCTGGGTCGATACTGCAAAACAAACTGTTACAGGTTGCAAATTATGGCAAAGCTCCACACAACGCATACAGTTTGTGACTAGGTTTTAAGTGCAAAGAAGAATTTGTAAAAATTAGAATTTGTGGATGTGTATAACTGGTATGGACAAGCCACAAATGAATTAAATCTTAACTTAGGGAGCCTGCATGCAAATCCGTGTGATACCATTTTTTGTTTTGTTTTTGCTAAAGAACATAACAATTAAAACCTATATCTAGTACCTTTAATTTCAGAATTATGTGCTACTTTGAGCTGGCTTATCAAATAAAATCCTAATGAAACACATTGAAGTTTGCAATATTACACCATCAGTGGCTCAGGTATTAAAACATTTCAGTTTTTGGTGCAGTCATATTTATATTTATTCAGTCATATTTAATAAATAAGAATTTGCATTCGCATTTGTCAGATAAAAATTTTTTATTTTGGAAATAAAAAGCAGTTTGTTATTTGGAGATTATTCACACAGTATGATGCTGATGTCAATACTATAATCAGGATGTGGATGAGCTAAACGTTGCCAGGGATACGCATAGGAGGAGATGCTGTGCTGGAAGCTCCCCTCATCGAGAGTCATCGCCGTCGCTAAGCAACATATCAAACACTTTACTTTTGTACAAATCAGTTGCATATTGTGTGTTCAACTGTTGGAGGACGTTGGAGGTATTTCATGCTTTTATTGTGTTTAAAACTGCACATGCTGCAGCCGGCCCCGGTATCGTCTTTTTGTAAACCGTAATTATACTTTGGAGCGCTTCTACTACGCCGCCATTTTGAATATTTTCTAAATCAAAATGCATGTACAATAAGTCGTCACACAAATATGTAACGTTACTGCAACCAACATCAGAATCATCCTTCTCTCTACTGATACCTGGTTTTCGATTCTCATCCCTTCTCACATCAAGTTAATGTAAAACATTAATGTAGAATTTGTTTCTGTGTAAGTGTTTTTCTATTGAAATTTATTATATCATAGAAATATCTAACTAAGCTGTGGCCGTGGTTTGTCTGCCACGGCCACAGCTGCACGCATAGAAGTAAAACAGAAAACGGTGTTAAGAAAACATAAACATTTGCTTAATTAAGGGAGATATAAGTCAGCTGAGTTCTTCTCCAGTCAATTAATTTCAAGAGATAAAGGCAGCGAACACAAGCTCAAAACAAGGACCAGTCCCAGGCAGGAAAAGGCAATGCATTGAAACTCAAACTCAGTTTTATACAGTACAATGACATGTCAACAAGATTACAGTGGTGGGTCAGATACAGCTGTTTTCCTGACCTGAGTACAAACGTCACTGACGCGTTGGACACAATCTATTTAATATGACATAATCCGTCCTTGTCTCAAAGAGATACTCACTTGACGCACTTCATTATCAATAAAAAAACAAAGTTTCGAAGAGATTCATACTCTGTATATGCCTGTCTGTGAATGCCTTATCTGCTGAATGATATTCCTGTCAGGTCTGACCCAGCTGGCTGTATCTAAAACATTGGGTCACGGCTGATATTTTACACATTTCTGTCTCCTTCAACTGGCACTTTGAAAAGTATTCATATCCCCCTCACAGGCGCCTCAGACTCAACCGTGATTGATTGATTTTCTACCTCAAGAGCAGAAATCTGGTGTATTTTTTTGGAAATTAGATAGATCACAACAAAGGGTAGAGCATACTTTTTATATTTTAATTTTGAAAGTGCCACTCATACAGTCATCACATATATATTCAAACATCTGGTTTAATACTTCCTCACAGTATGATACGGTGACAACCATGTTTTAATAATAAACATGGTGTGCTCACGGTACGTAACATTACTCACCCAAACACCTTCAACCACAGGCAATGTCCCCTACATGGATAGCAGAAAATTATGTTGGAAGCTCTTTTAGCTTTCCTTCAATAATCTAGCCAGTCTGTCACCACTGCGATTGTATCATGTTACCTTTATACTAATTTTGTGACCTCTGATGGCAGTGGCTTGTGCAGGATATCATTTACGGGGTTAAAAAGCAAAAACGTGCTGAATATAATTTTTTTAATAAAAAAAAAAAAGAATTGAAAACATGTATAATCTTCTTTCCACAATCATGGAGGTTTTAATCCATCATAAAAATATATAAACGCAATACCTTAAAAGTGGGTTGAGCTTAAGATAAAGAGCATTTACAACAAAGAAATGCGTGCTTTCACTATGAATAGTTTTACTAAGTTTAAGGTGAAATTGTGACTAATTGTTAAAAAGCTCATAATAATTTTGCAAAGTTTTCTACAAGCTGAAGTGAACAGTTGAGTCCTTCTGTCTGTAACATCTACATGTTGATTGAAGTCTGAGCAAACAACGCAGCCTGATCATGTGACTCAGACTCACATGTCGTCGCTCAGGGCAGTTTGTGTCCAGCTGCAGGGTTCAAAATGTCAGCGAAGCTCTGGGTGCGATCCAGTCCTGCTGAGAAGAAACACTGAAGCTGCATACTTGTGCTGTCACTATAAGCCTGCATCATGTTCGGTCCTGTCTGCTGTTAGCTTCTTTGCGTGAAGTGTGTTGCGTAATTGGAAAATAGGAACTTTTTGTTTGTTTTTTTCATTTCAGTGCAAAAGCTGTGTCCATCTGTTGTTTGTCCTAAATTAGGTAAAAAGCCACAAACCCTCCCCAGGCTGTTGCACAATATGCTATCATAAAACTAGCACCGCGCTGTAATGCTAGATGCATCACTAGATGCAAAAAGATATTTGAAGTGCTTGATCAGCACATGCAGCTTTTAAGCAGTCACTTGTAATATTTATGTGATCTTATAAATTGGAGGCTCAGAAGTTTTTGTTTTGTTTTGAGAGACAAAAACTCAAAATGTTCTGAGTGCAAAATAAATACGCACATTTTCTTGCTGGAGTGTCGTCCAGCTAACAATTATTGCATCATGCTTACATTTAAAATGCAGGAAAAGATACTCATTTTTGTTAAATAGGAATTCATTAGCTAAACTCAAGTGAGTACTGATAAAAATTCCCATAATGCAACATGACTATGGATGATCTTTAGGTGGTAACCAAATTAATGTAACAAAATAAATCTGCATCATTGTTTCTGTGGAAGTGATTCTTTAATGAAGGGATTTCTGGACACGTTTCATAGTTTTCAGTACGTTTTATTGAACACGCACACGCATACGTACACAGTCACACAGACACTGTTAGTGTATCAAACATATAATACTGCACATGCAGAACTTGCACACATGGTGACATGTTTGCCATGCTTGTAACTCTGCATAATCTGGCGAAGACATTGATTTAGAAACAGGCAAAAGAATCGTGTTTGCATTGAGTATTGCTCTTCTCAGGCTAAACCGGTGTAATTCTATCAGCTATCATCTATTACAGGCATCTGACACGCACTTCCGCTTTAGCTGGTTCTTTTTGAATTATTGTTATTGTTATTGTATTACTCAGCGGGCATGTATTGATCCAGGTAGACCTTGATCTGGTCGATGGCTTCGCTCAAGCCGTTTCCGACATGGGGGCGCAGGTATTGTTCGTACAAACCGAGCAGAGATGCACGAGCTCTGTCCACCACTGGAGCTGCTTCTGAGCCCAGACCACTGCAGGAATAATAATAATAATAATAAAAAAAGTGTACTTATTGAAACGTGTCACCTAGAAAAACTTTTATGTGCTGTTGTCAGCAAAAGTTAACAGATGCTTCTGATTAACAACAAATAATGGTTGAACTGAGCACAAAAAAAATTAGACATCAAGACATTCAAATGGAAACTGTTAGAGACCACTGACCTTGCAACTTTGGCAACTGCTTGCAGTTCAGGCTTGTCTCTCAGAGACTCGATGAACTCCCTGGTGGTCTGTGCTTGCTCATTCTGTCCAACGGTACCCTGCAGCTTGCCATAAGCATTGACCAGTCTCCTGTAGAATGTAGCTTTCAGGCTCTCATACTTGTCGACAAGTTCCTGGCTTGGTGCAGGAACCTGACTCAGGCTCATGGAGACTAAAATAAAGCAAAAAGAGTTGAACTATGATTTGACAACGAATAAAAGAAGTAAATCCCAAATTGTTCAAAGAAACGTTTCAATGTTTCTGTGCATAAATCTTGCAAAGCAACGTTTTCAGCATGCCACGGCAGTATCAGGGAACGTCTGTAGTTTTACTTTTCATCAACTTCATGCATAATTATTCAGATGGAGTTTGCATGTTGCCTTACCCTGAAGAGCGAAGACAAGTGCGAGGATCAATTTTGTGTTCATCTCTGAAACAAGAGAGAGACAAAAAAAACAAAAACATGCAAACCTTTAAACAAATAAAAAGATACAAATATATATTTTCTGAAAAGTTTTGCTCACTTCTTTTGGGCAAAAGTGAAATATTCTTCAAAGAAGTCAGAGTTGCGCTCGTTAACAAGAGCTGAGCACCTACTGTGGTTGCTGGATGTACAGATCCAAGACGTGACAGTCTTCTCTGGAGGCGAGTTGTCTGTAAACCACAGCTCACATCTGGACGAGATGATATAGGGGGGACTGCAAACAAACGTCATCTGGTGATATTACACACACGCTTGTATCCGCTCATGCAAACACACACACACACACTCGAAGGCATCCACCTACAAAGTCCAGTGTACATGGCTGTCTGGGGCGCATGTGGAATTGTGGTTGTGCAATGTTTCTGAGATGTACGTTTATCTGCATTCAGATGGTAAAAAGCAAAGGGAGCGCTCCTGATACTGAAGAAATTGTTTCTTTAGAAAAAAAAGCTGGTGCTTGGTGGGACAAAAACAAGCAGAAATCTTTAAATTGGCCCATTACCTTCGGTGAAAGAAGATAATGCTGATTAGATCAGCATTTTCCAGTCAGCAAGTCTGTCAGTTCGGTAGTAAAAGTGGTCTGTCATTCCTGACCTGTCTGGACAAATTGTGTTAAACCCAAAGACTTCACCTTTGATCCTGTTAATTTAAAACAAACAGCTTGGAAGGTGATATGTGATGTGTTCGTGATTACTTTTCTTTATTTTTTTTACTTTTTACCTCTTCTTGCGTTCTTTCTAGCATTTGCATGACTGTCTGAGTAAGACTCAGTCACTCACCATCTATTAGCAAATAAATTGATTCCTTAAACTGTTTTGATATCAAAACTGTATGCCAGCCTCTCCAGCATTCCTCTGGAGTCTGGTTGCTCAGGGGCAGCCACTGTCTGTGCCGAAGTCGGCTTCCATGCTGCAGGTAAACCAATGCAAGTGAAGTAAATCAACTCAAACTTAATGTCACAAATGAAAAACATTGATAATGAGAATTTTGTGTGTTTTGATATCAAAACAGTTTAATAGAGCAGCTGTGTGCAGTCAGTATCTTACAGTAGGTAAGCTTTTTTATTTTATTTCAGTGGAATCTTGAAGAAACCAAAAGTAGGGGTTTTGTTCCTTTCTGTGTTACAGGAACTCTCTAAGTTACTTCCCTGGCTGAGATTCAGTAACTCAAAGTTTCAGTTCTCTCCATCAGTTATACTTTTGAAGTCTGCCACTCTTCTTCAGACACTATGTTGTTGCTTTGACATTACAGTATATTTTGAGTCCAAGTCATTTATGCTGAAATGAAATTGCACAGAAGTGGACTTCTTTTTGCAGTCTGCACTTGCTTTTAGTTTGGAGTAGAAGAAAATTAATGAAATTGTACTATTTGATTTTATTTATTTTGTTAAACTTGTGTATCATTTCCTTCTGCTTCACAATTACGTATCATTTAGGTCAAATAAAATCCCATTAAGTCATTTAAATTCACCGCTTTCTCCAATCTCCCACAATAGAGTTCACTTAAGAGGCAAAGTTGTTTTAATTAAGTTTTATTTGATTATGCCATCAGTCTTTACAGTCATGAAAAGTTGGGAAAACAGCAGGAAATTGAAAGTAAAGTAGCAAAAGTAAAAACTGATAATAAAGCAATTAGTTTTTCTATTTAGCTAATTTTCAGGTGGTTGATGAGTAGGCGGCATGTCGTTGTCAGCGGCTTTCTGAAACTTCTCCCACAACGAACTTCTTATTTTAGAGGCCCACTCAACATAGCCTCCAGCCACTGGTTGGATGTGGTCCTCATAATAAGCGCTAGCGAAGCCAAGCACGGTTTCTCCAATGGACTGGATTTTAGCTTTGGCTTGCCTGTACACAGATCAAAATGCACATTTTTAAATGCACACAGAAATATAACAATAAAGATTATTTAATAGTTTGTCAAAATTTAGCTAGAACCCCAAAGTATTTGTTTTTTCCATTTTTTTCTTTTTTTTGTCACACTCAGATAAAGAAACTGATATTGGACAAAGATAAATGAGTGAAAATTAAAGACTACACAAATAAAAATTTAATTTATGCAAAGACAAAATCATTGCAAGCAATTTGGTTCTATGTAACACCTGCCACCCATTATTAAACATAAGTCAGCTGTGATTAACTGGGCATCCTAGTTCAACTTCACCAGGCGCGTTTGGACCTGGTTACTATCAAACTTGCAGAATCAGAAAACCTCTTAACTACAACCTTATTTTTTTACATCTTGATAAGTAGTCAGCAAGATCTAAAAAAAAAACTAACTTCAAAAACAAACACACAGGAGTTAAATAAAGCCACTGATTCTTTCAATCCAGAAAGGTTGTCAAAGGGTCGAAATCCAGAAATAAAGGGGAAAATCTACTGAGGAGTGGGCAGCCTACCAAGATTACTCTAAGAGCACAAAAAAGGATGTCCAGATCAAATAAGATTGATAAATGACAAAGGACACCACCATATCTGCCTCTACATGGCTACAGCAACAAAACAAAATGAACTGGCCTAGTCAAAGTCCAGAATTAAATCTGATTGAGATACTGTGGCTTTAAAAGCCACCCATTTTTCAAAACTCTCCCCAATTAAAACAGATTTTCAAAGAACGATAAGCCAAATATTCTTCCACTGTAACCTAAAAGGCTCATGCTATTGATCAGAAATATTTGAAGGCAGTTTTTGAGGTCAAGGGTTGTATAACCAGTTATTAGGATTTAGATTTAGTTTTTCACAATTGGACCATTTTGATTTGATTATTTTTACTTAATAAATTAATTTGTCATTTAAAATCATTTTTGTGTGTGGGTGTGTGTGTGTGCGTGTGTGTGCGTGCGTGTGCGTGCGTGTGTGTGTGTGTGTGTGTGTGTGTGTGTGTGTGTGTGTGTGTGTGTGTGTGTGTGTGTGTGTGTGTGTGCGTGCGTGCGTGTGCGTGTGTGTGTGTGTGTGTGTGTGCGTGTGTGTGTGTGCGTGTGTGTGTGTGTGTGTGTGCGCGTGTACTTTGGTTATTCTGGTGTGATTTGTAAAATTAGTATATGGATCTGAAACATTTAAGAGTCACAAAAGCAGAAGAAATCTGTAACAAAATATATATTTTCAAGCCACTGTGATTTAAACTGAACCACTCAAAAATAAGATTTATATTCTTTTGTGAGTTAAGTGCTCCATGTTTCCTCCACAAATTAAAACAAGCAAAAACATCAGTAAATCACCCAGCTCTGTATGCCAGCCTCTCCAGCATTCCTCTGGAGTCTGGTTGCTCAGGGGCAGCCACTGTCTGTGCCGAAGTCGGCTTCCATGCTGCAGGTAAACCAATGCAAGTGAAGTAAATCAACTCAAACTCAATGTCACAAATGAAAAACATTGATAATGAGAATTTTGTGTGATTTATTTTTTAAGTTGTACCTTGCAGGAGAAACAAGAGAAGGAAGATTGTCTGAAGTCGCAAGTGCTGAAAAAAAAAAAGAGAAACACATCCAGGTGTCAGTTTGTCTTCTGCTAAAACCATCAGAACATCACAGTAACTTTTACTGACTGGTTCAACAACAAAATAAGTTTTTACATGTCTCAGGTGTTTGCATTACTACTAACACAATTACCAAAAAAAAAGCAGTTTTTACCATTTTTCCCGTCTTTCATCAACAGAAATTAAGCGAGTCAAATCTTATCAGGCTGCTGTATTTGATTTAGGTTGGTGCAAGAGTGCGAACATTGGTCCTTACCGCACGATCATTGATCCTGAGCTTGTTTTCCTTTTTTTCTCTGCTTCAATATTTTATTGCCAAATCACAGAGTGACAGCAAAGCAACATGTCTGAACCTGATCCAGTGAGTGGGTTTATTTTCCAATCTGATTCCTACTGTTTGTTCCCTCTTAAAAGCAAAGACTACAAACACGTGCAATACAAAGACATTTGAAGTAGCTGCCAGTTCTGGGGATTTAAAAAGCTTAAAACTCAAAATACTTTTGGAACTGTCTAGTTTAATCTTTCAAGTATCACATTTTGTGTTCATTTTGTGCAGTTATATTACATTGCAGATTGTTGTGTCAGCAAAGATTTGCAAAATGCGTCTTTTGTAAAATCACGGGTTCTGAACTGCTGCCATCTTCTTTAGGGCCTGCGTTAGCTGTCGATGCGCCCTTTGGCTTGCATATCTCACCCCATTTGGCGAGTGCTGAAATGTGTACAAACCAGGCAAAGTCTCCAAAGAAGAGATACGTGTTTTAGTTAAGACGGGTACAAAAAGATCATTCAGGGGCCAGAGTCCACCTCATATTGATTTGAGTTTTTGGTAGATACATGGGCTTTTCACCTCACTTGTTCTAAATGGAAGCAACTCTGTCTGAAATGTTATTTTCTAGTAGACCAGAATACTTAAAAATCTAGTATCTCAGCCATGTAGCCCAATTAAGAATTTAAACCCTTTCACCTGGGACTCCATCATTAGGCCCAGCATCCCTTCAGATCAGGGAAGAGAGATGCTGGATAGAACTAGAAATTTTCAAACAAAAACCTTCACGAAGCAACGACGCAAGAATAAAATCCCAAACATGTCGGTTAAAAGCTTTTTCACCAAGCTGACTTTGCAATCTTAAAGAAACCGCAGTTGTGGAGGTCGGCGCCATGTGACAGAAACCTGTGGCCTTTGTGTAGAAGCGGCTGACCTCTGTCACTGTTCTCTTCAGCGAAAAAGATTTCATTGAACCTGGATAACTGGTGAATTATTAACAGATCATAAACAGTGACTTTATACCAGGGGCATTATGAAATGCCCAAAAAGCTACCATGTTGGCGTTTGCCCTTTGGTCCTGACAACCGACAGAAATAAACCGTTATCTATTAGACATGTTTGATATGAGAGGTGTTGGATATGGCAGTATGTGGTGCATTATTTATTGCTAGACTTGAAGCACAGCGGGGACCATCTTGGTGGTACATATTTTCAATTAAATTTAGACTTAGACTTACAGCTGTAACACACAGCTTAGTCTGAACCAGTGGCTTTCAGTCTTAAGGATCCAGTGGGTTTTGAGAGTCTTTGTTCTCCACCACACATGATTCAAGTAACATTCTCAGCATGCCATTAAGAACTGCATTAGTTTGCAGCAAGGAAACACCTGAAACATGCAGGACAGTGAATCCTGAGAGCCACAGTTATTGGTCTAAACTATTCAGTTGTAACTTTATCTGTATGATGGGGGTAGCTACTGGAAGGTGACTCCCCCCACCCAACCTGCTCCCCAATCCATCTGCCCATGATCTTTGACTATGTTGCTGTCCTGCTGAAAAAATGCATTTCATGGTGGGGATGATACACTCTGGGTGTTTGTACCTGTATCGTTTTGCATGTAGTTGAAAAAAATGTATTTGAATTTGCTTATTTTCCAGTGGCCAATGGCAAAATGCGAATGGACATCAGTATGTCAGAATTAGAATACGGCTTTCTTTCACAAATTCAGAAACGTTGTCTTTCCTCCGGAGAATTCACACTGAGTGATTATCAACAAAATCTTCAGCTCTGAGAGAAAATATTTGATCACTGTCTTTTATCATCCTATCAAGTCTTTTTTGTTTTTTATATTTGTCTCCTTCTCTTCTTAGAACTAAGTTTTTTAAAAACTAAATTCTTTAAATGTCTCTTTTCTTTTTTTATATATTTCACTGCAGCAATGCAGAAGCAACCAATCTGCTTATTTTAGTTCAAAGTGTCATTTGTTTGCTGACATCATCTGGACTTTTGTTATCAGGCGTCTTGGATAGCTCAGATTGTTCTGTCTGCTCTTGATCATTCAGCTAAATCTGAAGAAACAAAATCCACAAGGGCCTTGTTGTTTGTTTAGAAGTTCTCACTTTATTTGTACAGAAATATAATGATATAACAGAACATTTTATTCCATTCCATGTGTTTTATTGCACTTTTACACAGTTTTCCCAAAAAAAAGATCACAGGCTATAAATTGGCAGAAATAGGTTAGTTTTCATCCATTTTGTTGAGCATCGTGACTTCAGCCTTGAGATGGTGTAGAAGCAAGTCATCTGTCAGCGTGGGCGTTGGGAACAGAGGGCAGGTCATTGACTGGCCATTTCATTTACCTTGGTCTTAATCTTCTGGAACTGCTCTGTGAACCAATTCCTGTGAAGGTTCAAAATGAAATTTGAGTCATGCACTTAAAAAGAAAGAACTTACACACATTTTATGTGTATCGGTCTACCTGGTGCTCACTGCAAATTCACTGGTCGAAATGGTGTCATAATGGGTCTTGGCTTTTTCAGCTACATTCTTGCCGAACTCTGTGAGCTGATCCCCAAAGTTTGAGAACCTTTCTGCAAAGTCATCCTGAGCCTCTGAAAGTCAGTGAAAGCAACAATGACAATGAGAATCTTCATACAAGATGATAGCAGAAAGAAACATGCAAGACTTTTCTGTATGAAAACACTAAGAAGCACCTGTGTATGCGACAAGAGCCAGCAACAGCACGGCAGCTGCAAGATACAGTCTCATCTTGACTTCTTTTCCTAAGGATAGAAAGCAGAAAAATGCTATGAATTGGCATTAAATTGCAAGCATAGATGTTCTTTGAAAAACATTGAAATAGATTGTTTTTCTCCAGCAAGCACATTATTTAATATACAATTAAAGTTTTGCCTTCAAAGAAGTGCAGAACTTTCCAAAAAACAAAAGGTTCAGTATTTTTTTTTTTTTCCTTACCTTCTTATTTACTTATTGTTTTTTCAGCACAAAGTTACAAAAACGTAATTTTTTAAGTGATAAAGTGTAAATCATACCTCTTTTCCGTCTCTGCGCAGAAAAAAAATGGTGTGTCTTGGATGGTCAGAGTGTCCCTGCTTTTTATAAGCCTTCCCCGTTTCAGGAGTGTTATGCAAAACACCAGATTTAGGTCAACACGTAGACGCGATGGCCTTGAGGAATCCCTGCCCATTTCATTGATCTGCACTCATATAATTGCATTAAAAAAGCTCACAGGCGAAACAGGCCTACTGTAAATAAAATGTTGCACAACTGGTGCATATTGATGAAATGATGAACTTAAATCACAAACAATGTCTTGTGATTAAAGGGAGAACGAGAAGAAAAGGGAGTGAAATTTTCATCTGATCCATCAGCAAAAACGTGGTTTGAACAGATAAGCAGGCAGGTGATGCAGACGGACAGAGTTCACTGCTGACAGAAAAACAGACATGAGCTATGTGTGAGCTACTTTGGACCTGGATAGTTGCCCACAGTTAACTCTGTGTCAAAGAAAACTCCACGTAATAACTTGACAAGAGTGTGTTGGAAGGCAACTGGACTTAAATGGTTTAATGTTATATTACACAATGTCACTGTTTGTGTCTTTTATGCACCCATGCTGATTCCAAGAGTGATTCTTTTTAATATGAGAGATTGTTTAAATACACAGCTCAATTTAAGAGGACCTGGGTCCCTGTGATAGAGCCAACCTTGGTGCTCTACACAGAAAAGTTTGTTTTACACATGCAGATTGGAATCAACTCAAAGTATAAACTCAAAGGTTTTAAGGCGATGTCCATCCAAGTAAAAATAGTTATTTCGAAACTAACTTAGTATTTGTCCTTTCATTACAAACCTCCAAACATCTAGAAAGGCCGGCAGCCATTCAAAAAATGTTGCAGTTGCTGTGGTAGACCTGTGTGTGGTGACATCAGGCAGTAAAAACTGAACCGCACCATAAACAAAGGAGACCAGAATGCATTTAGTGCTTGCTTTTGGCACATTTGGCAATTTTGTGATCAATCGTCAGGCTTGTGTTTGTGAAATTATCCTTTTCAAGTAGCATCTATACAAAAATCCAGCAAATTAGACTATATCAAATGCTAAATAAAACAGCTAAATAAAATTACCTGTGATGTTTGGGTATTTTCTATGTCCATTTATCTCCATAATTTATTTAGTACATGAAAGCAAATTTTGTCTCATGGATATGAAGTTTTAAGTGTCTAAATTGTTACATATATCTATGAAATGGGCTTATAAATTGATGAAGGGGCAAGATGACCCAGAACCTATTTTTTGTTGCTTTGGTAGTTTTTCATTTGCCTCTCGAATTAGAAATGTCATTGCAACACTCACTGTCTGGTTCATGCACATCTTCCTTTTTTTTAAAAAAGGAAATGACCAAGACAGAACCACATGCAACTCAGTTTTCCAGTCAGCTTGTGACGTCAAAGAGACGGACAGTCGACGCACTGCAGTAACCCACAATTAAAGCTTTTTATTATACATGGCAAATCAAATGCACAATCTTGACTTTGGCGACAATGGTCATTCTATTGCTAATCACTGCAACCAGGCAGTCCTATTGTTGCGATGTAAAGCCCACAATTTAGGCATTGACATTACGATTAGGGTCCTGAAACCCCAAATTCTCGTCTTTTGTTCAGAAGAGGCCAATTAGGTTAAAGTATGAGTCCTGACCTTGCGTGCATACGAGCCCCTCTTGAATAATTGTAGGAGGCATCGGGTGTTAAAGAGGACGTCTACTGTGCTTCTAATTTGCAATAATGAGCTTAAGAAAGGCCTGTTTTTGCGTTTTACCCAGGCCCCCGTGGAGGCCATTGTTGTGTGCCAGCACTAAAGAGCACTGAAAAACGAAGCGAAGAAAGAGATTTCAAAAGGAGGCAATAGCACCATGGGGATGTTTTAGGAGAGGTTACTAGCAGTCATGGGCTAGTTACCACCTGCTTATTTTGTGCTGTTTTCTTTTCCAGATTGTTGCTGGGCAGTTCTCAAAGTGCAGACACACTATAGGAACAGACTGAGCAGAAGTGCTGAACAAGCAGACCTATTGTGGTTTTCCTGTTTTTACCTTTCATGAGTAATCCTCAAAACAACTGGCAGCTTACTCTAGGAGTTTCACTCTATCTGCCAGAAAATACACACAGCTTCCCTAAAGAGAGTGATTTCATGAGTGATAAACAGCTGCTCATTGTGTTAGTCATTCTTTCACTTTGAACAAAGTGCCCCTTCACACAGAAAGAAACTGTAAACATGTTTTTCATGATCTTGTGAAATGATTTTTCTTAGAAAGAAATCCACTTTTTCTAAATCTGTCCAAAGTTTGTAGTGTTATGTCAGCAGTTTCCCTTATTAATTTTGATACAGTACAAATACAAATTGCTCATGTGTAACAGCACACAGAACTTTTGAAGTTCTGAACTTCAAAAGTTCTGTGTCCTATTCACAAAAGCATCCCGCAAAAGTATTCTGAACCTCGAAACTTTTCACACTTTGTCAATGTCCATAATATTTTCGGGGAGTATTTTTATCTGACACACAAAAAAATTGTGCATTATTGCAAACCAGAAGATAACTGGTTTCAAAACTTTTGATAAAAATATAAAAAGTGATAAATCAATGTATACTTTTTAAGAACAACTTTTTATCGTAAATAAAAGCAATCTATGCAGACTGATCCCAGTCATATTGGATGCACCATCAATTTTTAGGTCACAGAATCTCAATTGAAATTCGGTCTGACACAGTCTAATATCTGGATATGATTTGGTCTGGACCATTCCACTTGTCGCTGCCTGTCCCGGGTCACTGTCCATCTGGAGAATGAACTTGTACCCTGTTTCAAGTCTTTCACAACCTCTAACAGATATTTTAGTTGCCCTGCATTTAACTCCCTCCATGTTCCCATTATTTCTGACCAGCTTCGAAGTCCCTCATAAAGAAAAGTGTCTCCGTTACACTGCCACTGAGATGGTTCACTTTGGAGTGTTTAAGATGATGGTGTTAGTTTTCCTCCACACATCAGATGTTGTGTTTGGACCTAAAGGTTTAAATGTGCCCCTTCTGGCCAAAGTACCTCCTTCCCCATGTTTGTTTTAGATTTTTGCAACATCTCAACAATCTCACCACTCTTGCACAATAAGCTGGAAATCATGTTGATAGAGCCTCCAACCTGCACCAGAGACCTCTGGCCCTACTGCAGACTTATCAAGGCTCTGATTTATGATATTCTTGCCTACCTTCTTATTTTAGGTTGAAGGCAAAGTCTTGGTAGGTACGAGATTGTGCAATAAAGGTTCAAAGTTGATATTTGATATTGCAGAAAGGAATCTGCAATATCCCAAACTATTGGGATATTGTCCAGATTTTTAAAGTGTGTGTAATAGCTGTCCTGCAAATAGATTCTTCCACCAGATCTTGTCTTGTGTACCATAATTTTATGGGAGATTGATCTTACACTGCTCTGTGAGATGTCCAGTGCTTGGATTATTATTGTTTTACAAATTTCTCAACAACTTTTTCCTTGTCTTATTTGCTACGTTCTTTGGTCTCTGAGGCCTTCACAGAACAGATTTAGGGTGCATTCACACCAGCCATGTTTAGTCTGCTTTAATTTAACTCCAGTTTGTTTGCCTTGAATTTGTCGTTCATTTGGCTAGGTGTGATTGAGCTATCAAACTCTGATGCAGATCAAAAAAGCTAACTCTGGTATGCCTACTTCTTGGTTGAAGTGATTTGAATGCATATGTGAATGCTAAGGGGACCATAGACCACTTCAAAAGCAGGAAGTGGATGAAAGTGCACAGAGTTCTGGGTAAATACAACCGAAACAAGCATGTAAGTCTAGAGCACAAGTGTCAAACTCCAGTCCTCAAGGCCCACTGTCCTGCAGTTTTCAGATGTGCCACAGCTACAAAACACTGGAATGAAATGGCTTAATTACCTCCTTCTTGTGTAGATAAGTTCTCCAGCGCCTTGCTAATGACCTAATTATTTTATTAATGTGTGGTGCAGCAGAGGCACATCTAAAAGTTTCGGGACAGCGGCCCTTGAGGACTGGAGTTTGAGACCCCTGGTCTAGCGCTAGCAGAAGAAATGGTTTTACCAACTACAAGAGAAATGTTACAATCGCTATTTTCTGATGTTATTTCATATTTTACTTTGCATTTTGTGAAGAAGAAAGTTTAGCTCATTGTTTTCTTCAGAGGTTTTCGTCTCACTACCTTCAGTGGTTCTTGGTACAACGCTGCCACAAGCAAAGGCAGGGGGATCACGTTTTTCAAAGGGTTCGGTTCGTTTGACAGTGCAGTGTAAAGGCGAACGGCACCAGCTGAAAATGAAACAAATGTGTTTGGTCCTCAATCTTGTCCTGATAGTTTTCACACTTAGTAGTGTACCTGACTATCAGGTGTGAAAACATCCTGGTTAAATTACACACAGACAAACTGTTTAGTATTTGAACAACTTTGAAAACAGCTTTGAAAAGGAACTCGGGTTTTTTTTGTGTTATTTTTTTCTAAGGAGTGTCATAATAAAAGAGTCCAAATATATGCAAAACATTGAAAACTGTTTGCCAGATAATGTAAATTCCCACTCTGGATATTTTAAGGCAATTTGCTGGAACCATGTTTGGAAATTTATGCAAAAGTCAGACACAATGCTTTCATTTCAGTCTTATAAATCAAGTATTTCCCTTTCATGAAGTCTCATTTTCACGTTTTTTTTTTTTCATGAGGCATATAGTTTATCTAACTCTCCAACTAAGAAAACACAGCTGCAAGTTTGTGCAGCATGGATCCGTACACAGGGGGGTGAGAGGACGGATGTTGGTCAGTGAAGGGGGTGAATGGTGTCCCCTACTGGCCTCTGCTCTGAACTTCAAAGGAAAAGCCCTGCTGAGTTTGACAGACATAAAGAGGTTATCAAACTCAGCAGGTGCAAATGCTTATTTTGATGTTATATGCATTCAGCACAGCCGAAGCCAATAAAAAGGCTTGAATATGTGCCAAGACTTTCTCAACACATCCTCTTATGTAACAAATGATCCTGTTCAGGCACAGAAACTTAACGGAAATGTGAAATGGCATGACATGCAGCCATCGATCTCATCCCAAAAATGAACGGGGACATGCATGAGGTCTGTGCGTTTGTTGATCTGAGTGGCACATCTGTTCAAGCCTGCATAAGTCCAGATGAAGCTGGAACTGGTACAATGTCACTGTAAATGGCACAGCTTGTTCCCAAATACCTGCTGGGATTGAGAGAAAGGAATCTGAAAGCAAATATGAACAAGTCTGAACTGGACACAAAAAAGTTGGCTTGAGGATGCAGGGGTGGCACTTAGTGGTAATACAGTTGATTTGTGATTAGATGCAGAAACAGAACAGTAGAGAAGAAAAGCCTTCATTTTGGGCTTTATTCTTGTATTTTATTTTATTTTTTTTTTTGAACTTTTATTTGAACAATTCCTTGACAGAATCCATTCTTATGTATTTATTCTTGTATTTTATGTGAAGATGGTAATACATATCTCGTATCATTTTATCCTGCGGCAAATGTTGAGCAAGAGGTTGGCTAAGATGTGGTGATTCATTTTTTTGGAAGGTCCTTATTGAACTCTGAAATGAAACATTCATCCAGGAAAAAAAGTATTTGTTTGATTGCATTAAAGTTAATTCAGTCACCACAAACTGAGAAAACAAACAGTTGAGCTTGCTTCATTTTATAGTCAAAATACTTTGAAAGTGAGGACATTGAACACTCCTCTGAAGTGAGAGTGTAACTGGATCTATGTCATTTTAAATAATGCATCAGTCTTGAATGTTTAATGAGAGAAACAAGCCATGCAAGTGAAAAACATCTTTTCTGAATTCTTTATTCACTCAAACTTGGAGGTTACACTGACAGAGAGCAGCATTGTGGGCTTACATCATGAAAAAATAACAAAGAATGCTTTCGTAGGAAGTTGTTGCAAAAAGACTGTCAGCTATGCATGAAGTCAGTTTATTGTCCACTCTTCTATGAAGTACAGCAATAACAGAGTTAGATTTTAGCAGTTCTGCCCATGTGCAAAGGAATTAGCAGACGCCTTGCTGTATATGAATCCATCATTTATTCAGTGCATTTATTGAAATGAAAGACAGTTGTGTGTGTTGCATCCAAACCCAGCAACAAAATGTAAAAAGAAAAATCAGGAAAAAAAAACTTTGAATGCAAAACTAATGAGGATAAACAGTAGTAAAGTAGAAAAAGTAACATTAAAAAAATTGCTCTTTTCTGGAAGATATACTCTTGGTGACTGAGATACTTGCATAAAGGGAGTGTAAAGAAAATACAGAAAGGAGATGATCTCCCTTCCCTCTGTTTAAACCCCTCTATCCTGAACATAAGAGCAAAAGAAATATACATCATCAGTAACTTCCATCTTCATTCCTTCCTCTGATATCATTTACAACCTCAATAACCACTTTTCTTTATTCAGTGGCGGTCTCCTTGACCTTCTGCATGACATTCTCGAGGTGCTCGCGGACCTGGGTGGCGTACGGGGAGAGCAGCTCCGTTAGCTCCTCCAGCTTGCTGTCCATGGAGGTGCTCAGCTCCTTCATGCTGCTTTCCAGCTGGGTCTTGATGGTCTGAGCCTGGGTCTCCAGGAGGGTGGAGATGTCCCTCAGCTTCTGAGCGGCGCTCTCTCTGGCCTGCTCCACGTAGGGCTCAACGTTCTCCTTCACGGTGTCTAGGTTCTGGTTGGTGCGGGACTGGATCTCACTCATGTAGGTGGTCACGGTGCTTAGGGAGAGAAAGAAAAGAGGGGAACGTTTAGGTTACACACGAGTGAAAGCTTTATTCAGGCAGATTGCCAAAACCCAACTTACTCTTTGATGTCTTCAGTGTCTTTGGTCAGGCGCTTCCTCAGCTTTGTTGTGTAGGCGGTGATGCGGCCGCGGACGTCATCTGTGTTCGCCTCAACCATGGTCTGGAGCTCGTTCAGGTACTCAGTGCTGCGCTCCTTGGCATCTGTCATGTCTTTCTGCAGTCTGTTAGCCAGAAGCTGGAGATCCTCAGGGATCTGGCCTGGGGAACCTGCGGTGTAGGTGGCCAGCCTGCTGTGGATGCCGTCTCTGTATGTTGTAAGCTCACTCATGGTCTCAGTGATGAGAGTTCTGGAGAAATCAGACCAAACATCAGAATGCTTTGGTCCCAATGGCAGAGAGGAACATGCAATCAGAAGACATCACTCACTCCAAGTTCTTGCTGAGCTCAGGGACTTTGAGGTTCTCCAGGACTCCATCGGCTTGTTGGTTCAGGTCTATGATGTACTGCAGGAATCGTTCCACGCTGTTCTCCACGCGGATCATGGAGGTCTCAGCCTGTCGCACAACACGGCCATTGCAGCCTACAGTGGATATAAACACAACGCATTAATAATTAGAAAAAAAATTGCATTGTGTGTTATGTGGCAAAGCAACACAAAATCTACCAGTGATGACTGCCAGAGCCAGGATCAGAGCTACAGCCTTCATGGTTGCTGAACAGAAAGATACACCTGGAATATAAATAAGAAGTAAAGAAAGTCAGAAACTGGAAAAAGCAGCAGCTAAATTCAACAATTCAGAATCAGATCAAGGCGAACAGCCATTTAAGTATTTTTTATTAGTTTATTGCATCACTCACCTGAGAGGTTGAGCTTCCTTCGTGCTCCCAGGATTGTGGCGGAGGGTTTTTATAGTCCCAGGGTGCCGCTGCTGTTCCGCGTGGAACGGGTGGGGTGAGAGGAGGAGGAGGAGGAGGAGGAGGATGAGGGGGTTGATGGGGTGAGTGATTGCTCACGCTCTCGCTCGCGCGTGCGTTCATGGCGTGATGGTGATTTGTCGGCACAGATCCGCGTGTCCTTGCACGCAGCGTGCCACCACCGACACGGCGTCCGAAGTTCTCAGCAGTTTGCATGGCTGGTTAGAGGCGCTGACCGCGCTGCGTGGCTCTGACACGAAAGCAACAAGGTGAAAGTTAAAACCTGCAGCGGGGTGATTCATTCTTTCTGCGGCGGAATTTTCTGCGTCGCATTTTGTCCTCATAAAGTTGACAAGACAGATTAGAGTACAGCGAGAGATACGGTATTAATCCCAGAAGGTAGATTATTTTGTTACAGTAACATGTAACAAGAATGATTGTAAAGGTTTAGAAATCAGGGGCGCAACCAGAGCTGGATACAGGGGGAAAATCCCCCAGGTTGTGTCCAGAAATTGCCAGCCCTTTTTATTTTATTGAGTATTTTGGAAAAATAGGAATAAACACAAGTTAGAGTGATGAAATAGACATTTGAAATTCATTGTCTAAGAGTGGTAAATCAAACAGCAAATAAAGATTTGTGTATAATTACTTACATATTTACAGCTGAAGTGAAATGTTAGCTGCATTTGTTGTACAGTGAATAATTCAGTCAAATAAATCTAACGTAATTGTTATGTAAAATGTAAAAAACATGAAAAGCTGAAAAAGAATTAAGATGCACCTTTTTGGCATTCATGAGCTGAAAAAAACAGAGTGATCTAAGTTTTAAAAAATATCTAAGTTTGTTTTTTTCTTGTTTTGCACAAACATTATTTATAGTTTTTATATTTGTATGTCTCTACATTTTACCCAGAGAGTCAGTCTCAACACTTTATTTGCTGCTCTTTTTTGCAGGTTTGTGTTACTCTGATTGTTGACAAATCAGTTCTCAACCAAAAGCATCGTCTAACACCAGGATGTAAAGCAGCTTTTCACATCCACATTTTAATTCAAATGACCTGCATTAGCATTTATCGCCACAAAGAGATTACCCAGCCACCTCCATCACAAATAGCTCCCTTTTTATGCCAGTCTCATGTTTCAAACAGTAGATATGTGATTCTCAAACAAATAGGATGTCCTGATGGCATGATGTGCATGTGTAGGCTTGTGGGATGAAAATCCCATGGTGCAAAAAACGGATTAGAATGGGTAAATCAGGGAACATTAAGTGTGGATGCCATGGAATAAAATAAATGCTATGAAATCGGCTTTACGTCAAAGAGTGTGAAAGAAAAGCAAATTGCAAAGTAAATAGAGGTTTGTGGTTAAAGAAAGTACTTATTACAACTTGCTACGCAGTAAATATTTGTGTTGCTGCACAAATGTGTCATGGACTGTGTTGTTACTTTGATTATAGACACGCTTGGTCTTTCAGTCAGACAAGTATATTATTTTACCGCTCTAATTAGAGCCTTACAACATTGTTGTTGCTTTTGCTGCCAGATACAAGTGGAACAAGAAAAGACTCAAAATCCATAAACAAAGAATAAAATCTTTAATGCATAGCTGAAGTGATCTGTTGAACATTGTGAAAGAGAAACCAAGTTAATCTGTGGTGCTTTGCAGTCATAACTTCATAATCAGAGAAGCAATAAATGGTTTTAGGTCTGTGGAACCCAGACTGCCTATGTGGCCACGTTTAAACATCTTTGCCCTTTAGAACTTGACCGCAATGTTGTTAGATTTTTAAGTTTCCGTTTAGTGTTATTTTCACAGACACCCAATTTACATAGGAGCAAAGTTTGAAAATGTTGTGCAGGTAATTGGTGCGAGGCCACGATAACAGGACCGTGTGATAACTGAGTGACGTCACTTTAACTATCCAGTGATTGGTTAAGTGTAATAAATTGCCTGGCTTGTTTCTAATAAGAAAACTTATTGGCTTTCCTTGAAATGTGATAACAGTAAACATAACTAAAGCCCTTTGATCCGAATGTTCCAACACAATAATGATTAATGAGGGTTTGGAATGAGGAGTTGTGTCACACAGAAATCATGACGATAACCAGCCTATTCCAGAAAGAGAACGCATTGAAAGATCTTGTTTTTAATCTCTTTGGAACACATTGAATGTGTTAACAATAGCACCAGAATCAGACAACGTTTTCTGAGAAAAGTTCTTACAGTCAAAACCTGCTGCAACACAAAAAAAATCAAATAAATTTGGTGTCTGTATTGTGCTGATGGAATGTGCTACCTCTAGCACACAACACACACAAAGAAGTCAGAGTTTACTCACGCAGATCATTTAGGGTTGAGTGCTCAGTTTTTGTTTTTCAGGGGCTTTCAGGACAAAAGGCAGTACAGAAAGGGAAGTGAAAGGGACAGATTCAAGAAGACATATGAGGTAATACAGTGAAAATCTGACAGAGTCATCCAATCTGCAATCTGCAGATGCTTCTTCTTTTGCTCAACGAAAACACCAAACGTCTGATGTCAGGGGTCGGCAGGCAGAGCACTGAACGAACGTAACCCCAATGAATGTGGTTTTTGGCTGATGGGACTTTAATCACTGAACAAAAGGCAACTTGTTTGGATGTGTCAGTAAGGTTATCACAGGTTAATTAGAAGAACATGTTCACTTTAATGTAGCTGAACATGTTTTGATTTCTGCACAGGAAGGTGCACACATTGTCAAAGTCTTCTTTATGCGTTTGCTTTGTTTGATATGGCAAAAATGAACTCAAAAAACTTCTTACCATCTGATTCTGACTCAGAGGTATCAGCTGATGGGAGTAGAAGGAAATCAAATGTTAGAAATTGCTGAGTTTGTCATTGTTTTGAGCTCAGCTAATGTCAGGAGGAATATGTAATCAACAAGACTGAAGTGGAAAAACACCATATAATATGTGCACAGTTGCATTTATTTGGATATGCATCTTGGTGCAAGATGAAGGAAGATGTTTCTTCAAGTTAGTGCTAAGGTATTTATAAAAAGTCTTCTGTCCCTTTTCAGATATATATGTACTCCCCTGAAAGATGCAGGGATGAAAAGTGGGAATGATTTGCCTCCTTTGTTTCCACTAATCAAATAAGAAACATTAAAAGTAAGAGGTTATATGCTTTATCTCACCCCATTTCTTTATTTTTATCATATCTCTCTTTTTTTCATTTTATGTCATTAAAACCTGCAACTTTATTTTACTTGTTGTCTTATTTGATAGACCAACTCAAAATAGCACATAATGATAAAACAAAAGGAGAATCATGATTTTTAAACATTTTTAGAAAGAAAATCTTGAGTTTTTGAGTGCAGTTATAGCAAGTCTTTTAGGCTTTGTCTGTCTACCAACTTTGCACACAATGTTTTACACATTCTTTGCAAAATAGGTCAAGTTAAGTCAAATTAGAAGATGAACATCTGTAAACATTAATTTATAAGCCTTGCAGAACATTTTTGATTGGATCTGGTCTGAACTTTGATTGGGATGTTCAAACTCATGAATATGCTTTGATCTGCTGAAGCCTAAGAATTTATTTGCCATCCATTTAGCTACATCCTTCTTCCCATCAACTTTAACCAGTTTCTTGTCCCGGCTGGAGAAAAGCGTCCACACAATCTAATTCTGCATGAGGTTGGTGTGTTCAATAGAGCTTTGCAGTGAGATTTCCAACAAACATTATGTTTTAAATACAAGCCAAAACATGGATTTTGGTTTCATTTTAACAAAGCACCTTCTTCCACATTCTTACTGTGTCCATGCATTAATGTGTGTGACCCAGAACCCAACTGTGTGCCTCCTGGTTAGGTTTTCAACCTAAAGGAGCATCTTAAAAAGACTAATGCGGAATGTCAATGCTGCCTAAAATTGGCTGAAACAAAAACCCCATAACCTGGGTTTCCAAACAAGTGTTATTTGGGTTAAAATGTAAAGTCTTATTTCTAGTTCAGTCTGCGGAGGGTTAACAGTGTTTTTAGGTCCTGTAGCAGCTGGGGGCAGAACAGAGGAATGTTGTTTGCCACTGGGTAAGTCAGCGTGGGAGTAATCTTGCTGAAGGTTTGGAGGCACGAAAAGAGAAGTGATTTAGAACAAAAAAAAACAAAGAAGGATCAGGATGTGTTTACGAACATCCAGACTTGCAGGTGAAAACACATTTGAACATGCCCTCCACAAGAGAATCGTACGAGGGCGTGGAGGAGGGTGTTGGGGGGGAGCTTTTGTAAGGAAAACATAAAAACGGCGTGTTACTCAATTCTTTCTCAGTATTCATTAATGTCTTTATGTATCACTGATGTCCGGTGTTAAAGACAAGGTGTGTTGTTATTTTATAAAATTTGACCATTTTTTAGGTGTTAAAACAGGGTTTAATTCAGGATTTAACGTGTCAATGACTAGACTGAACACTTTATTTTATGCTAGGACCTCATTCTCCTTACCCTGCTTTAGTTACAAATTCTTTAATAATAAAAAAGGTTTTGATAAAAAAAAATATATTGCATGAAATCTATAGCTACTTTACTAAATTCACTCAGATGGTCTGTTTTGAATGTGCCTGTCTGAAACTCGCAACTCTTTGCCGCTGCAGCACCTACAGTGCCTGGCAAAAATATTGGCAAAAGGACCATGGTAACTTTGGAGGAGCAGCACTAATTCACAGCTCATATTGACAGGAAAACTAGTAATTAGGAAGAGTTGTATGCAATAAACCGTCTAATACACGTCACACATCGATGTTCTTTCAAAACCCTTCCCTATAATGGAACATGATAATTAAGTAACCATCATTAAATAAGAATTAAATATAAAGGTTTTCTTTACATTTCTTTTCCCGTAAGACTCCAGTCGTTAGCAGCTGATCTTGATAAAAGGTTTCAACTTTAAACGTGATTTTTACAGAATATTTCTTCTTTGCTTGTGTATAAATGCAACAACTGCTGTTGTTTTCATTTTGTTTATTTTTTAACATCTTTAAACATATTCTGTGTTTTTGTTCAAAGGTCATTTTCCAGAGGCTGGAAAATGAAATATTACAAAGAAATTTTAAACTTCAGCCCATTTCATAAAAAATAAAATACACAGGGATCTCAAGTTTCTTTTGCTTTTGTTTTATTTTCATAAATTAGGGAGCGGACACCTTGTGGTCACAGACCAACATGCATTTGTTATGTATCACTTTTCTGACAACGTTACATGAACTAACAACTGTAGCTTTTCCAAACAGGTCAATTAAAGTTGCATTGCCATGTTTCTGGCATCCGGGAGAAAATTCTGTTTTATTTGATGCAGTTTCTTTTGGTTCAGAGTCAGCTGGAGTTTGACTTAGTTGGTCTTGACGTAGGATTCATAGAGGGAGGTGAGACGAGTCTGGAGGTCCTGGGCGTAGGGGTCCAGCCTCTCCCTCAGGTTGTCTACGTATGGGGCAGCCATTTCCTTCACCTGCTGGGCTCTCTGTGTGAGCTGATCCTGGACTCTCTCGGTCACGGGAGCGACTCTCTGCTTGAAGTCTTCCAGGTGCTGGTCAACCTTCTGCTTCAGGTCGTCGGTGTAGGGCCCCAGGTGAGTCTGCAGCTCCTGCACACTCTGCTCCAGCTGAGCCTTCAGCTCCTCGCTTTTCTGGATGACGGTGGTCCTCAGGGTCTCAGTATCCAAACTCTCGGTGTAGGGGGCCAGCTCCTGCTTCAGCTGCTCCACTCTCTCCCTGATCTGGACCTTCAGGTTCTCAGTGTAGGGCTCCAGCTTCTCCCGGGCGTTGTTCAGGTCGGTGTTCAAGCGTTCTCTCAGATCTTCTGCCTCTTGGGTGACTCTGGTGATCAGTTCCTGGGCTCTGGGTGGGAGCTGCTCCTGCAGGGTGACTGCATACTGGCTGGCTGCTTCAGCGCCGTCGGTGATACGGGCACTGAACAAAGTGACAGGAGACAGTGAGTTTACACTCTGCAAAAGCTAAATAAAAGCCATGCTTTATGTGGTGGTGTATGTCATACCTGATATCCTGGCCAAACTGGGTCTTTCTGATCATCTGAAGGGTGTCATCAGCTGTCTGGGTGGCTTTGCCGACATAGTCCCAGAAAGCATCAGTCATTACTTCCAGCTGAGGCTTGGGAGCGTCAGCGTAGAAGAGGTTGGCATTGCAGCCTGTTGGACGGACAGAAGGATAACTTGAAACTACGGCAGCTGTCTGAAGGTACAATTCAGTAATTAACAAGACTTTACGCTTCATTTTGATTTTCCCCCAGCTTACTTACCGGTGAAAACGGCCAGGACGAGCACAGCAAGGACCTTCATGGCTCTTTGAAGCTACAACAAAACCAAAAAAAAATAAGTCACAAAAGCATTTTCCTTCAGTAAACTTAAGAGCTTCCTCCGTTTCCTCTCTTACCTGAGTTTACAAGAGTGTCTGTAAATCCGCTCAGTTGTGCTGGTGCCGAAGTGATGAAGCTCTGCAGCTTATATAGTGAATTCGGACAGTAATGATCCCAAAGTCCAAGAGGTAGTGCTTTGCTGTCACCTTGCCTCACCCTTCTTTCCCTGCTGATATTTTGTAGCAGGCAATCTATGCAACAAGCAAGTACAAGCCCCTTCTGCCCCAGAAATATCATTTAAGTACTGGTTGTATCCTGTACAATTACCACTTTAAGAGAAAATGATCAATGTGAAATAAAGATTACACGGTTATGTTGTTGCCTAAAAATGTGTTTGTGCTTCATGACTACAGCAGTGAAACTAAATCCATAGTGTTAACCCTATTTGACCTTATGTATCTGAAAACCTCCAGCTCTTTACTACAGACAGAATCCACAACATTACTGTCACTGAATTCCAACTTTAAGTAGACATACACTATTTTTCCTGTAATCTTTTTATTGTGCCAACAACTTTCAGGGTAATTAATAGTTGTTGCTTTTGTGTCATGCCAATGTTCAGCAGTCTTGCATATCTGTCTGACCAAAGGTCAGTACATTCAGGCATCGTCAGCCTCTGAGGGACAAAGTAGCTTCTGCTTCAGTTAGATGTGTCAGAGGTCAATTCTCATAAACACATTTTAGAGTTTTCTTGATTAATGAATCTTTTTCACTAAAAGAACAATATTACACCATGTATAGTGTCAAAAGTAGCTAAAGTACACCCGTCCCTTGAACTTTCTAATGTGTTGTAAAATTGCGACAAGAATCTTGAGTGCATCTTATCTTTCATTGGGGTTTTATGTAAGAAACCAGTGAGAAGTAGCACATTATTTTGAAGCAAAAGGAAGTGGACTGAAGCTTCGTTGAGGAGTTTTTTCTGTGCTTTCTTGTAGGCAGCATCTTTAGTGGCATTTCCATTACAAATGTTCGCAAAACTTGGTCAATATTCTGCTAAGATTGGAAAATCACAATTTGCAATTGGGGTGTTTTCCTTAAATAAGGAACACAATTAAAATCACACGTAAAAACGTTTGTCCACGAGATAAATGGTTAAAACATATGCAGCGCCATCATCCTCCTGCCACTTCCTGTCGTCTTCTTCATCTCTTCTGCCCATATTAACAACCAGTTAATAACATGACTTGATGCAAAAAGAAAAGTGTTTTCATTTAAGTTTTGAAAAATACACTAAATATGATAGAGTTGAAAAACCTCCTCATCCATATGGAAAAACATTTTATCCAAAAATGTGTTGGTTTTTTTTCAAAATTGCAATGATTTCAATTTGCACAATTATGTGATCAATGGAGTTGAGTCTCTAGTCTTTCGTGCAGGTGAAAAACAAGTCATTTATACTCCTCCTCCATCTCCACTTCTTTTCCACAAATGGAAGTACAGTGTCCAGAGTTTAACATATCCCATAGCACAGTTCAAAGTGTCTTTCAAAAATGGAAAGAATATGGCACAGATGTAAACCAACCAAGATATGGCGATCAGCCAGGAGACCCATACATTGATTCAAAACAGAAGAAGAATCCGCCATCAGCTGTGCTCTCAGATTTGTGGAGAGAAGAGAGCCATTGTTGAAATAAAGGCAAAAAAGTCCAACCTGCAGTTTTTTAATAAGCTACGTAGGATGCACAGCTAACATATGAAAGAAATACTCCCGTCAGGTGAGACCAAAGATGAGCTTTTTGTCTAACATGGACAGAGAAGCTGTTTAGAGCTGACAAGTAAGTAAACAAAAATGTACTTATAACACCTTTTAAGATCACAAAGTGTTGTCAAGAAAGCTAAAGGACAAAATAGACTGAGAGGAAATCTGCTAGAGGCTACAGAAGACATGAGACTGAGGTGAAGCATTACGTTCCAGCAGGACACTGACCTAAATATTTTCGGGACAAAGCTGTCCTGGGCTGCTTTGTATTTCCCTCACATTCATTTAAAAACATCTCCTTTAGTAGCCAACTCATAAAACCATTGCAAATAGAAATGTCCGACAAGTATCTACTGAATAAATAGAAGAAATGAGATAAAATTATGTCCACCATGAATTCAAGTGGCTAAAATTAAGAAATAAAGATTTAAGTGGATCCATCTTGATAGCACTTAATTCGTGGAGCTTGACCTGAAGACAAAGTCCACAAGTCTAACAGGGTTATCTTAAGTTATCTAGTGACTGGCAGTGCTGGACCATGTTGACACCTTAAAAGCTGCACACTTTTAAAGCTTTCTGCAAACAGTTTAGGGGAGGAAGGGACACCATCAAAGTGGATTTTTCTGTATGTATTTTCCATCATCCAGCTCTTCAGTGAAAATATATCTAAAAAAAACAGCAGATATAGAAAAAAAAGAGCGGTTGTGACAGCATGGCAGGGACTCCTGGACTTTGGGCTCTTGACTACAACAGTCATCTGACTTCTGTATATATACACGGAAGCAACACTGAGACACAGTCACTAACACGCTAAGCCCTGAAAGATACACACGCCCCACAGCAGGTGAGACAAGCACTGCGCTTCAGACTACATGTTTACAGCAAAATCTAAAAGTGTTGATGTAGCCTTACTAGTAGGAATTGCTTATTAAATATTAATGTCTTTCAGCAGGTTGCAGTCATGAAGGTGTTTGTGTTGCTAGTCGCTGCAGTGCTCTCTGGTAAGATGTTCTCATTTAAATAAAATAAACAAGGACTGATAATAATAATAGCAACAAATAAATAAATAGTAATAAAATAAATTAGGTCTGAAAATCACCTTTATTGACATCTTTATTTTGCAAGGCTGCAATGCCAACCTCTTCTACGCTGATGCGCCAAAGCCAAAGTTAGAAGTGTTGACTGATGCTTTCTGGGACTACATTGCCAAGGCCACGCAAACAGCTGATGATACTCTGGAGATGATTAGGAGCTCACCAATTGGACAGGAAGTTAAGTAAGTTGCGTGAGGGAGAGTTGGAGGGGGGAGGCTTACATTCTGCAGCATGTTACACAGTCGTAGATGTCCTGACAGTCATTTTGTTTTGGCCGTCTAGTGCCCGCTTGACAGAGAGCGCTGACTTAGCCAGCAAGTATGCTGTGACCCTGCAGGAGCAGCTTTCCCCCGCAGCCGAGGACCTGATGAACAAGATAACCACGGAGGCCGACATGCTGAAAAGTGTGCTGACCCAAGAGCTCAGCTCCGTCAGAGACAAACTGGAGCCCTACACCGAGAACATGAAGGCCCAGATCCAGCAGAGGGTCGAGCAGCTCAAGCAGGAGCTGGCCCCCTATGCAGACTCGCTGGACTCCGAGGCGCTGAGGTCCACCTTGATTCAAAAGAGCGAAGAGCTGAAGACCAACCTGGAGCAGAGCGTGAAGGACCTGCAGGCTCAGCTGGGGCCCTACACAGATGACCTGAAGCAGAAGGTGGACCGGCACCTGGAAGCGTTCCAGAAAAGCGTAGCCCCCGTGACCGAGAAGGTCCAGGTAGAGCTGACCCAGAGAGCCAGTCTGGTGAAGCAAATTGTGGCTCCCTATGCTGAGGACCTGAGGGACAAACTGGACCCCTACGCCCAAGACCTCCAGTCCCAGCTCATGTCTCTCTACCAGTCATTCATCGAAGCCAACTAAGTCGTCTTCAGCCTGTGCAGACATAGTTAAACACAATCCTGAAAAAGCGTTTCACCACCAGCCATATGGAGGATGAACAATGAAATGCCAATGTTGTGGTGTAAATTAAACCAAACTATCTGAGTATCCATGTTATATTTATTGCTGAGTCCTGAAAAAACAAGCCAGACCCTGCACTTGTCCACATGTATATATGTATATGCTGTTTATTCTGTTTGGTGGAAAAGAACTGTGAGCATTTTTGTAATTTCTTTAAGTTATCTAAATTAAAAAATACTGCATAAAAATGTCTGAGCTTTGTTTATTTGTGTATAAATGCAATTCCATAAATCACACACCTCTGATTAGCTACCACAAAGACATGTGCTGGGTTTTTCCCAAGAGCCAATAAGTATTTTGTCTTTATACCCTTTGCCTCAACATGTTTTGTACCACAGTTTCGCCTTGTAGTTTCTCCACAGGCTCCCTATTGTTCTTGCCATGAAAGATTTAGTGTGTTATCACTACAAATCAAACTCAAAAAGCCATGATGGACCAACACGATTATAAGAGAAAGTAAGATAAGCAGATGTCTTTACATGTAAAATATTTTGGTAAAAATTCATGCCTAACTTTCTTTCACATGATACGTTTTAGATTGTGCAATCTAACCTTTTCTCCTTTTAGTCCACCCCCTCACCTCCATACTGACAGTGCCAGCATCCAACGTGGAGGGTTAGAGTCCAGCAATGGTAGAGCAAACATGCGTGCGCACACAACACATTTGCTGTCCAATCGCATCTTATTAGAAAATAATGTTGTTGAGATTTATGTCTGACAGAAAGTTTTCTGCATTTTTTTTTTTTTACATATTTTCCTATTACACAAAAAGCTGTAATATTTGATTCTAGGTTGAGAGCACAAACAGTTTAACCAAACACTAATTTGTATGAGGTAAAGATAAAGTTTGTGTTTTTGTTATCTCTGTAAACTGTGTAATTATCCAAAAATGTTAGCTCCAGGGAAATTCTGAGAAGAAAGAAGCTAACTGAAACTCTGTGAGGCTCTGCAATGGCAAATCTTATCTTCCATTTTCATGTTCCAGCCTGTTTTATTGCTGATTAGAGCTGTTGGTGCTGCCTTATCAGTCAATGTAAGGCACTCAGAACTTGGTCCAAATGGCCACAGTAAAGGCAGCTGTTGGTACAATGAGAAGCTAAAAATCTGGGGCATGTTGTCAGTTTTCTTGAACATGACTCGACTTGCATAAACAGGTAATAAGACATTTGGTTGTGTTGTGATGGTGGTAAGAAGTCATTACTTGTGAATTAGTGGCAGTTTTAAAGCAGCCCAGTGCCATTAAAGACCAGAATGGCTTGTAGATCAGTGGTTTGTAACAGACCCTCAAACATTTCCCATTATCTGGTTTTACAAGACTAATATGCAAACATAAAAACCTGAAAAACTGAGAGGAGTGAAAACAGAAACTCAATTGTGCACCCTAGTGGCAGGAAATATGTTACTGTTTCACATTTATGAAGCCAAAATAACTAACAAGAGATTACACAAACAAAAGAGAACAAGAGTAGGTATGAAATGATAATTTGTGAGAAATGTTAGAATTAGACATACTTTTATTAATACAAAATGTGCCAACAAACTAGTGAAAAAGGATGCCAAAGCAAAGGGAATTTAGTCTTACATGCCACATCACCTTCGCTGTGGATTTCATTAAAAAGAGAAAGCCGATTTAAAGAAAAACATTTGAAAAAATGCACATTAAAAAGAAGGTCTTAGATTTTTAGGTTTAAATTATATATATATAATCAATTCAATACATTTTTTTTCTGAGTTTTTCTGAGTTACCAAAATCAAGAAATGTGTGTAAAAGCATCAGCAAAGGGAAAATGTAAGCACAACAGAGAATGCAGATGAAGTGATGTATCTGCATAAACCAATGACCAACCAAGGCAAAAGTAACAAAGTTTATATAATGATGAGGAAGTCTTTATAAATGCCATCTGAATTCAGTTGCTTGGAGACTTAACAAACTGGCACCACACCAGTGGCGCAAAAAGTGGGTATGCAGCTCATGCAATGCATAGGGGCGCTGGACCGGAGGGGGCGTCAAAACCCTGTCTGGAGGGGGCGGCGCGCCGATGATCTCTTCTTATGTTTTCTACGCTCCTTCACCCTGATATACCTCCTTCCTTCCTTCCTTCCTTCCTTCCTTCCTTCCTTCCTTCCTTCCTTCCTTCCTTCCTTCCTTCCTTCCTTCCTTCCTTCCTTCCTTCCTTCCTTCCTTCCTTCCTATGTTTTCGCATCCAGCTGAATAACATTTAGTTGCGACCCTGCACCACACTCAGGGATTTAAAAGCACTCTCCAGCACACCCAGGCTGCTTGTTATTCCCCACAGTTTTAAAAGACTGCTTGCAATACGAATTAATAAAAATAAATAAAATTCTAGCAACATTTAGAATAAATGCTGCAATTTCTGCTCCAGCTCTGATCAGCATTGATACTCTAAAGCCAGTTGATGTTAGTACCTTCATTTCTCTACATAACTGTGTAGCAAGAATACTTTATGTCAAGAAGCTTTGTTGTGATTCTATAAACCTCACTTTTCTCCACTTAATCAGTTTATCTGTAGGGTAGCTGTCACAACCTTCTCTTGATCACTCACCATTTCACACACCACCTGAGTACCTGTGTTTATTGCTAAGGTTGCTGTTGTAGATCTATTAACTCAAAATGAGCTTTACTTTGAATAAAATCATTTAAAGTTACATTTCCTCTGTTTATTCATGCACCAGCCCAATGAGTTTTTATTTGGGGATGTTTTGCTCTTTGAGGTGTGTTTCTCCTGTTATATTGTAATATTTTTATTCAACAACTAAGACTGATTCTACATTTTAACTTAACATTTGATTCCCGTTAAAGAGAGCCTCTCTCAAGCCAATAGAAGGTGTTACACTGCCACCCAGTGTTGAAATTGTAGCAGAGCATTTCAACTGAATCTTTTCTAACCTTAATCTGAAGTTACAATCCCACAATAGATTAAGTTCCTACCAGGGGCGGAGCTATAGGGGGCCCTGGGGGTGCGGCTGCTCCCCGGCCCGGGCCGGATGGGGGCCCGGGTCTGGAGGTGCCAGGAAGGGAGGAATGGTTTCAAGTCGCTTAAATGTCTGATTATAGATGGAGAAAGTGCGCCCTCGCCTGTTGAGAAAGGTGTATTTAATGTTAAAGTCAACATTTTTGTGACAATTATTTCGTGCTTAGCAGTAATTTTTTAGATGGCCACTGTTTGTTGTTTTCGTGCCGCAGTATCTTTCTTTGGAAGGTTTTCACATTATTCTTCATCCCAGTAAAGGTGAGTTTATCTATCCATTGTGTCTGAGTTTAGCAGATGTGCAGTGATAAAAATAAAACAAACAATAAAATTCTAAATATTTTATTGTTTATTTGTTGCTGTGAGTGATTTCTGCATGAACCAGTCATTTTTACTTATAAAGTTTCTCGTACTGAGTATGTTCTACTGAAACAGGTGGGAGATGGATGAAGACAGAGCTGAACCTCATCACCTCGCCTCAGAGTGTGCTCTCATTCATGAATCCAATCAGTCACATTTATTTTATTTTCTCAGTCACCTCTTTAATGGTTTATTACACCCGTAATGTAGGTAATCAGTTTCCATTACAGATGTGTTATGTTTTACCTGCTTGCATAATATACTGAATCGGTCGTAAAACTGCGGGGAAGCAGCTCAGAGCTGAGATGTGTAGTACCTCTACTGGTCTCTTCTGAACAGAGACTGCAAGCACCAAACACTGGCTAGAAATTAGAATGTCAGATGTTGTGGAGTATCAACTGATTTATTTGATCAGACAGAATAAAACTGGAAACTCCAAACACAACTTTTCATCTGAAACTGAATAGAGACTTCCAGGGATGTCATCTATGGATTGCATAGTCTGTCTAAGGAAACAGTATTGTGTGTCCACCCATTGCTAAATCATTGGCAAAATGTTTTAAGCTGGCAAAAGGAGACCATTTAAAATAATTGAAACCAACCAACTCCTACTAAGCTGAATAAGTTTGGACTCATTCAAGCTAAGATTTGACTGAACGACTTATTCTTTGTAAATCAGGATCTTACATCACTTTGCTAAATGTACCTTGCAAAGGTTTTGGACGTTTTGTCCAAAACCCCCACAGATTTTCTTGCGGAGACATGAAGATTTGATCTATATCTTCTTGCAAACATGGATCAGTTCAATTTCCCTCAAACCTTTTAGTAATACAGGTGACTTTCAGTATGTTAGTATACTGTATTATCAAAAATGTCATTTATTTTAGTGAAATGGTTGATATGGTAAATCATGCAAAAGCAGCCAAGAGTCTTGACCAAGTATTATTGTTTATACTATGAATGAAGAGCTTTTCATTTGGCCCATTTGTTGGGTTTTAATTATCTGTAAGCCATAATTAACAAAGTGAACAATTATGACTAAAATATATCACCCTGCCTAAAATGAATCTATAAAACGGTTTCATTATAAATAAATTACTGAATAACACCAACTTTTAATCTAATTCACTGAGCTGTACCTGCATAACCTGTTCAACCACCTTTTGCTGTGGAACATAACATTTTTTTAGCAACATTCTGAACTTTGTGACCCTGCAATAGAGCCGTTGTTTTATTCAAGCTAACAAGAAAGTGCATCCTCTGTCGTTTCAAGGGTTAATTTTATATGTATTCAAAAAGCATACAATCATTTATCAAACAAAGACAGAGCAAAATGGAAAAGTTTTAGAACAATGGAGTTGGTCTTAGAACCCAACCCTAAAAAAATTATTACCGGACGCAAACTACACAAAACCCAATGGTGAGATCACTTTTTCCATGACTGTAAATGAGCTCATGTGAGAAGCAGTAGAGTTATTTGCTGATATGGAAAAAATCCAAACAGTTGTCCAGCTGCTGTAATGAAAGCAAACAACAGCCTCATAAAGTGTCCCGTCATTTGACAGTTACTGTCAACGCACTTTCTCACAACTAATCCTTCTCTGCTGAGCTTCCAGACAGTGGTTGCAGCATTCAGTGTGGTTGAGCTCCTTGGACAAAGGTTACAGAGGATTAACATTGTTTTAAAATGTAATCCCATTGTAACATACAGTACAGTGTCTGTCATCTCTGTGTTTGTCTTCTTAAAATCAGTAGTTGTTCTTGTGACTGTAAAGGTTTTACAAGAGAACGGGAGTCTAACTCTGTCAAATGAGAAAACAGTTCAGCCCCAAAATAGATTGAACAAATGTTCAAGTAGGCAAAACAATATGCCACAGGTCATTTTGTCTAACTGAGGTTGTACATTGTTTGGTTGGTGGAATTTGTTTTTGTAGTATCTGTCTGGTAATTTACAGTAAAATGAATTAGGTAAATGTGCTGTTTCTTTGAAAACTCACATTTGGCTGCCATGTTAGAATCAAAGAGTCCAGTCTTTTTTATTAGGATCTAATGTGTTACACCAAAACCGTAGAGCATTTTGTAAAATGGAAGGAAAACTGTGGATGCAAAAACCACAGCCTTGACCTTTTGAGACGCACCTGAAAGACGTAACTGAAAGGTGATTCTTCAAAGAATTGACACAGAAAGATGAATAGATCTGCAAAGCATGAAGATATTTACTTGTACGTTCTAATTTTTATCGACCACAAAATATTTTCATAAAACACCTTGATAGTTGTGGGTACTGTGTGACAGAATGAAAATGTAAAAGGATGAATGCTACTCGTGCAGATAAACACAACGTTGAGATATAAATATTGTATCTTCCCTCAGTTGCATCTACTTTTGAGAACAGAACTACACCAACTTCTCTTCTCTCATTTCTCAGATTTTTTATTTTTTGTAAAATTACATAAACATATGTTGCATGTATTTTGTATGAACTACTATAGTTATAATGCAAAGAAAGTTCCTTTTCTAACATTATTTGTACTTTCTGGATAGACAAAAGAAGATTTGAAGTGAATCGCTCTGAATGACTCTTCAGCTGTGTTTAAAACTCAGTAAATGTTTTTGTTGCACAAAAAACACTACTGTTATGTACATCAGATGTCATCCAGCGTTAGGTAGATCTGATGTAACAGTGATGAGCAAAATTTCAACTGTATTGAGCTTTTAATAAACATATTAAACTAAGTCAACGTCCTTTTCAATGCCTGACCTGTTTTTGTATTTTGTTTTCAGCTCTTTACTTAACACAACTTGAGTTACATTCACTCCCCTGTTTTAAGTTGCTATTGTTCAGCAAAAGTGGTTGATGCATTCCCCTTTTAAATTGCCAAGAGAGGTAGAGACAGTTTTGTAATGGCATATAAATTTGGATTAAGTTTGCAGCTTTGAGTTTTATTGAAGCAATGACAGAAGGTCTGTGTTACAACCCCACCCTAAAATCCCTAAAGTAAATTGTGGCTCTGGGCTTTAACATAAAACAAAAAGTAATTCGAACAGTTGATGAGTAACAAAAATATAATTTATTTTACAATTCTGCTAAAACAAGTACAGGAGAAAAAAACCACAAGGGAGCTTTAAGCTTCAGGGTCTCCAAGGTCAAAATAATAAACAAAACACCCCCTTATAACTCTAAAATAAAACAACCACTTTCTAAAGAAGAACTAAAAGAAAATACAAAACCTAAACTCCCTTACTAACCAAAAAACAGGAGAAAACAGTTCACAACAAAAATGGCAGAGAACCCCTACCAGCTTCCACCTCTGAACAAAACCACATCTTGGACAATTGTTCAAAGATGCTCACAGCAAGCTCACTTCACACACAGTCAGCTCTCAACAGGACCACAAGTCTAACAGAAGGGGATCTGGCATCTCCAGCTTGCTGCTTCCTATAGGGTGGCTGATGAGCCCCAATACACTTGACCTGCAGCAATCAGGTAGAACTGAAACAGAAAACAGCTCTCTCTCAGAAAGAGAGCCCCTAGAGGTCAGTGACCGTAACAGTCTGTTCAACCGGTTGGGTGATCTAAGGTGATTCCACAACATTGTGTGACATTCAGCACTTATCTCTTCTCATGACTGAGACGTACTTGAAGGAGGCGGGGTGAACTGGATCGTGACAGATTAGATTACAGTAATATTAGGTAGTTAAGTTCCTGGTGGGCCATGGAGAGACATTTTTTTACTGTAATTTAGACCAGTGGTTCCCAACCCTGGTCCTCAGGCCCCCTTCCCTTCATGTTTTAGATGTAATTTTATTACAGAACACCTGAATCCTCCTCTGCTTGCAGTTATGTAATTCAGGTGTGTGGCAAAAAGAAGACACCTAACCCTGGTTTGAGGTCTAAGGTTGGGAACCACTGATTTAGATAACAGAGGTGTGTTTTTAGGTATGTGTCACATGCTGTTGATAGATTTTACCCTAAAAAAAACCATTATTTTATACTTACGACTCTATCAACCCTGTTAACTTTGATTCCTCCTGTGAGCCCTGATTAAGTATTTATACACCTTGAACTTCTTCACATATTTACCATGGTAGAATTGCAAAGTTTGATGTTTTTTATTTAAACCTTTTGTGCCACACAAAATATGGAAACAGGATTGATGGGTTTAATTGTATTACAAATAAAAATCTGAAGGTGTGCTTTGCATTTACTTTTAGGCCTCCGTGAAGCAACACTGTGAGAGACACATCTTTCCTGTATAAAAGTCATTTGGAGTACGTCTCAAAAAACTTTGCACATCTAGACTGAAATGTTTGCCCACATTGTTCCTTACAAAATATCTCAACGTCTATCAGATTCAGTAAAGAGCATCAGCAATATTAAATGTTCCCACAGATTCCAAATTGGACTCAGGCCTGGACTTTGGGCAATTTTAGTACATAAATATGTTTTGAGATGAAACCATTGTGTTGTAGATCTTGTTGTATGTTTAGTGGTATTTTGCTGCCGGAAGGTGAACCTCCTCCCAAGACTGGAGTCTTTTCCAACTTCTAGGATGGACCTGTGTGTGGCTGAAGACTTCTTTGATTCCGATCTGCTTTTCTTCTTCATTCGGAAGAAAAACATCCCGACAGACCCCAAGGTTTTGCAGAAGTGGCATGCCTTAATAGGTGATTTATAAATTGTTAGAGTTTATAGATGGGCTCTTGTTTTGTTGTGTATGATGGAAATGTGAGAACGATGCTCCACAAACTCCACTTTGATTAACACAAAGACAAGTTGTACAAATCTGAGAACACAACAAACAGCAAAGATTCTGCATAGGCACAAATATTGATAAGTGAGGCTCAAACAATGAAATATGGATCAGCTTCAGGTTGGACTGATAGGAAGGACTGACCATGTTACGACTGATCTTTACCAGCATTTTCACAGCTGCGTGACAATGCAGGCAGAGACGCACAACCAATTCTGGAATGAGCAACATGCACTTGTCTTTCTGGTCTATTTAGGTTCATCAAGTATGAAACAACAAACAGTCTGTAGGTCTCTGTTTATCTGGGAAAAGATTCAAATCATTTTATGCAAACAGTGAGAATTTTATGGTCAAAAACGAATAATAAAATCATTTAATGATGTGATAAAACATGTTTTTCTTCATAAATAGCTAAAATAATTGATTGGTCTGAAGAGAGTGAACTTAATGTATTTGATGTGAAACATACAAGATATCAGTTCAATTTGACAGGTATAATTAAACTTAGACTTTTTACTGAACAATCACCTTTTAATAAATTACATATTTACACAGCAAAAAGTCTGAAATTATTTTACATGTTTTCTAATTCTGGCAAATTAAATCTAGTAAACTTGTGCTGGTTTCAAAAATCTTTTCTCAAAAAGGGAACGTAAGTGACTTTTGTTGCTAAAAAACAAAACAAAAACAAAACAAAAACTTCTGTTCTATTTAAATCCTGTATTGTTCCCAGCAAGTAACCCGAAACATAGCAAACAGAGGTGACAAGCAGCTTCTGAAGAACGACTAGATCAGTCTGACAGATATACTGAGTCACAGTCATTACCAAGAATGAGGATATAATGTGAACCTGGCAGGAAAACTGGAAATCAATCATCACTGTGCCATTGACATCACAAACAGCAGTCAGGTGTTGTTTCCTGCATCCATGTGTCAACTGAGTTCATGGGCAAAGAGATACAGTAACTTTATACCGCACTGACAATAGAGTATGTGTGGAAAATATTAGCAACTTGGAGTTTTTTAACATTTTGTTATGTTATAGCCTTATCCCAAAATGAATTCAACATATTATCCCCTGTAGTTGCAGAACAGGAATTCGACGGTGAAGAATCTGAACCCTGGAGGCCTCATCTGAGTTTTCACTGGGGGGTACGATCACTAAACAGGAAGTCCTCATTTATCAAACCACTACATACCTCTTTATAGAGGAATTAACGCATAAAATGATGCCTGAGCTTTAACTGAGCTTCTGCTATTGCATTTGCTTTACCTGGACTTTCCACAATTTTAACAAGGAAACTAGACAACAGCTCCACTCATGTTGCAAATTGAGCATCTGTCTCAGAAAATAGCGCAGCCACCTCAAAGAGTTATGTTTGTATGTAATGATAATAACAATTCCCTAACAAATAGTGTTGAAAACATTTAGTAAAAGTCGCCACATACAAATATTTTGTTTTCACACATTTTATTTCTTGTGTTTTTTTAGGATTCTATTTCCGTATGTCACAACATGGACGACAACATCACACGTTTGTGACCAAACCGCAGCCATTCCTACATTACTGGGATAAGTATCAAAGTCAAGACTGGAGTAGATAAAATCCTTGAGCTTCTCAAAAGCCTTGTGGAAACCCTTTACACTGCTTTTTCAGTGTGTTGCAGAAGTTATCCCATCTCAGTGACAATAACAATAAGTGTACAAAAGCTATTAAAAACAAAAAAATATGAAATGGTAATCTCCAAGCTTATCAGGTTTCTCTACTTTTTTATGTTATTTGTATTTAAAGATCGCATAGTGGAACAATCCTTGTAGGACTGAAAGTCAGTTTCACAGGTTTTGACAAGTTAAAATAAGACCGAGTGTCTGTTTTCATCCTTGTTAGAGTACACAATGCACAATCACTTTGTTTATCCATCCATCCATCCATTTTCTTGCACCCTTTTTCCCTCAGTGGGGTCGGGAGGGGTGCTGGTGCCCATCTCCAGCCAACGTTTCGGGCGAGAGGCGGGGTACACCCTGGACAGGTCGCCAGTCTGTCGCAGGGCAACACAGAGACACACAGGACACACAACCATGCACACACACACTCACACCTACGGGCAATTTGGAGAGGCCAATTAATCTAACAGTCATGTTTTTGGACTGTGGGAGGAAACCGGAGTACCCAGCGAAAACCCACGCGTGCACAGGGAGAACATGCAAACTCCATGCAGAAAGACCCCAGGCCGGGAATCGAACCCAGAACCTTCTTGCTGCAAGGCAACAGCTCTACCAACTGCGCCACTGTGCAGCCCCAATCACTTTGTTTAGGTTATCAAAATCATATGATTTCTAATTGGCACAGAGATTGGATGAAGAGTGTTTTTAGAGCGTCACACATTAAAAAAGAAAAGTATAAGCCATCAGGATCAGATTTAGCGTTGATGACAGGATAGTCAGTTTCTTACATAATAAGTTGACACAAATCTTTCCTTTCTATCTCTGAACGTCGTAGAGCTGCACACTGTGAGCTTTTTAATCAGTTTTTTCGTATACTTCAGCTTATTATGTTTACATCATTGTATCAGCCCTCGCCATATTAGCTAAAGGTACAGAGTAATATAATTGAAAGATTAAAACAACAATTACAACTATGGTCTTTGTTTGGTGCTTTATGTATCATAAAGGACATATTTGTAGAGCCGTATCTTAACTTGTTCAAAGAAACATAGTAGGTCACCGTTGAAACCACGAGTGCAGAAGATTTTGTAGAGGCTCGGAGAATTACTCAGTATGATTCTTGCATAAAAAAATAAAAACAATATTTGAGTGAAGGATTCCGACCAAATATCAAATATTGCTTTTGCTTAGTGTTTGTTAAATACAACATGATGCCACATTGGAACAGATTCCTGATCATGAATGTGAGCTTATTGTACTAAGTTAAATGTATTAATTAAAGAGTGCACCTTTAAATTTACCATAAAATGGAGGAAATGGAAGTAAAGTGTCTGATCACCAATCAAAGCCTTAAAAAGTTTAGTATGAATATAGATCAGACTAGTTTTTGACCAAAAGCTGATTGTGTATGTGTTTATGTAGTTAATGGAAAGAATCAGTTTAATTACTGATGCTAAATTACTTTAATCAGTATTAATTTTGTGTAACTGAAATGCCCTGTCATGATGACTAAATGATACAGCATTTACAAAGCAGATTTTGTTTAAGGTTTTGGTGTGCACTTAGTGACTTACTGCATCAACTCCAACAAAGAATTTTTTTAATGTGTTATTTTTTCATAATTGTCAGTGATCTGAGTTGCTATACTTGTGTAATACAGGGACAAAGAGAAACCAAGAAAAGCATAAAAAAGACAAAACAAGTTTATTTAAGTACTGACATTCATATGCAAAAAAAGCAACAAAGCATCCAAATAAAAACGATACAAATGTTTTTATTTGGATAAAAACATACTATATGTTTTTTACAAATGTAGTACTATACTATACTATACTATACTATACTATACTATACTATACTATACTATACTATAGTACATATACTATACTATATGTATAGTATACATATAGTATATGTATACTATATGTATACATAAAGTATACATATTGTATACTATATGTGTTTAATTAATACATTTAACTTAATACAATATGTTTTTTACAAATGTAAAAAACATAGTATACAATAAACATCAGTTTAAAACAATTGTCTTTACAAAAGCTGTTTTAAGTCCTGATTTAAATGAACCAATAGTTTATGTACATGTCATGTTTTTGGGGGTTTACAGAGCTAAAGAACACGGAACTAAGCGCTGATGGTAAATGCAGACCTGTAACCTGTTTGCTTTGTTTTCAAAATAACCAGTCTGTTCAATTCTAAAAATATTGCACAATTAAAGGTGTGAGACCACAAAGATTTACAGTTTTAAATCAAACTGCCTGAATTGTACAATTGCACATCTCTTTGTGACATCTTCACATAAAAAGAAAATGAGGAAGAGACCCACTGTCTCTTATAAAATGAGGAAGAGATCAACTATCAAAGACACATCTAGATTTTTATCAGTGAAGAGGCATTGACCTTCATATCTGACATACCTCAAACAAAAAAATTACTAACTCATTAACTAAACATGACTCCTCTTGTCTTGAAAACCCTCATCCGTTTCTTTATAATGTTAATCAGAGTGAAGACGGAGGTTAGAGTGGTTGGCTCCTTCAGGACAGGTACAAGACGGGTGACTTTAAATTCAGATGAACTGAACTAAATCCATAGACTTTGTTGAATTATGTTTGACATTTATTTCATTTGATATTTAGTCAATAAATCTCATATTTAACTTTTATTCCAGGACCAATCATGAGACTGAAAAGCTACTTTTTTCTTATGGTGAACTTGGCAGTTTCATCAGCACTTTCCCTCCCTATGGTAAGTATTTGCTTTTTTATTTTTTTAGCTGTTGTGTTATAAAGTATGAAGCGAAAAATATTTGTAACCTTTTCACATTATGTAAAAAAAATAAAAAATAAATAACAAAATATATATATATATATATATATATATATATATATATATATATATATATATATATATATATATATATATAGAGAGAGAGAGAGAGAGAGAGAGAGAGAGAGAGAGAGAGAGAGATTTTTTTTTGTCAGGCATTCTGACATTGATATTTCCAATATTTATTTTGTCCAAAAATATTGTGTTGCTCCAAAATACATTAGAATAAGTTTTTGGTTAAGGGCCAACATATACCTTCTTTGGCCTTTAGAGATCTGCCAGCATTTATAAAATTTAACAATGGTTAAACAACATATAGATTATCTATTAATCTTGTTTTTAAATTCCAATATAAGCCTGTTTTTTTATTGGTCAAAAACAGACTACAGATTTCTCAACATCTTTTATTGAACAAAGAAAGTCAAAATGTTAAATAGTACAAAAAATAAGAGCATCCTCCAAACATGTAAACCTTTCATGTTTGAAGGAAGAATGCTTTCTTTTAATCATTATTTTATGTCAGTTGTATTGTTTTTATGTTCATCTTTGTTCAATTTTTTTAATCCAGGTGGAGGTAGAGGTAATTGGTAAGTTATAGACATTTATTTTATATCTTCATACATTTAGTCTTTTGTGTGACCTAATGTGAACTGACAAAGACTATTGTGTGATTTTTAGATGTCAGTGAACACAACACAAAGGGTAAAGTTACATTTCAATGTTTTTGTAAGAAGATTTTTGAGAAATTGATTTATTTTTTAAAACTATTAACTTTATGCCCTCATCTTAGATTTAACACTTGATGATATTCGTGAGGTAAGTTTAGTGCCACAAGCCAACTGATCAGGGTTCAGTTAAAAGTATATTTCTGTGTGTATGTTTTGTCTTATGTGCCCGTGTCTCATGCACAACTTGTTTAGCCTCCAAACATTCAAAGGAGCAGCATTGTACCTGGAAACAGTCAGTGGACATCCCCTGTTCCCTACGTCTTGGATCAAGGCCTGGGTATTTTTCTTTCTTTCATAAAAGAAATGAATTTAAACCAAATGTTTTAGGGGATGTGTGATTCAAGAAAGTTCTTGTAGCGTAAACGTTCACTGTTGAAACCTGGGTCTGCAACTCAGCAAATATCAATAGAAAAGAGTCCTTTGTCGAATGATTTGTGCAATGGAAAACTGCAAAAGCAAATGAGTTGAATGAAAATATTTCTGTGTTCTTGTTTTTTCTAATGAATATTATTGTGATGTGATTCTAAGAACAATAAGCAAAATAAATGTTGTGTCATTTGTTCTCTATTTACCTGCTTTGAAATTGACTTTGAACTGAAAGACTTGAGAGCTAAAGGAGTCATCATGAGAGCCTTTGACCAGTTCAGAGTGAAGTCATGCATCGATTTCAAACCCCGGGACTCTGAAAATTATTACATCAACATCAAAAAGCTGGATGGGTAAGTTCCCTGTTTTCTTTTTTTCTTAAAAAGATTGAAAAACCCTAATCACGCAGCTGATTTATGTGAATGCAACCTCTCTAAGACCCGCCTCCTGGTTCTGATTGGTTGTTTTGGTTAGCAGTGGGTGAGGGCAGAGGAGCTTGATTTTTTTCATATCATAGTCTCATGTCATGGTGACAGTGTGACATGGTCTTTTTGTGTTGAATTATTAGTGTATAAACAACGTATAATGTGATTATCACAATGTAAATCACTTTCCCAGTACATGTAGTGGTGCTTATTTGAAAGATTTTGATGTATCTTACTGGTGTTTCTTTCTGTTCTAGATGTTGGTCATATATTGGTCGAATATTCGCCAACGGACAGGACCTCTCTATTGGTGCAGGCTGTGACTACATTGCTATTGTTGAACATGAGATCCTTCATGCGCTTGGCTTCTACCATGAACAGTCTAGATATGACAGAGATGATTATGTACGGATTGTATTCGCCAACATCCTGTCAGGTAGAACTGATATTATAAAATTCATTATATGAAAAAAACATTTAGCTTTGTCGTTTTGTATTATTTTCAAAATGTAATAGGTACAAAATACATCAACCAGTTAGTAATACTGAACCAAAAGTTAATTTTCCAGTGAATAAATATGTATTTCAGTGATTCTTGAGAATAGGGACAAAACAGGTCCAATGGATAAAGCACAACATTTGAATAAAATATACACAAAATATAACTTTTTCAAGTATCTGACTAAACTAACCTGGGTCATGTGAGCACAACAATGTATATTTTCCAGGTATTTGCTGAATAGTTTCTTATTTTAAACATTGTAGTCGGTGGATGATGCCTGTAAAAGCCATTGTCCAGGAGCAGAACTCAATACATTATAATAGTTTAAAACAATTAAAGAAATACAAAAATTATATACTATGACAATTAAGTACACGTATTCATATAAATACTTATAGAAGTATCAATAAATTGAATTACAAATATTTTTTATATATTTTCCAACTCCATTGAAATTTGTCCCTAGTTTGTGTCAACACCGTCAGAAATGAAAATAATGTAAAAAAAAATCAGGCATTATTGGGGGGCACCAGAACTTCTAAGGACCCCATGACCACTTCCCTTCTCTTCCTTTGCTAAGAAGGGTAGTTAGCTCCGGTTAGCTTATGTTATTCTTTAGTTTTTTGTTCTTTTTATTCCTAAGTTTTTTGTCTCAACCATGATGTGTCAACACCATAACTGACAATTTACAAAACTTTGATGAAATTTTGTGAAATAAAAGCTTAATTTTGGTATAATGTAAGGATTTCATGGATCTGATGAGCTACAATATGGCCTCCTTCAGAATAACATCATATATAAATTGAGGTAGTTTGGCATTTCGTCTACTCAGTCAGATGTCAACTCCATCAGAGTTTTTGTGACTCTTTCAGTGAAATTGTTGTCAAATCTCACATAAATGTGCAATTAATTAATTTTAATGTATTTTACATAAATTGCATTACTTCACATGTATCAAGTTTTTCTTTTTACTCACTAGTTTGCCATTACCTTCAGCTCTGTCAACTCCGTCATGCAGTGTCAACTCCGTCAGATGGACTTTTTGTTGTTTTTTGTTTTAAATAATATTTATTTTGTTTTTGAGAAGCATTTGTCTGCAAAATGAGTAAAAATATCACTAATAGGGTCATTAAAAATAATTTTTTATTTATTTTTGTTAGATGGTGATGACAGCGTTCTAGGTCAGGTCGATTAAAAATTTTATTTTTTTTTAAATGTTGCAACTGGGAACCTGTACCTTAGCATCTTTACATTTCCAAAACATTATTTGTCATATTTGCATACATCAGGTTGAGAAATAACAACAAAAAAAAAATTATGGGAAAATTAAAACCCATTTTGTCCCTATTCTCACGAATCACTGATTTATTCACTGTAAATAAGTGCAGTATTTAGCAAAGCAAGAAAACCTGCCAATGTACATTCAAGAATTAAAAATTCTGCTCACCTTCAGAAAAGAACCAACATGAAGTGAATGGATATGCTGCACTGCCAGTGCTAACTGTCATTTATGCATGAGAACACAGTTGCATATGATTGAGATGTTTATGAAAGAAATTACATAATATGAAAAACATAACTTGCAAAAAGCAGCAATTGGACAAATAATTCATTTTACCCCACAAAGCAAAGTTTCCTGTAAGACAGTACTTGCCTCCGGTCACTAAGTGGCAGCAGTGCCACCTCCGGTCACTAGGTGGCAGCAGTGTTCAAACTAATCAACAGCCTACATGTTCAAGCCAGTAGATGTAAACGAAGCAGGAAAAAAAATCAACAAAAAAACGAGAAAACGGAGCAAAGGATACAAGCGCGGATGTTTTGAAATATATCTATCTAGAGGAGAGATGGAGAAGTTTGACAGTGAAAAGAAAAACGGCAGCAGAGGTCAGTAGCCAGGATAAGAGATTATTTTCAAATACAAGAATATGGTCATGATACTACGAGAACCCAGTCGAATCACCAGAGTAATTTAAATATTGGCAGAATAAAGACGCAATATTGCCGGAAGAAAGTCGTTAAATTAAAAAGCTTCGATGGAGTGATATGCAACGTGACTCGCTCAGCAAGTCTGGTTCTTTCTGTTAAATAAAAAGTTGTGTAAGCAATCGTTTCAAAGTCCTGGGGCTGAAAATTTGCTTCTGATGTGCTAAAACATTTAGTACTTAGTCATTTGTTAAACCAGTATCAACTATAACCTTACAAGACCGTCAGTATTCCGCAATTTAGCGCAGTATGGTGAAAAGCTGTCATAAAATTAGTCTTTATTCTCGTCCAACTTTACTCGTATTTAAAACACAAATCAAAAACTCGGCACTTACACTCCTTATAAGCAAGTAACTGTAGCTCGCAGAAAAATGCCAGGAAATAGACAAAACCTGTCTTTATATTGTTAATGCAAAAATGTTATACATTTCATCTCTTCTCATCTGACAAGCTGCACTATTAGCAATATTGATGCACATTTTTCCACAATAAATGTTAAGAACTTTATACCTTGTGGAAAACTAAACTGAAGAAGCTGACAAGTAATCAACGCTTACAGTTCTAAAAGTTTTACTATATTAAGTCTAAAAATGCAAATCCCAGTGAATCATTTGCACTTCTTCAAATTGAGTAGTCTTGATTAAATGTTACTGATTCACTTAAACTGATTTTGGAAATTATTTTGAGGCTTACAATAATAAAACAGCGATTTTGATAATAAGGTCATACAATGTTGGAGCCAGTGGTTTGTACGATATATTAAATACGAACAGATTCGCAACAGTATGTAAATTCTGGGGAGGGAAGGGCACTGAGCAGGGGGGGGGAAATATGATCACTAAGGAGGGGCATGACAGAAAATAATTGAGAAACTGTGCTAGAGCAAGTTGTCTTGCAAAGAGAGCAGATTATCAGAAAAGCTTTCTTTCTGGAAATAAGTACAATTAGTCAATCCATGGATATATAATTATGTGTGAAAAGTTTTACTCAAAATACAAAGATTTTGTGTCATTTAAGAGTATACATGTCTGTATTTCAAATTCTGAACATTATTTTTCAAGGCTGAAAAGATATCATCTCTATAGATTTTGCATTTGTTTTTAATGAATTTCTATGATAGTTGTAGGTTTAGACATTTACAAGAGTTTAAAAGCAATATGAAAAGATTACTGACCTCTTTTGGACATTATGACCAGTGTCATTGAAAGTGCTGAAAAAGGCATGTATTATTAAACATTTCTCATTGCAATGCTTTTTTTTATTCACTCTATTGTGTTTGCAGTTCAAAAACTGGATCTTGCCAGCTATGTTCAGCTCTTCACAGTGGTTAAGGAGTTATGCTGAGTAAAATTTTTCTTACTCTTACTATGTTTTTAAGTGCAGTATGTTTTGTGTCACCCAGGTACAGAGTATAATTTCAACAAAGTTGAAAGTGCTGTAAGCACCACCCATGGAGTCCCGTATGACTACATGTCAGTGATGCACTACGGCAAGGACGCATTCAACAATGGCAATGGCAATCGCACAACAATTATTACCATAGACCCTAAATACCAAGATGTGATTGGTCAAAGGCTGGACATGAGTCCTAGTGATGCTCTGGAGCTGAACCTCCTCTACAACTGCAGTGAGTCCATTCAGATTGTTGAGATTACCAAAATTGGTGTATTTATAATCTGTCACATACATCTGAAAGTATTAATTTTATCATCAGAGTTAAAGTTTTCCATATGTTGTTTATTGTAGCTTTCAGCTGATTATTTCTTTTACAGTTCAAAGTAAAACAGTAACAACTGCCATGATGAAAAGTGTAAAGAGTACTTTGTCAAAATCAAAACCTAACACATACATGCAAACCCTTTCACTGTTTCAGACACAACTATTGTCTCCAAATTTTACTGTGGCTTTTCTAATGGATCGATGTGTCAGATGAGCCACTGTTCAGAGGGTGGGAGTGGATGGGAAGTGGTTACCCAAGCTCCAGGGGGTCCAAGCTCTGACCACACCACTCTACCAAGTGGAAGTGAAGATTATGGTAAGTTTTGGAATTAACTTTATATTCCGATGCATAATAATGAAAACAAATTCAGTATAAATTCAGGTAATATAAATGTAATCTCTTATCAATGGTCGTAGACTGAGTAAAAATATCAAACTTTTTTCCTCAGAGGGGTTAGTTGATGGTTAAGTGTAGAAATAAAAATGCCACTGACATCCCAGTAAAAAGTAGCATACCTTAATACAAACATGCTGCACAAAACAAATCAAATAAGACATTAGAATTCATATAGACATGATGAGACATCTTGCTTTCTTTCTTTACATTCAGACTGATGTAAAATGTTTGTTTTTTTATCTGCAGTAACATGTATGGTAAGAAACACAATGACAGTAGCTTTACATCATAAAAACATAAACTGACATGAATCATGCTCAAAAAGTGCATTGATGACATTCAATAAAACAAATCAACAGATTAATAAACATTTAGAACATTAATTTAAATAAAGACAAATCTTAGAAATGAGTTATAATTAATTGTGGAACAATTTTTCATTTAAATATATAGCAAATGTCATTTACCATGCCTGTATTGGGATTTATAGTCAGTAAAATGTAGACATTCCATCAAACTTCAGAAATCTGTTCCTGGTCCATATTTTTCTGATGTCTATGTTGCTTCACATATCAGACATCAAATGTATTTGACAAAACAATTTTTTTGGTTACTATGATTTTATACTGTTATGGATTGTATTGCATATGAGCAAATTCTACATGTGAGTCATGTATAATGGACTTTGCAATGTTTAGTGTGGACTCAAGGGAAAAATAGTCTGTACTGAGACTAATGCGAATCCTGAGATAAACAAATAAGCAAAAACCTTTAAAATGACTTGAATACATTCTTCAAAATGCATGATAGATTCACTTTAATTTATTTCACCACAAAGCTCAGTTTTCCTATTGGTATAAATTGTAATAATATTGATTTAAGATGATAAAATCTGTTTCTGAAGTTGTGCAAATGCCTTAAATTGTCTGTAAGCTACATGTAAATAAAATGGAGAATCCACCAGAAAACTTTATTTTGGACATTTTTACTGGTCAACAAACAGAGTCCTTCATTGGTTATAACATGCATAAGTAACTTCTACCTTTTTATGCAAATGCATGGAGTAGTATATGCTTATATTTTAGAAGAGTGAAATGTATCAGAAACATTATCTTGAACAACATTTTGCAGGTCAACAAACAGGGTACTTCATGCACGCAAGCACAGCATCAGGTCAAGAAGGAGATTCAGCACGACTGGAAACGGAGGTAGTGAAGCCGACCAGGGCATGTAATGTCCAGTGTCTGCAGTTCTACTATTTCCACAGCGGAAATGAGGCAGATGAACTTAATATCTGGATCAGAGAGTTTGAAAACGATCAGGACACCACAGGAACTCTCCGCCTTATGGGACAAATTACTGGTAAAGCTTATAAAAAACTAGAACTTTTCACTTTTGTATGATGTAATATTAAAATTGTGTAGCATAGTAAATTAAAACCTCTTACTCCAGGTTCACGAACATCTCACTGGAAGATCCACCATGTTTCCTTGAATGCCACCAAGGACTTCCAGGTGGTGTTTGAGGTCCAGAAAGGAGCAGGAATCTCTACAGGAGGTTTCTCCATTGATGACATCAATCTCTCAGAGACAGAGTGTCCACATGTTGTCTTGCAGATTGATGACTTGGAGAATCTTTTAAACACAAGCAGCTTTGGAACCAGAATATACAGCCCAAGACAATACTCCAAAGACGGCTATGCATACCATGTAGCCACTATTCTTTTTAAAACGTATATTGGAATGTATGTACAGCTTTTGTCTGGTAAGAATGATGACCAGCTGCAATTTCCTTGTCTGCAAAGACATATGATTTTCCAGTTGCTGGATCAAACCCCAAACAAGCAACTGCAAATGTCTAAGGAATCTACTTTTGTTTCTGATATAACTCAAGTAGCATCTGGTAAGTTTATCATATAGTGTTAATTTTTTGAAGAAAAGTTGTTGGTAAAAAGAACAAACCAAAAAAAAACAAATGTGTTTTCTCATGTAACAGGTACCTCTATCTGGGACAATCCTAGGGAGACTGGAGTTGCATTGTTTTTTGACAATGAAGAATTAGTCTATGGTGGTAGGGTTCTCTGGGGGGTCAATCCTTTTACAACGGTACAAGAATTGCAATCCAGAGAGTTTCTCAAGGGAGGAAGCGCCATTTTCATGTTCAACTTTGAAGGTGCGTTTAATATTCTGATCATAATCATATATTGTTAATGTTGCAAGAACTTGTTTTCGCTGCAGCATTCTTGGAAAGCAATGTTTTAGAGAAAAAGGATCAAAGAAACATCAGTCTTGGAAATATCATCTCATATTTTTACACTCAGAGAACATAAGGGAAATATTTAGTTTAGATGTGAAAACAATACAGTATTAATACTGTAGGTTTAGGTTTTAGGCACTTTAATAAAACATTGTCACAGGAACGTTGCCATGTTGTTCACACTGCAATGCATTCTGGATAAATGACGTTTAATGGTCCAACTGCCTGAATCCTCCAGCCAAAACAGTGATGAGTAACGTTATTAAGCCTTTTCAATTTGAACCGAAGCGTTTTGAAATCGATCGGAATGTAGAAATCACAAGAGGTGATGAAGGTGAGGAGGACCAAACAGACGATAAGGACAGAATTGGCTGTAGGAGCTGGTATTTTGCTGCTGATGCTTTTGGCTTCATAAATGAAACGATGAACGACATGTACCCGGTCCGACTGTGTGATCCAGTAAGTAACGATAAGCAGATGAGGCCTCATAGGGTGTTTGGCACATTTCCCAAACTGTGTTGACACTGGATTCAAACACTGGATTGCTGTGTTGCTGAATTCAAAAAGTCATTGCAGGTAAATTCAATAAAGACTGGAAACTGGACAAGTTTCACTCACATTTTTATTTAGAAACATCAGCCGTTGTAACAACTTTGGGCCAAGGCGATAGCGCCATTTACAAACTATTTCAGTTTTTTTCTCCGATGACAACCTGTGGCAGCAACTGAACATGCAAACTGAAGAGAGCAAGGCCAATCCAAATGTCAATCCAAATGGTGGAAATGGTGAAACGGTGAAAAGGTGCTTTTGAGAACATCCTTTCACATTACACTGATGATGTCGGCATGCATAGAAATTTAATTGCAAGTTTGTACAAGGTAGTGTCATGGTGAGGTGGTGAGGATGACGCTGAGGACCTTGGTTGGAATGAAAGAATGATGATTTAATGATCCAAAAACACAATAATCCAGGCAGCACAGATGAGCGGAAGGCTATTGCCCACAACTGGTAGCAACTGGTATAAAACAAATAACTGACGGCAAGATTTAGACAAACTAGACGCACTAGGCGATAAGACAAGGACCCGAACAAAGAACAAGGAACATAGGTGAGTTTAAATACACAGGGAGTAAATCCGTGGGAAGCAAGGAACAGGTGTCACTAATCAAGGGGTAGACGGGACAACACAGAGGCGCCACAGAACACAGAAACCTAAATAAACACAGAAAAACTCAAATTCTCATGGGTAGGGTAATGTAGTTGCATTTCCAAGTTTTGTAGTGGATCCAGTGATATTAGCGTATTCATCTCCGAGATGCGTCTTTTTACCTCAAAAATGGCATCGGTGTTGACATTTGGATTGGCCTTGCTCTCTTCAGTTTGCATGTTCAGTTGCTGCCACAGGTTGTCATCGGAGAAAAAAATAAAATGCATCTGTATTGCTAATTCATTGTAATTACATGGAGTGTTTTGCAAGAACATTAAAATGCAAATAAATACAATTAACAATCATGACACACCTGAACGTCCTGTGTGTACACTGTAGATTCCAGAATGGACCAAAATGCGTCATCAACCCAGCAGGTGAAAAAAAGGCGACCTCCATGGGTGAAAACTATAACAAAATATGATTGAAGCAATTATGAGTTTTAGCGTATCACAAACAGCTTTTTTTTTTTAGCTAATAGGAAAATTACATGTTCAATTAATTGTGGATCCCTTTAATAGAAGGTGAAAGGACAGTGTAAAGTTTGTAATTAAGAGCATTACTTCAATTGTCCAGAGGTGATTAAATAACCATTTACATGTTAACTTCAAAATGCAACATTTTGCATCTGCAGAATTTGTATTTTGTCATCCAGAAGGTGGGAAGAATTAGCTGGAAAGTTCTAATTATTCTAGGAATTATTAGGAATAATTGGTGCAGCCCTTATGATAGCGGTTCTCAACGTGGGCGGTACCGCCCTCCAGGGGGCGTTCAGAGGACGGCAGGGGGTGCTGGCAGACATTTTTACAAAAAGGGGGGCGCTGGAATGCCTATGGGGGGCGTTTGGTCGAAGGTAAACTTTACACCTTAAATGCACAACAATGCCAGTTTAGACTTTGAGCAACTTGGTAAAACTGTATTGTGTAACATTAAACCATGCTTGGCTGCAACTGTATCGATTGCAGCTCTTCTTCTTCTATTCAGTGTTTGTTAGCTTCTGTTGGCTTCTTGGCGCAGCTCGGTTCTCCTGCTACTGGTAGTTAAAATTACGATACCCTCACTGTGTATCCCTCTGAAAAATGAACCCATTTAAATAAAAGAAATCAAGAAATCCCTCCATGGGTGATACCACGATAGAGAGCGTTCATTGTCCAGTATGAAACGGGGGTGATGGAACAACACAGCACTTTTAAATTTCAATAATTAGAATGCAGAAATAGTTTCCGTTGTTTTAAAAGGTTTATGTCAGTCTGCCTTTTCCCCATCGATACGCTTCCCGACCGCCCTGCACCTTAGGGGCTTACAAAAAAATAGTCGTTCACATTGCGCAAAACTCTGAAACAGGAGAAGCGGGACATAAAACGGAGCGACGAACTAGATGTGAATTATGGCATAAAAACATAGAATCTGACGCTGAACAGTGAAAAAATCAACACATGTGAAACACATGAAGATTAGGCGGCGCAGCAGGTGATGAATGAAGATTACTGATGATGAGCGTCAATAAACGATAAAATAAATCTAGCAACAGGAAAGAAACTAAAGTGGACATAGCAATAAACCAAGAGAGGATAATACTAATCAAATGAGACTAAATGGAAATGAATGAAGAACAAAATGCAAGAATAAACTAAGAAACTAAAGTAAATACAGAGGAATAAACTGGTATGACAAGACCTTTCGAGCAATAATTAATACAGAGGACTGTATGGCAAGAATAAACGGACACTATTTCCAGATAAAAGGTAAAATAATATTATTGAAGTGTCATGGGTTTGTTGAGACCACATCTAGTACTGAGAATAAATATATCTTACAGACCATAACAGTAAATAACTGATCACTTATTTTTATGTTTTTAATTAGATTTGATATATTTATTTCTTCAATATTATTTTTCATGTCAGTGTTAATGTCATGAGGCTGATGACTCCATGACACTTTCAATTTGACTCATTAGGATTTGATTAAGAACCAGATTTGTTCTTTGTCATTTCTGTCCAGTAAAACTATTAATCTATAAATCAATAGACGGGTCTATATAAAGATATAATCCATGTTTCTGTCTCATATTTGTATGGCATTAGAAGGACCTGGAACTTTTGTTTTTCCACTGAAAGCTCTGGTTTGCACAATAAATGCCATGTGGGTGAAGTTTTATTGATGATATTCTGTTGTCCCATTCTCCTGAAGGCAGCACAGAGCTGCACCACCAGAAACCGTCAGAAATACTGAAGAGAAGAAGAGCTATGATTAATGTAGTTACAGTTCTTTCCATGTTTTAATGTTGCAGAGCTCAGTCGTTTTGAAAATAGTTCAAAGTTTAAACTGGCATGTTGAATATCTTTTATCTGATCATTTTGTGTAATATTTAACAACTAGAAAATGGCAAAGAACAATAATATTTGTCCACTCTGATTGGCTGCTGTTAGGCCTACCAATTTTAACTTGAATGTTCATTACATTTTTCGTAGACACCTGAGAACATAATTTCTATTCCCATGACTTTTTTGTTCTCTGGGAAATTATTTTGATGATAAATACAGAAACAAGCATAAAAATCAAAACATCTACAATAGTGATAGTAATATTAATGATAAAATAATGGTCAGTGGAAAGTAGCCTGCAAATTCTTTGGTGGGGGGCGGTGATGGACCTGGATAAAGGCTAGCGGGGGGCTGGCCCAAAAAAGGTTGAGAAACACTGCCTTATGAGGAAGTTCCTCAGACATTGTATTTCTTTTTTCTAACTGACATTTTTGTCGTTTGATAGATCTCAACCCACTAATCAATGGAACAACTCTACCATGTCCTCAGTTAAGACCAGTGAGCATAACAAATCCTCCACAAAATCTGAATAAAAGTCAATGCTCTGCAAGGTAAACCTTTTTACAAATGATAATTTAATACTGACAAATTTGCATTCCCTCACAAAGCTCTAAAAGAAAAAGTTTTAGAACTACAATCAGATTTTAGAGTTTTTGTTGAATAGTCCTCTGACTTTTACAGAGTATCTCCAAGCATCAGTCCACCTTCTACAAGCCCAGAAAACAGGTATTGATTATCCTTTATTTTTTCTAATGTACATAAACTGTAAAAATGATGTATTCTCTTTTTCTGTTATTTGTGGTGTATATGCTGTTACATGCTAATTCAGTCTGTTTATCATAATATTATCTATTATAATACTTGTTCTATTAGCTATTGGCTATTCAAACAATTCTCTAATTGTTTGAATAGCAATTGTGTGTTGATCTTTATGCTTTGATGAACACACAATAATAGTACGAACCGAATGCACAGCTTACCAGTTGGGGATGGGCGATATAGACACAAAGTTTTATCATGATATTTTCTGGTACTATTGTGATAACGATAAAAGTGAACATAATAACTTTTATTATTTCTTTTCACATAAAGAAGAACAGTTGCATTAAATCATATTTTCAAATTTATTTATATATAATCATACTCTCATTTAACAAACAATAGAGAAAATACTAAAACTCAATACGGACAGTTTTGGGGGGGTTTAACTTCATAAATCAGAATTTTTTTTGAAAATAAATCAAAAATATTTATTATGATAAGAAATTTGTCATGATGAACGACACAATAAATGATCACCCCTTTTGCCAACTCACAGTTCCTCTTCCCCACAACAAAATGTTTTCTGTTTGGATCATTTTTAGAGATGTTACAGCTGAAACCAGATATTTACCTAAATTGCAGAAAAAGGCAAATATTTCTTTCTTTTTTCACTGACTTTGCCTGTTTTAGGTCAGTTACATTAAGACTTCATTGTGTGAATTTATAAAATATTTGCTTTTTGCAAATTTGTTAAAACTGTCACTATGTTCTGACAATATAAAATGGAAGAAGACTTCAGAATATTTCAATGGGGTAGTAATGTTAGTGTATGTAAAGTTTTGAATATGAAGAAATTGACACAAGAATGTTCCACAGGGTTCTCTCACTCATTACTTGGGAAAGTTATTATTTAGAAAAAAAAACAATAATTTGGCTAATTCAGACATCTTAAGACCTATATTTAACATTAATCATGAGTCAAATATTTATTTTTGTTTGGTTACTATTTTACAGGGTTTCCTCTACCGTCCATCCACCCTTTACTACAAAAAGGTATTGTAACATTTAACGAGAGTTGTTTGCAAATCTTTGCAACGTTGTATAGGAATATATGCAGGGCATAAAGGAAAGGAAATAAATACAGCATTGCTACTGTTACAAGACATTATCAACAGTAACAAGGTGATAAGATCTAACAGGCACATTTTGATGGAATGTAAACCTAAAAATTTATATTCACACATGATGATCCATGTTGTAGCTGTAAGTATTTTTGCTATGCTGCAGTTTTCCAGTTGTACTGTTAAGTCCTGGCTAACCCTGCTCTATGTTCAGTCTTAGTGTCAGTGCTACTGGTAACTAGCCGTGTGCTCTAGTTCTCTCCCGTACTACCTGTCCTGGACTGTTTTTGTGCATTGTAATTCATTAAATAACCACCATATTCATCATACCTGGGTCTCAGCGTCTCTTATCACCATCTACCACCACACCATATGACATATTTAGACTTAGTACTGAAAAAAATGGAACCCTGGAAACTTTGAATTATATTTTTTTCTTAAGATTCTGGTATTTTTAGAAACTACAAGTAATCATTTTACTTCTAACTGATCTAGAAATAAATTCAATGAGACAATTACATTATCAGTGCTATGTAAGGAATTATGGTATTTTTTCAATTTTTTAATTAAACTTTGGTTCTAATTTTACAGGACGTTAACTACTATTAATCCACCTACAACTACAGACGACAGGTATTGCACTTTAATGAGAATTGTTTGCACATTCTTTAAACTTTAGCTGAGACTATATTCACAAAATAACGTGACAATTCATCGTGTAGTAACTAGCATTTTACTGCAGATAATAGGCTGCAAAAATCTCATTGTTCTTTGATGCTTTGGCTTTTGCAGAAACTCCACCATCGCTCCATCACCCAGTCCTACAACAGATCACAGGTATTCCCACGTTTAATGAACACCTCATTTTTCAAAGCCATTTAGGTGACATTGGATCAGAACAGGGACGTGTTCAACTGCACTTATAATGAAGATTTTTCTCATACCAACCAAACTGCTAACAACTATGTAGACTTGGTACTAAAAAGAGACCCAGACTTTCTCCAGAATATCCCTGCTAACCTGATACATTTTAATTAATACTAAGCATGGAGGCATTGTTTTGAGTTGTTGCCCTAAAATACATCCACATTATCTAGTTGAAGGTTTTGGGTTTCAACATATCAGAATATCTGAAGATTTTCCATATTGTCCAATAGCATAGCTGTCTTAGTGCAAGTAAACTTTTAAATTATAATAAAATGTTCTTAAAGGTTCTTTCTTTCTTGGTAAAAAGAAACATAAGTAGTTGTTTTACTCCTGACTGATCTAGAAATAAATTCAATGAGACAATTACATTATCAGTGCTCTGTAAGGAATTAAGGTATTTTTTTCGGATTTATACTTAAACTTTGATTCAAATTTTAACTACTATCCATCTGCAGTATTTTACTGCTGATAATATGCTGCAAAAATGATGTTGTACGATGATGCTTTTGCTTTTGCAGAATCCCAACCACCATCATTCCACCTGCTCCTGTAATAACAGATGACAGGTATTCCTAAATTAACTTAACTCCTTATGATGGGTTGTTTAATATTATTTCATTGCTCTGTAAAGCAGGTTTTATTGCTTTCATTTCTGGTGGTAAATAGAATATTCACATGCCTTCACCCACCATTAAACCTCCTCTTAAAGATATGACAAATGTCACCCATTTAATATTTATCATAGAGGAAAGTCCAAGTCAAAAAAATTACACTGTGCAATACTACCTTTTTGATTTTGGTGGAATCTTCCCCACCAACACTCCTCCACCTGTTTCGACAGATGACAGGTATTCCTAGACTTAGTGGTTTTCTTGTTTGAGAAATCCTTTTATTACTGGTTTTATATCAGCTGTCATAAAATGTTACATTTTTAGAAACTCACTAAAAATATTCCACAGAGTTCCCCATTCATTACTTGGAAAAGACATTATTTAGAATATAAAAGCAATAATTTGTCTAATTCAGACGTCTTAAGACCTATGTAAGATATTTAACATGAGTCAAATATTTATTTTTGTTTGGTTACTATTTTACAGGGTTTCCTCTACCGTCCATCCACCCTTAACTACAAAAAGGTATTGTAACATTTAACGAGAGTTGTTTGCAAATCTTTGTAACGTCATATAGGAATATATGCAGGGCATAAAGGAAATAAATACAGCATTGCTACTGTTACAAGACATTATCAACAGTAACATTATCTAACAGGCACATTTTGATTGAATTTAAATCTAAAAATTCATATTGAAAACCATTTTTGACATCAGCCAAGGTTCACAGCTGTAATGATAACATCCTTCACACACGATGATCCATGTTGTAGCTGTAAGTATTTTTGCTATGCTGCAAAAATCTCATTGTTCTTTGATGCTTTGGCTTTTGCAGAAACTCCACCATCGCTCCACCACCCGGTCCTACAACAGATCACAGGTATTCCCACGTTCAATGAACACCTCATTTTTCAAAGCCATTTAGGTGACATTGGATCAGAACAGGGACGTGTTCAACTGCACTTATAATGAAGATTTTTCTCATACCAACCAAACTGCTAACAACTATGTAGACTTGGTACTAAAAAGAGACCCAGACTTTCTCCAGAATATCCCTGCTAACCTGATACATTTTAATTAATACTAAGCATGGAGGCATTGTTTTGAGTTGTTGCCCTAAAATACATCCACATTATCTAGTTGAAGGTTTTGGGTTTCAACATATCAGAAGATTTTCCATATTGTCCAAAAGCATAGCAGTCTTAGTGTAAGTAAACTTTTAAATTATAATAAAATGTTCTTAAAGGTTCTTTCTTTCTGGTTAAATAGAAACTGCAAGTAGTTGTTTTACTTCTGACTGATCTAGAAATAAATTCAATGAGACAATTACATTATCAGTGCTCTGTAAGAAATTAAGGTATTTTTTTCAGATTTATACTTAAACTTTGATTCAAATTTTAACTACTATCCATCTGCAGTATTTTACTGCTGATAATATGCTGCAAAAATGATGTTGTACGATGATGCTTTTGCTTTTGCAGAATCCCAACCACCATCATTCCACCTGCTCCTGGAATAACAGATGACAGGTATTCCTAAATTAACTTAACTCCTTATGATGGGTTGTTTAATATTATTTCATTGCTCTGTAAAGCAGGTTTTATTGCTTTCATTTCTGGTTGTAAATAGAATATTCACATGCCTTCACCCACCATTAATCCTCCTCTTAAAGATATGACAAATGTCACCCATTTAATATTTATCATAGAGGAAAGTCCAAGTCAAAAAAATTACACTGTGCAATACTACCTTTTTGATTTTGGTGGAATCTTCCCCACCAACACTCCTCCACCTGCTACGACAGATGACAGGTATTCCTAGACTTAGTGGTTTTCTTGTTTGAGAAATCCTTTTATTACTGGTTTTATATCAGCTGTCATAAAATGTTACATTTTTAGAAACTCACTAAAAATATTCCACAGAGTTCCCCATTCATTACTTGGAAAAGACATTATTTAGAATATAAAAGCAATAATTTGTCTAATTCAGACGTCTTAAGACCTATGTAAGATATTTAACATGAGTCAAATATTTATTTTTGTTTGGTTACTATTTTACAGGGTTTCCTCTACCGTCCATCCACCCTTAACTACAGAAAGGTATTGTAACATTTAACGAGAGTTGTTTGCAAATCTTTGTAACGTCATATAGGAATATATGCAGGGCATAAAGGAAATAAATACAGCATTGCTACTGTTACAAGACATTATCAACAGTAACATTATCTAACAGGCACATTTTGATTGAATTTAAATCTAAAAATTCATATTGAAAACCATTTTTGACATCAGCCAAGGTTCACAGCTGTAATGATAACATCCTTCACACACGATGATCCATGTTGTAGCTGTAAGTATTTTTGCTATGCTGCAAAAATCTCATTGTTCTTTGATGCTTTGGCTTTTGCAGAAACTCCACCATCGCTCCACCACCCGGTCCTACAACAGATCACAGGTATTCCCACGTTCAATGAACACCTCATTTTTCAAAGCCATTTAGGTGACATTGGATCAGAACAGGGACGTGTTCAACTGCACTTATAATGAAGATTTTTCTCATACCAACCAAACTGCTAACAACTATGTAGACTTGGTATTAATCAATCAATCAATCAATCAATCAATCAATCAATCAATCAATCAATCAAATTTTATTTGTATAGCACATTTCAGCAGCAAGGCATTTCAAAGTGCTTTATTTCTGTTTTTACTTTAATTATGTAAACAGTGAGAAAGAGATTAAAAAAATAAAAATAAAAAACAAAAAACGTTACATCATTAAAACGTCGAAAAGAAAGAAAAAGAAATTAAAAACATTAAAGACATAAAAACATGGAAGACATCAAAACCCACTCTAACCCTAATTTAGCCATAAGCAACTCTAAACAGGTGGGTTTTAAGTTGAGATTTAAAAGCACCCAGTGTTTTTCAGCTGTTTTACAGTTTTCTGGAAGTTTGTTCCAAATCTGTGGTGCATAGAAATTGAATGCTGCTTCTCCTCGTCTGGTTCTGGTTCTGGGGATGCAGAGCAGACCAGAACCAGAAGATCTGAGGGGTCTAGACGGTTGGTACAGTAATAACAGATCTTTAAGGTATTGTGGTGCTAAACCGTTCAGTGATTTATAAACTAACATCAGTATTTTAAAGTCTATTCTCTGAGCTACAGGGAGCCAGTGTAGGGACTTTAAAACTGGTGTTATGTCTCTATCTTCCTGGTTTTAGTGAGAACCCGAGCAGCAGCGTTGTGGATCAGCTGCAGCTGTTTGATTGATTTGTTAGTCAGACCTGTGAAGACGCTGTTGCAGTAATCAATGCGGCTAAAGATAAACGCATGGATGAGTTTCTCTAGACCGCGCTGAGACATAAGTCCTCTAATCCTGGAGATGTTCTTCAGGTGATAGAAGGCCGACTTTGTGACTGTTTTAATGTGGCTCTGAAGGTTCAGGTCAGAGTCCATCACTACTCTCAGGTTTCGGGCCTGATCGCTGGTTTTTAGTTGTAATAACTGAAGCTGTGCATTGATTCTAGTTCGCTCATCTTTAGGTCCAAGTATAATAACTTCAGTTTTGTTTCTGTTCAACTGGAGAAAGTTTTGGCACATCCACACATTGATCTGTTCTAAGCATCCATTCAGTGATTGGATGGGTCAGAGTCACCTGGTGACATCGTGATGTAGAGCTGTGTATCATCCGCATAATTGTGGTAGCTAATCCTATGTCCTGTTATAACCTTAGCCAGTGGAGAATATAAGTATTGAAAAGAAGGGTCCTAGGATTGAACCTTGGGTACCCCACATGTGACCTTTGACCTCTCTGATGAGAAGTTTCCGATTGAAACAAAGAAATCCCTGTTCTTTATGTAAGATTCAAACCAGTTGAGCACTGGACCGGAGAGTCCGACCCAACTCTCCAGTCGATTCAGTAAATGTCGTGGTCAACAGTGTAGAAAGCTGCACTGAGGTCCAACAGAACCAGCACTGTGGTTCTCCCACAGTCTGTATTTATATGAATGTCATTGAACACTTTTACAAGGGCCGTCTCCGTGCTGTGGTGAGCACGAAAACCAGACTGGAAGGAGTCAAAGCAGTTTGTTATTGTTAGGAAGTTATTTAATTAAAAGAGACCCAGACTTTCTCCAGAATATCCCTGCTAACCTGATACATTTTAATTAATGCTAAGCATGGAGGCGTTGTTTTTAGTTGTTGCCCTAAAATACATCCACATTATCTAGTTGAAGGTTATGGGTTTCAACATATCAGAATATCTGAAGATTTTCCATATTGTCCAAAAGCATAGCAGTCTTAGTGTAAGTAAACTTTTAAATTATAATAAAATGTTAAAGAGACCCAGACTTTCTCCAGAATATCCCTGCTAACCTGATACATTTTAATTAATACTAAGCATGGAGGCATTGTTTTGAGTTGTTGCCCTAAAATACATCCACATTATCTAGTTGAAGGTTTTGGGTTTCAACATATCAGAATATCTGAAGATTTTCCATATTGTCCAAAAGCATAGCAGTCTTAGTGTAAGTAAACTTTTAAATTATAATAAAATGTTCTTAAAGGTTCTTTCTTTCCTGGTAAAAAGAAACATAAGTAGTTGTTTTACTTCTGACTGATCTAGAAATAAATTCAATGAGACAATTACATTATCAGTGCTCTGTAAGAAATTAAGGTATTTTTTTCAGATTTATACTTAAACTTTGATTCAAATTTTAACTACTATCCATCTGCAGTATTTTACTGCTGATAATATGCTGCAAAAATGATGTTGTACGATGATGCTTTTGCTTTTGCAGAATCCCAACCACCATCATTCCACCTGCTCCTGTAATAACAGATGACAGGTATTCCTAAATTAACTTAACTCCTTATGATGGGTTGTTTAATATTATTTCATTGCTCTGTAAAGCAGGTTTTATTGCTTTCATTTCTGGTGGTAAATAGAATATTCACATGCCTTCACCCACCATTAAACCTCCTCTTAAAAGATATGACAAATGTCACCCATTTAATATTTATCATAGAGGAAAGTCCAAGTCAAAAAAATTACACTGTGCAATACTACCTTTTTGATTTTGGTGGAATCTTCCCCACCAACACTCCTCCACCTGCTACGACAGATGACAGGTATTCCTAGACTTAGTGGTTTTCTTGTTTGAGAAATCCTTTTATTACTGGTTTTATATCAGTTAGCATAAAATTTTTACATTTTATCCTAGATAGTGAGGCTCATTATAAAATTCTAGTTAATTGAGTGCAGACAGAATTTGCAGAAAAGTTTGTTTTTGGATGCTTTGTTCTTTTTTAAAACATATTTATCAGTGTTGACCATAGTCTTTTACAGAGAGAGTTGTTTCTGGATCAGTGATGCTCGATGTCAAATATTGAAGTACAACACATGTTTCTGAGACATGCTCTAGTTATACATTATGAGTAAACATAGATACACTCCATCTCCTTAACTTGACATGCATATATGTTACACAGTTTCACTAAAAAATAAAATTAAGTCACATTTCTACAGACAATTTAAAAGTATTAGCAATAATAGCATCTATTTTAACTTTAACCCCTCATGAACCACATGTCTCTTCCTTAAATTCAAATTTCTACCTGATTTTTTTAATACAAAAATCAGGTTTCTGATTTTTGTATTAAAATCAGAAACCTGATTTTAATACTAATCAGGTTTCTTTTTCACTTTCATGGCTTCTTCCAACGGAGCCTTTTCTGAATTTTTCTGCAGACATTGTGTTATTAGTTTCTAAGTTTCTACGACATGTTTGTAGCCAGGACAGGTCCTTCAGAGGTCATAGCAAACATGTATGACCTCCACAGGTCATGCATGTTTGATGGTCTTATTATATAAAACCTAATCAGCTCTTTTTGATATGCATGTAAAATGTTACTTGTGGCAAAAAGCAAACGCCCTGAATATTCTGTCGCCATGATAAATCAGGTCAGTTGCTAAGTTTCAGGACTTATTTATGCTCCTAATTTGATGACTGAATCATATCAATGACCTTATTACCTAATCTATTAAACTTAATACAGGATGACTGATTGATGTATATTCTCAGAGTGTTTTTCTTTTTCTCTCGTAGCATTTTTTGCCTCAGTCCTGGTATGGTGGCCTCTCCCATCCTCACTCTCCTGCTGGCGTTGGTCCTTCTGCTGTCATGATGCACGCCTCTCAGATAAATCTTCTGTCTCTGCATAGGCAGGAAAATAGTTAGAAATGTCTCCCAGCTATGCATATATTTTATAATGACAGTGTAAGTTGATATCTGATCCGAAAAATGTGAGTACATTGTGCAAAAGCAAACGGGCTAGACATGCATTGCTTTAAGAAGTCAGCGTATAGTGCCTGAACTTGTGGCTCATATTCAACAATATTTGGTGATGGTAGTTTATTTTTGGTCAGTGTGTGTCGGTAGATTTTTGTAAGGGACTGCTAAAGCCTTATTGAAGCAATGTTTTTGTTTTGTAACGCATGATACACTTTTTTGCAAGTGCTTGAATTTCTGAATTAAACTCATAATATTCTGTTTGAAGATTATTCTGTTTTGCAGATATTTAACCATATGCTAATATATTTAAACATATGTGCTAGGTGACTTAATGGCAAATAACAGTTTTAGTCAGATATGTATGATCTATTGCTTTGCAAAAGGTTTGAGACAATAAATATGAATAAATATAAAGAATAAAAATTCACCACAACTTGAAATGTCTTACATTTTTGTCATGCAAATTTGAGATTTTACCGTTTCACTACCCATAATAAAATCTAATAAATTGGTTAACAGGAACAAATATAGGTCACATTTATTCATATGTATAATGTTCAGTGGATCGAGTGTTTATAATAATTGGAACTTTCTTCAAGATTTACATGCATGTAACTCTACACTAAACAAGTCTAGTGCTTGCAGTAGAAATGACTCGTGGTCTTTAGCCAAAGACAACAGAGAAACCCTATAACTGCTAAAAATACATTTTTATGTGCCTTTTGGGAAGAAGGAAGTTGCTCTCAGAGTCTTCTTGAGAGGTTTTCGTGTTTCCTTTAGTGTTTTTTGGTGCAGTGCCACCTCAAGAAAACAGGTTTGAAGCAGGTTTTTCAAAGGGTTTGCTTTGTTTGGTACAATACAGCGTGAAAACAAACCCTACCAGCTGAAAATGTCACATTTGTTGTAATTTTTCTCTCCAGTCGAACCGAGTCTACCATCAGGTGTGAAAACACACAGATTTGGAATTATAAATCATTTAATTCACATTGTGAAAAAGTCTGGTGTCTGTTTAAGAAGTGTGATGGTGCCACCACACCACATCTCTGTGTGTATTCTTTTGCTGATGTGCTGTTGATTTTGTAGCAAACCTACCATTGGAAATTAGGGCCTATTCTCATGAAATTATGATTTCATGAGACGATAACAATTACTCCCACAAGATTTTACAGGCCACACCTGACGAGCTCTGAAGGCCACCTAGCCACCAGCTTAAACAGAATGTTTTCTAGACTGTCCATGGAGTAAAAGCCCTAGGAACTAGAAACTTTCTGGACCCCTTAACTGGAGAGCTGGTCAATAGTCAGTCGATGAGAATTGCGAGGGTTAGGTGGGGCTGGCTTTTGCACAATAACATACATGGCGTCCCTGAGTGGGCTCGTTTTCGAATTAAAGTAGGAAGAGCCCATGCTACTAAGTGTGTAAAACAGAAGAGTGATTCTGAATAGCTCACTTAGTGTTCTAACTCTAGGGAAAGAGTTAGAAGTGCCTGATTAGGCTGTCAGTCACAACCCTCGCAGGAACTGCATGGCGCAGGTGAGGGAAGCTTACACTGAGGAAAAGTGACCGAGTCCAGACAGTGAAGCCAGTGGCTACAATCGCCTGAACTCATCCCTACTCGATAACGTTAAGAGAGGCTTTGGGGGCAGGCAACTCCAACGACACAGACGCCCGTTGCTGTGGAAGGATAGTTCCTGTGTGCTTAAAGGATACAAGACAACATGGCGGAGCGAGACAATGCTGTCAAAGGAAGGGACGAGCGAGGATTCAGCCGCTGACAACACCTGAGAGCAAGATGAGGACATCAGCGACGCAGAGGAGGGGGAGCGAGCAGAGAGGCGGCTTCGACGAGGAGGAAGGAGACAGCGACCGATGGAATGCGTTCTCAGGCCCCAGACTACTTACAGCTGGCCCGAAGCCTCTTCGGACCGGGCAGCTTTGTGGATTAAAGAAAGAAGTGGAGACATTGGATATAGAGAAACCTTCTGAGAAACTGGCGAGAGATTTGACTTTGGGACCCGTGCAAGCCAAGGACGGACGGCGAGCTTACGTGCCCGAGGTCGGCCAAACTGATTACCACATTCCAGCTGAGTGGGCCACCCGACTGGAGGACCGGGTCACCCTTGGCGTCAAAGCAACATTTAATGCCATGGCCACGCTGCCATCCTACTCGACCCGGAGCTCGAGATTGGACCTGAGCAGCCAATCAGCAAAAAGCGACCCACAACTGCATCATAAAAAGACAAACGTATAGAGTGGACCCTCTACACCAGGGCTCCCCAAACTACGGCCCACGGGCCGGATCCGGCACGCCTCCACATTTGGTCTGGCCCCTTGAACAATACCAGAGAGCATTCAGATTTTTTTTCATATATTGTATTTTTCAGTTTATATGTGGATTTTTCTTCAACCACCAAGGGGCTCTTTAGCAGGAAGTGTGTCCTGTAAACTGTGGGTGTTTTGTTTTTTTATGGCGCATTGCTGCCATCTGTTGGACTTTTGGGGAACTGTTCGACTTTTATGTTATGTAATCATTACGGTTGTTTGCTAGCGGTAGAGCAGACGAACACACGTGTCTGTTATGAACGCCGCATTCCAGGTCGAGTTCTTCGAAGCAATGCCTGTAAGTAGCAGCTTATACTTCAAAATGAGCCTTTATGTTAACATGATAAAGAAGTAACTTGTTTATTGACTTAGTTTTGGAAATACCTGCGGGTGATTTGATTATGTGCTACGTCATCGCTAACTAGGAGGCTGCTAAGATTTCTTAGGTCGTTATGTAACATTGCAGTTCATAGCATTCTGAGGTAGCTGTTGTATCAGTTGTACTTATAATGTATGCATCTGAATGTAAAAACACTTCTGTAAGCTGCTCTGAGTTCATCCTGAGTTGTTTGTGCTTTGACAGTTTCACTCCATTCTACATGGAAATAAAGGAAGAACTAATTAATCCTGACTCGTGTGAAGCGAGTTTGGCTGATTAGTTTTGGTACAAGACACCATAGCGAGACCATTACAAAGTGAATCATTGAAAATAAAAGAAAGCGCCCATTAAAACGGATTTAGGTTTTAATAGGGAATTGAAATTTGAGAATGTTGTTGATCAGTTAAATGGCATTGAAGGGAAATGTTCAAAGATGCTCACAGCAAGCTCACTTCACACACAGTCAGCTCTCAACAGGATCACAAGTCTAACAGAAGGGGATCTGGCATCTCCAGCTTGCTGCTTCCTATAGGGTGGCTGACGAGCCCCAATACACTTGACCTGCAGCAATCAGGTAGAACTGAAACAGAAAACAGAGCTCTCTGAGAAAGAGAGCCCCTAGAGGTCAGTGACCGTAACAGTCTGTTCAACCGGTTGGGTGATCTAAGGTGATTCCACAACATTGTGTGACATTCAGCCCTTATCTCTTCTCATGACTGAGACGTACTGGATCGTGACAGATTAGATTACAGTAATATTAGGTAGTTAAGTTCCTGGTGGGCCATGGAGAGACATTTATTTACTGTAATTTAGACCAGTGGTTCCCAACCCTGGTCCTCAGGCCCCCTTCCCTACATGTTTTAGATGTAATTTTATTAACATTTCCTCTGAGCATTTGAAAAATGCAAGTAAGAAACTTTGCGCATTACTTTCTATGTGTTTCACTGGCTGTCTAGTACATGGTCTGTTACCTAATTCAATGTTATCTGTCATTCTGGTACCAATTATTAAAGATAAAGCAGGTAAGATTAGCTCTTTGGAGAATTACCGACCCATAGCTTTAGCTAGTAGTTTGTCGAAAGTTTTAGAAAGAGTCCTTTTAAATAGGCTGGAAGAGTTTCTCTTGACCTCCGATAATCAATTCGGTTTTAAACCCAAACATGGCACAGACGTGTATTTTTGCACTACAGGAGATTTTAGACTTGTATAATTTGCACAACACTACAGTATTTATGTGTTTTATTGATGCCTCTAAAGCATTTGATCGTGTGAATCACCAAAAACTGTTCGGCAAGTTAGAAAGCAGAGGTGTACCCAAATATCTAATTAGAATTCTGGTTTACTGGTATGGTCATCAATCAATGTTTGTAAAATGGGCCAACACAATATCTGATTCGTTTAAAGTTGGTAATGGAGTAAGGCAGGGAAGCTTACTGTCCCCTTACCTTTTTAACATCTACATGGATGAACTATCAACGCGTCTGAATTGTTGTAAAACAGGCTGTATAGTTGGTGACCGCATAATCAATCACATAATGTATGCAGATGATTTGGTAATCTTAAGTCCATATAGTGCTGGTCTTCAACAACTATTAAGGGTCTGTTCCCAATATGGTTGTGACTTTGACATCAAATATAATGCTAAGAAAAGCAATGTTATGATTGTTAGAAGTAGGGCAGATAAGCATCTGATAACCCCTGACTTCTCTTTATCTGGCATTGTCCTCAACAGATGCAATGAAATTAAATATTTGGGACATTACATAACTGATGACCTGTCTGATGATTGTGACATTCGTAGGCAGTATTGTATGATGTATGCACAAGCTAATACTTTGGTCAGAAAGTTTAGTATGTGTTCATCCTCTGTGAAGATAGCTCTTTTTAAAGCTTTTTGTGTAATGACTTTACACGGCCCATCTGTGGCGAAGATACAGCAAAAGTAGCCTGCAGAAACTTTATGTGGCCTACAATGACGGCATGAGGCTCCTACTCAGAGTGCCTAGATGGAGCAGTGCTAGCCATATGTTTGTACATAATGATGTTCCCACATGTGCAGCTGTGCTCAGGAATCTCATGTATAGATGTATGTGTAGATTTTCTGTGTCATGCAATAATATAATTGCAATTTTAGTAAATCCTGTTTTTAGTACAGTGAGATTTTTCTCAAGATTGTGGAAACATTGGTGTCATCACTTATTTGTGACTCAGTGTATGTCATGTTTTATTTTATTTTATTTTAATTTTTTTCTCTTATTTTGTTTTTATCTTTTGGTCTGGAATAAAGATTGATTGATTGATTGATTGATTGATTGATTGATTGATTGATTGATTGATATTGCAGCACACCTGAATCCTCCTCTGCTTGCAGTTATGTAATTCAGGTGTGTGGCAAAGAGAAGACACCTAACCCTGGTTTGAGGTCTAAGGTTGGGAACCACTGATTTAGATAACAGAGGTGTGTTTTTAGGCATGTGTCACGTCTCAAAAAACTTTGCACATCTAGACTGAAATGTTTGCCCACATTGTTCCTTACAAAATATCTCAACGTCTATCAGATTCAGTAAAGAGCATCAGCAATATTAAATGTTCCCACAGATTCCAAATTGGACTCAGGCCTGGACTTTGGGCAATTTTAGTACATAAATATGTTTTGAGATGAAACCATTGTGTTGTAGATCTTGTTGTATGTTTAGTGGTATTTTGCTGCCGGAAGGTGAACCTCCTCCCAAGACTGAAGTATTTTCCAACCTCTAGGATGGACCTGTGTGTGGCTGAAGACTTCTTTGATTTCGACCTGTTTTCCTTCTTCATTTGGAAGAAAAACATCCCGACAGACCCCAAGGTTTTGCAGAAGTGGCATGCCTTAATAGGTGATTTATAAATTGTTAGAGTTTATAGACGGGCTCTTGTTTTGCTGAGTATGATGGAAATGTGTGAAAGATGCTCCACAAACTCCACTTTCATTAACACAAAGACAAGTTGTACAAATCTAAGAACACAACAAACAGCAAAGATTCTGCATAGGCACAAATATTGATAAGTGAGGCTCAAACAATGAAATATGGATCAGCTTCAGGTTGGACTGATAGGAAGGGAGACTGACTGACCATGTTACGACTGATCTTTACCAGCATTTTCACAGCTGCGTGACAATGCGGGCAGAGACGCACAACCATGAAATGAGCAACATGCACTTGTCTTTCTGGTCTATTTAGGTTCATCAAGTATGAAACAACAAACAGTCTGTAGGTCTCTGTTTATCTGGGAAAAGGTTCAAATCATTTTATGCAAACAGTGAGAATTTTATGGTCAAAAACGAATAATGAAATCATTTAATGATGTGATAAAACATGTTTTTCTTCATAAATAGCTAAAATAATTGATTGGTCTGAAGAGAGTGAACTTAATGTATTTGATGTGAAACATACAAGATATCAGTTCAATTTGACAGGTATAATTAAACTTAGACTTTTTACTGAACAATCACCTTTTAATAAATTACATATTTAATCAGCAAAAAGTCTGAAATTATTTTTCATGTTTTCTAATTCTGGCAAATTAAATCTAGTAAACTTGTGCTGGTTTCAAAAATCTTTTCTCAAAAAGGGAACGTAAGTGACTTTTGTTGCTACAAAACAAAGCAACAACAAAACAAAAACTTCTGTTCGATTTAAATCCTGTATTGGTCCCAGCAAGTAACGCGAAACATAGCAAACAGGGGTGACAAGCAGCTTCTGATGAACGACTAGATCAGTCTGACAGATATACTGAGTCACAGTCATTACCAAGAATGAGGATATAATGTGAACCTGGCAGGAAAACTGGAAATCAATCATCACTGTGCCATTGACATCACAAACAGCAGTCAGGTGTTGTTTCCTGCATCCATGTGTCAACTGAGTTCATGGGCAAAGAGATACAGTAACTTTATACCGCACTGTCCATAGAGTATGTGTGGAAATATTAGCAACTTGGAGTTTTTTAAAATTTTGTAATGTGATAGCCTTATCCCAAAATGAATTCAACATATTATCCCTGTAGTTGCAGAACAGGAATTCGACGGTGAAGAATCTGAACCCTGGAGGCCTCATCTGAGTTTTCACTGGGGGGTACGATCACTAAACAGGAAGTCCTCATTTATCAAACCACTACATACCTCTTTATAGAGGAATTAACACATAAAATGATGCCTGAGTTTAACTGAGCTTCTGCTAATGCATTTGCTTTACCTGGACTTTCCACAATTTTAACAAGGAAACTAGACAACAGCTCCACTCACGTTGCAAATTGAGCATCTGTCTCAGAAAATAGCTCAGCCACCTCAAAGAGTTATGTTTGTATGTAATGATAATAACAATTCCCTAACAAATGGTGTTGAAAACATTTAGTAAAAGTCGCCTTATACAAATATTTTGTTTTCACACATTTTATTTCTTGTGTTTTTTTAGGATTCTACTTCCGTATGTCACAACATGGACGACAACATCACACGTTTGTGACCAAACCGCAGCCATTCCTACATTACTGGGATAAGTATCAAAGTCAAGACTGGAGTAGATAAAATCCTTGAGCTTCTCAAAGCCTTGTGGAAACCCTTTACACTGCTTTTTCAGTGTGATGCAAAAGTTATCCCATCTCAGTGACAATAACAATAAGTGTACAAAAACTATTAAAAACAAAAAAATATGAAATGGTAATCTCCAAGCTTATCAGGTTTCTCTACTTTTTATGTTATTTGTATTTAAAGATCGCATAGTGGAACAATCCTTGTAGGACTGAAAGTCAGTTTCACAGGTTTTGACAAGTTTGGAAAAGTTAAAATAAGACTGAGTGTCATTTTTCATCCTTGTTAGAGTACACAATGCACAATCACTTTGTTTAGGTTATCAAAATCATATGATTTCTAATTGGCACAGAGATTGGATGAAGAGTGTTTTTAGAGCGTCACACATTAAAAAGAAAAGAATAAGCCGTCAGGATCAGATTTAGCGTTGATGACAGGATAGTCAGTTTCTTACATAATAAGCTGACACAAATCTTTCCTTTCTATCTCTGAACGTCATAGAGCTGCACACTGTGAGCTTTTTAATCAAAGAGTTTTTTTGTATACTTCAGCTGATTATGTTTACATCATTGTATCAGCCCTCGCCATATTAGCTAAAGGTACAGAGTAATATAATTGAAAGATTAAAACAACAATTACAACTATGGTCTTTGTTTGGTGCCTTATGTATCATAAAGGACATATTTGTAGAGCTGTATCTTAACTTATTCAAGGAAACATAGTAGGTCACCGTTGAAACCACGAGTGCAGAAGATTTTGTAGAGGCTCGGAGAATTACTCAGTATGATTCTTGCATAAAACAATAAAACAATATTTGAGTGAAGGATTCCGACCAAATATCAAATATTGCTTTTGCTTAGTGTTTGTTAAATACAACATGATGCCACATTGGAACAGATTCCTGATCATGAATGTGAGTTTATTGTACTAAGTTAAATGTATTAATTAAAGACTGCACCTTTAAACTTAGCATAAAATGAGGAAATGGAAGTAAAGTGTCTGATCACCAATCAAAGCCTTAAAAAGTTTAGTATGAATATAGATCAGACTAGTTTTTGACCAAAACCTGATTGTGTATGTGTTTATGTAGTTAATGGAAAGAATCAGTTTAATTACTGATGCTAAATGACTTTAATCAGTATTGATGTTGTGTAACTGAAATGCCCCGTCATGATGACTAAATGATACAGCATTTACAAAGCAGTGCAGTGATTATGGAGCTCTGCCCACTGTTGAAGCAAACCAGATTTTGTTTAAGGTTTTGGTGTGCACTTAGTGACTTACTGCATCAACTCCAACAAAGATTCTTTTAAATGTGTTCTTTTTTCATAATTGTCAGTGATCTGAGTTGTTATACTTGTGTAATACAGGGACAAAGAGAAACCAAGGAAAGCATAAACAAGACAAAACAAGTTTATTTAAGTGCTGACATTCATATGCAAAAAAGCAACAAAGCATCCAAATAAAAAAAAAAAGTATGAGATGTAAAAAACATAGTATACAATAAACATCAGTTTAAAACAATTGTCTTTACAAAAGCTGTTTTAAGTCCTGATTTAAATGAACCAATAGTTTATGTACATGTCATGTTTTTGGGGGTTTACAGAGCTAAAGAACACGGAACTAAGCGCTGATGGTAAATGCAGACCTGTAACCTGTTTGCTTTGTTTTCAAAATAACCACATTTCCTTGTGTGAGGTAATACAATAACCTTAACAGTTGCACCTAATCAGTCTGTTCAATTCTAAAAATATTGCACAATTAAAGGTGTGAGACCACAAAGATTTACAGTTTTAAATCAAACTGCCTGAATTGTACAATTGCACATCTCTTTGTGACATCTTCACATAAAAAGAAAATGAGGAAGAGACCCACTGTCTCTTATAAAATGAGGAAGAGATCAACTATCAAAGACACATCTAGATTTTTATCAGTGAAAAGAGGCAATGACCTTCATATCTGACATACCTCAAACAAGAAATGCAAGGAATCACTGATTGTCTAAAAATGATCCTACTTGTTTGTCTTGAAAACCCTCATCCGTTTGTTTAGGTTCTTAGTCAGAGTGAAGACGGAGGTTAGAGTGGTTGGCTCCTTCAGGTCAGGTACAAGACGGGTGACTTTAAATTCAAATGAACTGAACTAAATCCATAGACTTTGTTGGTTGAATTATTTTTGACATTTATTTCACTTGATATTTATTCAATAAATCTCATATTTAACTTTCATTCCAGGACCAATCATGAGACTGAAAAGCTACTTTTTTCTTATGGTGAACTTGGCAGTTTCATCAGCACTTTCCCTCCCTACGGTAAGTATTTTATTTTTTTTTAGCTGTTGTGTTATAAAGTATTGAGTGAAAAATGTTTGTAACCTTTTCACATTATGTAAAAAGAAAAAAGAAAATATATATAAATCCTTATTACATTATAAAACCAAATCCCAAGAAGAAAAGAATTTATAGCAAAATCTGGACTTATTTCATGTGACTGAGGTCAAACTTTTGTGTTCACAGCCAAACAGACTTTAAAAATAAACTGGAAGAAGAGTTAAAAGGAAATAAACAATATTTAAAAAAATCTAAGTAAGAAGTGGGAACAATTTACATCCTCCAAATATGTAAACCTCTTGTGTTTGAAGGAAGAATGCTTTCTTTTTACCATTATTTTATGTCGTATTGTTTTTATGTTCATCTTTGTTCCATTGTTTTAATTCAGGTGGAGGTAGTTGGTAAGTTATAGACGTTTATTTTATATCTTCATACATTTAGTATTTTGTGTGACCTAATGTGAACTTACAAAGACTATTGTGTGATTTGTAGATGTCAGTGAACACAACACAAAGGGTAAAGTTACATTTCAATGTTTTTGTAAGAAGATTTTTGAGAAATTGATTTATTTTTTAAACCTATTAACTTTATGCCCTCATCTTAGATTTAACACTTGATGATATTCGTGAGGTAAGTTTGGTGCCACAAGCCAACTGATCAGGGTTCAGTTAAAAGTTCCTTTCTGTGTGTATGTTTTGTCTTATGTGGCTGTGTCTCATGCACAACTTGTTTAGCCTCCAAACATTCAAAGGAGCAGCATTCTACCTGGAAACACTCAGTGGACATCCCCTGTTCCCTACGTCTTGGATGAAGGCCTGGGTATTTTTCTTTCTTTCATAAAAGAAATGAATTTAAACCAAATTTTGGGTTGTGGTATTTTAGTGGATGTGTGATTCAAGGAAGTTCTTGTAGCGTAAACGTTCACTGTTGAAAACTGGATCTGCAACTCAGCAAATATCAATAGAAGAGAGTGATTTGTGCAATAGAAAACAGCAAAGGCAAATGATTCTAATTAAAATATTTTTGTGTTTTTGTTTTTTCTAATGAATATTATTGTGATGTGATTCTAATAACAATAAGCAAAAGAAATGTTGTGTCATTTGTTCTCTATTTCACTGCTTTGAAATTGACTTTGAACTGAAAGACTTGAGAGCTAAAGGAGTCATCATGAGAGCCTTTGACCAGTTCAGAGTGAAGTCATGCATCGATTTCAAACCCCGGGACTCTGAAGATTATTACATCAACATCAAAAAGCTGGATGGGTAAGTTCCCTGTTTTCTTTTTTTCTTAAAAAGATTGAAAAACCTTAATCACGCAGCTGATTTATGTGAATGCGACCTCTCTAAGACCCGCCTCCTGGTTCTGATTGGTTGTTCTGGTTAGCAGTGGGTGAGGGCAGAGGAGCTTGATTTTTTTTCATATCATAGTCTCATGTCATGGTGACAGTGTGACATGGTCTTTTTGTGTTGAATTATTAGTGTATAAACAACGTATAATGTGATTATCACAATGTAAATCACTTTCACAGTACATGTAGTGGTGCTTATTTGAAAGATTTTGATGTATCTTACTGGTGTTTTTTCTGTTCTAGATGTTGGTCATATGTTGGTCGAGTATTCGCCAACGGACAGGACCTCTCTATTGGTGCAGGCTGTGATACCATTGCCATTGTTGAACATGAGATCCTTCATGCGCTTGGCTTCTACCATGAACAGTCTAGATATGACAGAGATGATTATGTACGGATTGTATTCGCCAACATCCTGTCAGGTAGAACTGATATTATAAGATTCATTATATGAAAAAAAACAGTTTAATTATAGCTTTCTTTTTTATTATTTTCAAAATGTAATAGGTACAAAGTACATCAACCAGTTAGTGATACTGAACCAAAAGTTCATTTTCCAGGAACTGATTATTTTTTTATTTTTAGTAATAATTTCTGTCATTATAATATCAAAAACATACAATTTCACTATGAAGTGATTTGTGTTTACAATAATATATATTTGACCATGTATGTAGAAATTATTATTTTATGAATAAAAAGAGAAAAAAAAGAAAAGTTCTTGGGTGCCCCCTGGTGGCTATGGTAAGTATTGCACGCTTCGCCGGTAACATGAGCTGCCCTGCAATGAGCAGTGCGCATCCAGACGTCCAAAGCTCCGGTCAGAAGTTATGTAAGCAAAATAATGTCTCAAAAATTAACTTATCCTTCAGGGAGGGAGAAAAGTACGGAGCCCCTCAGGGGACATGGAGAATAAAAAAGAAAGAAATCCCGACTTACTTTCTCAAGATCCCGACTTATTTTCTCAAGATCCCGACTTAATTTTTTTGAGTTCCCGAGAAATTAAGTCAAGATCCCAACTTAGCTTCTCGGGATTTTCTTCAACACCAAGCGCACGTCTTCTTTTCTCACACGAGGTCCATACTTTCTGCATTTAACGTACATCCAACGGTAACCGTGAAGCTGTCCACAGGACTGCAGCTGGTTATTGATGAATTCAACCAAAACTGCCAAGTCGGAATAGGACTTGCGCCGAATGAGTTTATTTTTCTCCATGTCCCCTTAGGGGCTCCGTAGAAAAGAAAGAGGAAGAATAGAAAAAGCCAAGATAAAGGTTTGTTTTAATGTGGCTTGGTAATGTAATGTTATGTAAAGATTAGTAAAGCTGCTAATAGAAAATTAGCGTGGTAGCGACCTGGAACGGTCCAGTTCAACATCAAACAAACATTTATGCTGGGACAGGCGCGGAGCTATGGGGGGGTAGAGGGGGGGGGCTAGAGGGGGGTGGCTGCCCCCCCCCCCCCCCCCCCCCCCCCGGCCCAGGCCTGGATGGGTGCCCATGGGGGCCCAGGTCTGGAGGTGCCAGGGAGGGAGGAATGGTTTCAAGTCGCTTTAATGTCTGATTAGAGATGGAGAAAGTGCGTCCTCGCCTGTTCAGAAAGGTGTATGTAATGTTAAAGTTACTGTTCCTCAATGGAATATATAGTAGTCAATCCCAGTGACTGTTTGTTTCACGGTTTAGCCAATGTGCTTCCTGGGTAAAAATGAAACGAGAGACGCGCGCACTTAGAAGTTGATGTAAAATAATGTGCTGGGGTGAATATTGTTAACTGTAAACGTTCAGACCTGACCTGGTGGGTCGATCTGTCAGTCAAACCTCTCACTGCAGAGCAGAAGAGGACAGAGGCTTATTTTTAAACTTTTGGTGACAAAAATAAGATTAGGGGATAAGATGGGCTTCACATGTAAGTATCAGCAGATTACGATTCCCCCAAAATTAAGGAAATCGGTGGCCAGAAATCAACTGGTTGATAAATCAGTTGGCCAATAAATGTATCCTATATTATACATGTATATAACGTAAACAGCACTGCCAGAAATGCAATAAGTTTGTAGCAGGTGTGTGAATGATCTAACGATCAGACTGCTGATTGCAGCCAGTCCACGTTGTTAGCAAAACTAGAGGGCCCCAAAATCTAATTTATCTCAGGGCCCCATGGAGGATTGGGCCGGCCCTGGTTGCAGCTGTCATTCATGTATCAGAACACAGTACGATTGATATGTTTTTTAAATAAATTCCATAATATGAAAAAACATAATTTGCAAAAAGTAGCTATTTGACAAATACTTCTTTTTACCCCACAAAACAAAGAGTTTCCTGTAAGAGCAAGTTGTCTTGTAAAGAGAGCAGATGATCAGAAAAGCTTTGGAAATAAGTACAATTAGTCAATCTATGCATATGTAAATATGTGTAAAATGTTTTACTCAAAATACAAAGATTTTGTGTCATGTAAGAGTATAAATGTCTATATTTCAAATCCTGAACATTATTTTTCAAGGCTGAAAAGATATCATCTCTATAGATTTTGTATTTGTTTTTAATGACATCACAGCTCAGCAATTGATGCCCAACATAGAGTCATTCCCATCAAAGGGCGTTGTAATCTAGAATATTGGAATAAAAGTGACACTTTATTAGACGGGGTGTGCATAAGACTTATATTACTTGTTCATAAACATGACTTAATACCGGTCATGAAGATGATGGAGTCTTCATGAATGTTTATGACTGTTGTCCTGATGTATCATTCAATAATAACACTTTTAAAGTTGCATTAAAACGTGTATTACAAGACCATAAAAATTGTCAGCATTGCATTAAAAGTGTCATTAGTTACCAAGTAATTCAAAGTTGGTGCTTTTAATGGAGTTTTAATACAAGTTTAAATGCAACTTTGCATTAAAAGTGTCATTATTTATCAAATGACATTTCAGAACAACAGTCATAAACATTCATGAAGACTCCTTCATCTTCATGACAGGTATTAAGTCATGTTTATGAACAAGTAATATAAGTCCTATGCACACCCCGTCTAATAAAGTGTTACAGAATAAACGCTAACTTGAATAAAAGACTCTTGGCATAAATAATAATAATAAATTAAATTTATTCTTAAGACCTGAAAAACAAAATTCACTGAAGAAATCCCCCTCAGTGAATTTATCACCTAGATGTCTATGCATTCTTTTCAGACATGTCCTCAGATTTTATTTTATTTACTTTGCTCTATATTTCCAATATTTCTATGATAGTTGTAGGTTTAGACATTTATAAGTGTTTAAAAGCAATATGAAAAGATTACTGACCTCTTTTGGACATTATGACCAGTGTCCTTGAACGTGCTGAAAAAGGCATGTATTATTAAACATTTCTCATTGCATTGCTTTTTTTTATTCACTCTATTGTGTTTGCAGTTCAAAAACTGGATCTTGCCAGCTATGTTCAGCTCTTCACAGTGGTTAAGGAGTTATGCTGAGTAAAATTTTTCTTACTCTTACTATGTTTTTAAGTGCAGTATGTTTTGTGTCACCCAGGTACAGAGTATAATTTCAACAAAGTTGAAAGTGCTGTAAGCACCACCCATGGAGTCCCGTATGACTACATGTCAGTGATGCACTACGGCAAGGACGCATTCAACAATGGCAATGGCAATCGCACAACAATTATTACCATAGACCCTAAATACCAAGATGTGATTGGTCAAAGGCTGGACATGAGTCCTAGTGATGCTCTGGAGCTGAACCTCCTCTACAACTGCAGTGAGTCCATTCAGATTGTTGAGATTACCAAAATTGGTGTATTTATAATCTGTCACATACATCTGAAAGTATTAATTTTATCATCAGAGTTAAAGTTTTCCATATGTTGTTTATTGTAGCTTTCAGCTGATTATTTCTTTTACAGTTCAAAGTAAAACAGTAACAACTGCCATGATGAAAAGTGTAAAGAGTACTTTGTCAAAATCAAAACCTAACACATACATGCAAACCCTTTCACTGTTTCAGACACAACTATTGTCTCCAAATTTTACTGTGGCTTTTCTAATGGATCGATGTGTCAGATGAGCCACTGTTCAGAGGGTGGGAGTGGATGGGAAGTGGTTACCCAAGCTCCAGGGGGTCCAAGCTCTGACCACACCACTCTACCAAGTGGAAGTGAAGATTATGGTAAGTTTTGGAATTAACTTTATATTCCGATGCATAATAATGAAAACAAATTCAGTATAAATTCAGGTAATATAAATGTAATCTCTTATCAATGGTCGTAGACTGAGTAAAAATATCAAACTTTTTGTGATATTTTTATCAAAAAAAGTGTAAAAATAAAACTGCTACTAATGTCCCAGTAAAAAGTAGCATACGGAACATGGCCTCCTTTTGAGCAATATGATTGAAAATAACATGCCCAAAATGAATTGAATGTATCTCAAGAACTACAGAGTTTATTTTAATTGTTTTGGTATCAAAATAAAGGCAAGAACCTAGAGAACATGTTACAGCTCTAAAAACCACCCTGCCTGTTACTGAGGAAAGTGAATTAATATGATAAACAGCAGAAATTAAGAAAAAAATCAATTTCCGCCTAAAAAAACCACTTCAATCTATGAATGTTCCTTTCAAAACATGCAGTGAAAGCCAAAAAAAAGTAGTAACAACAGTACACAATCTGACCTTTTACTGTGCCAAGTTTCATGAAAAAAAAGTCAATCATATGAGTTTTAGAGAGGTGCTACTAGATAAAAATCTAGGCGGACCTTCCAAATTAGCCATTTTGGCACAATTTGTGCCATTTGAACTTTCTTAGTTTTTATTTCTGTAGGGTCTGTTTTAATCATTTATTCTTTTCATATAATAAATTATTATTTATCATAAATAAGTAATTACATCTAATAATTGTTTTTGGGGGTTCTTTTGAAAAATCCACATTGCATTCATTCATAAAAAGAGAAAAAAATAGACAAATTGTAATAGACTGAAAATGGAACAGATTAACTCACAATAACACTTCAAATAGAATTATACAACAATGAAAATGCAAATAGCAATGAAAACTAAGTTGTCAAAATGATATGATCAAAGGAAAAACTAATATATCTCATAATTACATTACAATAGCTGCGCTCTCTGCGTAAAACCTCCCAATTCCCCATTCATTTTTTCAAAACTACGCGGGGCAGTTTCTCGGGAACCCATTGGTCAATTTTGACGATTGACATGTCGTTCGAACCGTCAGAGCCAATAGAATCTGAGGGCGTTGACATTAATACGGAAACTAAAGTCATTCACCAATTACAGCGAAAAAAAGGCATGTGACGTAAATTGACCAAATTTGACCCGGCATAATGTGAATGCACGTAAAACACGGAAATGCCTCTGTGCCGAACCAAAAACCATGTGAGATGTACTCAGGGAAAAGGGATTATCGGACCAAGTAGAAATACTTACTCTAATATGGATTATGACCATGAAACGGCAAAGGTAGGACTGGATTTTTGATTTTAGCTTCGTGAAATGAGTTATTTCTGTTTTTCTTCTTTAGCTGCTGGTTCATTGAGTTTTGCACGTAGCGTGGTGACTCTAGTATTGTTAAAAACCTCAGAGCTTCGGCTTTACTCTGATTAATAGTTTTTGTACATCGGGCCTCCTTGGTCTTTTACTATTGCGTTTTTTACCGGGTGTGCCTCGTTAGCCTCGTTAGCGTCTAATTGCGTTTCTTTTTATCAATCTGCTTAGTGTTCAATCCGGGTGTTGTTGAGGAAGAAAATATCGATCCTATCATTTAGAAGAGCTTTTTCCCTTTACGTGGATATGCAATATGCCTATATTGATAAATGTATAGCATGTGTTTTTAATTGATCTTGTTGCGGCAAGCGCCGAGGACCCAAATTTGGGTCCTCTAGCGACGGAGACGTTAATACAAACATGCTGCACAAAACAAATCAAATAAGACATTAGAATTCATATAGACATGATGAGACATCTTGCTTTCTTTCTTTACATTCAGACTGATGTAAATTGTTTGTTTTTTTATCTGCAGTAACATGTATGGTAAGATAAACACAATGACAGTAGCTTTACATAATAAAAACATAAACTGACATGAATCAAGCTCAAATAGTGCATTGATGATATTCAATAAAACAAATCAACAGATTAATAAACATTTAGAACATTAATTTAAATAAAGACAAATCTTAGAAATGAGTTATAATTAATTGTGCAACAATTTTTCATTTAAATATATAGCAAATGTCATTTACCATGCCTGTATTGGGATTTATAGTCAGTAAAATGTAGACATTCCATCAAACTTCAGAAATCTGTTCCTGGTCCATATTTTTCTGATGTCTATGTTGCTTCACATATCAGACATCAAATGTATTTGACAAAACAATTTTTTTGGTTACTATGATTTTATACTGTTATGGATTGTATTGCATATGAGCAAATTCTACATGTGAGTCATGTATAATGGACTTTGCAATGTTTAGTGTGGACTCAAAGGAAAAATAGTCTGTACCATAGCAGAGACTAATGGCAATCCTGAGATAAACAAATAAGCAAAAACCTTTAAAATGACTTGAATACATTCTTCAAAATGCATGATAGATTCACTTTAATTTATTTCACCACAAAGCTCAGTTTTCCTATTGGTATAAATTGTAATAATATTGATTTAAGATGATAAAATCTGTTACTGAAGTTGTGCAAATGCCTTAAATTGTCTGTAAGCTACATGCAAATAAAATGGAGAATACACCAGAAAACTTTATTTTGGACATTTTTACTGGTCAACAAACAGAGTACTTCATTGGTTATAACATGCATAAGTAACTTCTACCTTTTTATGCAAATGCATGGAGTAGTATATGATTATATTTTAGATGAGGGAAATCAATCAGAAACATTATCTTGAACAACATTTTGCAGGTCAACAAACAGGGTACTTCATGCATGCAAGCACAGCATCAGGTCAAGAAGGAGATTCAGCACGACTGGAAACGGAGGTAGTGAAGCCGACCAGGGCATGTAATGTCCAGTGTCTGCAGTTCTACTATTTCCACAGCGGAAATGAGGCAGATGAACTTAATATCTGGATCAGAGAGTTTGAAAACGATCAGGACACCACAGGAACTCTCCGCCTTATGGGACAAATTTCTGGTAAAGCTTATAAAAAACTAGAACTTTTCACTTTTGTATGATGTAATATTAAAATTGTGTAGCATAGTAAATTAAAACATCTCACTCCAGGTTCACCAACATCTCACTGGAAGATCCACCATGTTTCCTTGAATGCCAACAAGGACTTCCAGGTGGTGTTTGAGGTCCAGAAAGGAGCAGGAATCTCTACAGGAGGTTTCTCAATTGATGACATCAATCTCTCAGAGACAGAGTGTCCACATGTTGTCTGGCAGATTGATGACTTTGAGAATCTTTTAAACACAAGTAGCTCTGGAACCCAAATGTACAGCCTAAGACAATACTCCAAAGACGGCTATGCATACCGTGTAGCTGTTATTCTTTATAAACCATATGTTTTAATGGGTGTGCAGCTCTTGTCTGGTAAGAATGATGACCAGCTGCAATTTCCTTGTCTGCAAAGACATATGATTTTCCAGTTGCTGGATCAAACCCCGAACAAGCAACTGCAAATGTCCAAGCAATCTACTTTAGTTTCTGATATAACTCAAGTAGCATCTGGTAAGTTTATCATATAGTGTTGATATTTTGAAGAAAAGTTGTTGGTAAAATGAACAAACCAAAAAAAACAAATGTGTTTTCTCATGTAACAGGTACCTCTATCTGGGACAATCCTAGGGAGACTGGAGTTGCATTGTTTTTGACAATGAAGAATTAGTCTATGGTGGTAGGGTTCTCTGGGGGGTCAATCCTTTTACAACGTTACAAGAATTGCAATCCAGAGAGTTTCTCAAGGGAGGAAGCGCCATTTTCATGTTCAACTTTGAAGGTGGGTTTAATATTCTGATCATAATCATATATTGTTAATGTTGCAAGAACTTGTTTTCGCTGCAGCATTCTTGGAAAGCAATGTTGTAGAGAAAAAGGATCAAAGAAACATCAGTCTTGGAAATATCATCTCATATTTTTACACACAGAGAACATAAGGGAAATATTTACTTTAGATGTGAAAACAATACAGTATTAATACTGTAGGTTTAGGTTTTAGGCACTTTAATAAAACATTGTCACAGGAACGTTGCCATGTTGTTCACACTGCAATGCATTCTGGATAAATGACGTTTAATGGTCCAACTGCCTGAATCCTCCAGCCAAAACAGTGATGAGTAACGTTATTAAGCCTTTTCAATTTGAACCGAAGCGTTTTGAAACCGATCAGAATGTAGAAATTACAACAGGTGATGAAGGTGAGGAGGACCAAACAGAGGATGAGGAGAGAGTTGGCCGGAGGAACTGGTGTTTTGCTGCTGATGCTTTTGGCTTCATAAATGAAACGATGAACGACATGTACCCGGTCCGACTGTGTGATCCAGTAAGTAGCGATAAGCGGATGAGGCCTCATAGGGTGTTTGGCACATTTCCCAAACTGTGTTGACACTGGATTGCTGTGTTGCTGGATTCAAAAGGTCATTGCAGGTAAATACATGTTCAACTTATTGTGGATCCTTTCAAAAGAAGGTGAAAGGACAGTGTAAAGTTTCTAATCAAGAGCATTACTTCAATTGTCCAGAGTTGATTAACGTTTACATGTTAACTTCAAAATGCAACATTTTGCTTTTTCCATCTGCAGAATTTGTCTTTTGTCATCCACAAGGTGGGAAGAATTAGCTGGAAAGTTTTAATTATTCTAGGAATCATTAGGAATAATTGGTGCAGCCCTTATGAGGAAGTTCCTCAGACATTGTATTTCTTTTTTCTAACTGACATTTTTGTCGTTTGATAGATCTCAACCCACTAATCAATGGAACAACTCTACCATGTCCTCAGTTAAGACCAGTGAGCATAACAAATCCTCCACAAAATCTGAATAAAAGTCAATGCTCTGCAAGGTAAACCTTTTTACAAATGATAATTTAATACTGACAAATTTGCATTCCCTCACAAAGCTCTAAAAGAAAAAGTTTTAGAACTACAATCAGATTTTAGAGTTTTTGTTGAATAGTCCTCTGACTTTTACAGAGTATCTCCAAGCATCAGTCCACCTTCTACAAGCCCAGAAAACAGGTATTGATTATCCTTTATTTTTTCTAATGTACATAAACTGTAAAAATGATGTATTCTCTTTTTCTGTTATTTGTGGTGTATATGCTGTTACATGCTAATTCAGTCTGTTTATCTATTATAATACTGATTCACAACAGAATCATGTCAGAATCATGTCATGTTAAGGCTATTTACAAAAAGTAGATATCACCTTCTTCTCTTATTCATTGTTTTGATGGCTTTTATAGAATCTTTTCTACCATCAGTCAAACTCCTAGTATCTCACATTTATTGATATATTTTGTTCAAACACGAAGTATTGCAGTCCTTTATTTAGATATTCAAACAATGTTGATCTTTATGATTTGATGAACACACAATAATAGTACGAACCGAATGCACAGCTTACCAGTTGGGGATGGGCGATATAGACACAAAGTTTTATCATGATATTTTCTGGTACTATTGTGATAACGATAAAAGTGAACATAATAACTTTTATTATTTCTTTTCACATAAAGAAGAACAGTTGCATTAAATCATATTTTCAAATTTATTTATATATAATCATACTCTCATTTAACAAACAATAGAGAAAATACTAAAACTCAATACGGACAGTTTTGGGGGGGTTTAACTTCATAAATCAGAATTTTTAAAGAAAATAATAAATAAAAATTTTTATCATGATACGAAATTTGTCATAATGAACGATATGATAAATGATCACCCCTTTTGTCAATGCACAGTTCCTCTTCTCCACCACAAAATGTTTTCTGTTTGGATCATTTTTAGAGATGCTACAGCTGAAACCAGATATTTACCTAAATTGCAGAAAAAGGCAAATATTTCTTTCTTTTTTCACTGACTTTGCCTGTTTTAGGTCAGTTACATTAAGACTTCATTGTGTGAATTTATAAAATATTTGCTTTTTGCAAATTTGTTAAAACTGTCACTATGTTCTGACAATATAAAATGGAAGAAGACTTCAGAATATTTCAATGGGGTAGTAATGTTAGTGTATGTAAAGTTTTGAATATGAAGAAATTGACACAAGAATGTTCCACAGGGTTCTCTCACTCATTACTTGGGAAAGTTATTATTTAGAAAAAAAAACAATAATTTGGCTAATTCAGACATCTTAAGACCTATGTAAGATATTTAACATCAGTCAAATATTTATTTTTGTTTGGTTACTATTTTACAGGGTTTCCTCTACCGTCCATCCACCCTTAACTACAGAAAGGTATTGTAACATTTAACGAGAGTTGTTTGCATATCTTTGTAAAGTTATATAGGAATATATGCAGGGCATAAAGGAAATAAATACAGCATTGCTACTATTACAAGACGTTATCAACAGTAACAAGGTGATACAGCAACATTTTGATTGAATGTAAACCTAAAAATTCATATTCACACACGATGATCCATGTTGTAGCTGTAAGTATTTTTGCTATGCTGCAAAAATCTCATTGTTCTTTGATGCTTTGGCTTTTGCAGAAACTCCACCATCGCTCCACCACCCGGTCCTACAACAGATCACAGGTATTCCCACGTTCAATGAACACCTCATTTTTCAAAGCCATTTAGGTGACATTGGATCAGAACAGGGACGTGTTCAACTGCACTTATAATGAAGATTTTTCTCATACCAACCAAACTGCTAACAACTATGTAGACTTGGTACTAAAAAGAGACCCAGACTTTCTCCAGAATATCCCTGCTAACCTGATACATTTTAATTAATGCTAAGCATGGAGGCATTGTTTTGAGTTGTTGCCCTAAAATACATCCACATTATCTAGTTGAAGGTTTTGGGTTTCAACATATCAGAATATCTGAAGATTTTCCATATTGTCCAAAAGCATAGCAGTCTTAGTGTAAGTAAACTTTTAAATTATAATAAAATGTTCTTAAAGGTTCTTTCTTTCTTGGTAAATAGAAACTGCAAGTAGTTGTTTTACTTCTGACTGATCTAGAAATAATTTCAATGAGACAATTACATTATCAGTGCTTTGTAAGGAATTAAGGTATTTTTTTCGGATTTATACTTAAACTTTGATTCAAATTTTAACTACTATCCATCTGCAGTATTTTACTACAGATAATAGGCTGCAAAAATGATGTTGTACGATGATGCTTTGACTTTTGCAGAATCCCAACCACCATCATTCCACCTGCTCCTGGAACAACAGATGACAGGTATTCCTAAATTAACTTAACTTCTTATCATGGGTTGTTTAATATTATTTCATTGCTCTGTAAAGCAGGTTTTATTGCTTTCATTTCTGGTGGTAAATAGAATATTCCCATGCCTTCACCTACCATTAATCCTCCTCTTAAAAGATATGACAAATGTCACCCATTTAATATTTGTCATAGAGGAAAGTCCAAGTTAAAAAAAATTACACTGTGCAATACTACCTTTTTGATTTTTGTGGAATCTTCCCCACCAACACTCCTCCACCTGCTACGACAGATGACAGGTATTCCTAGACTTAGTGGTTTTCTTGTTTGAGAAATCCTTTTATTACTGGTTTTATATCAGCTGTCATAAAATTATAACATTTTATCCTAGATAGTGAGGCTCATTATAAAATTCTAGCTAATTGAGTGCAGACAGAATTTGCAGAAAAGTTTGTTTTTGGTTGCTCAGTTCTTTTTTAAAAACATATTTATCAGTGTTGACCATAGTCTTTTACAAAGAGAGTTGTTTCTGGATCAGTGATGCTAGATGTCAAATATTGAAGTACAACACATGTTTCTGAGACATGCTCTAGTTTTACATTATGAGTAAACATAGATACCCTCCATCTCCTTAATTTGACATACAAATATGTTAGGCAGTTTTACTAAAAAATAGAAATAAGTCACATTTCTACAGACATTTTAAAAGTATTAGCAATATCAACATCTATTTTAACTTTAACTCCTCATGAACCACATGTCAAATGAAATTTCTACATTTAACCTTTAATACTAATCAGGTTTCTTTTTCACTTTCATGGCTTCTTCCAACGGAGCCTTTTCTGAATTTTTCTGCAGACATTGTGTTATTAGTTTCTAAGTTTCTACGACATGTTTGTAGCCAGGACAGGTCCTTCAGAGGTCATAGCAAACATGTATGACCTCCACAGGTCATGCATGTTTGATGGTCTTATTATATAAAACCTAATCAGCTCTTTTTGATATGCATGTAAAATGTTACTTGTGGCAAAAAGCAAACGCCCTGAATATTCTGTCGCCATGATAAATCAGGTCAGTTGCTAAGTTTCAGGACTTATTTATGCTCCTAATTTGATGACTGAATCATATCAATGACCTTATTACCTAATCTATTAAACTTAATACAGGATGACTGATTGATGTATATTCTCAGAGTGTTTTTCTTTTTCTCTCGTAGCATTTTTTGCCTCAGTCCTGGTATGGTGGCCTCTCCCATCCTCACTCTCCTGCTGGCGTTGGTCCTTCTGCTGTCATGATGCACGCCTCTCAGATAAATCTTCTGTCTCTGCATAGGCAGGAAAATAGTTAGAAATGTCTCCCAGCTATGCATATATTTTATAATGACAGTGTAAGTTGATATCTTATCCTAAAAATGTGAGTTCATTGTGCAAAAGCAAACTGGCAAGACATGCATTGCTTTAAGAAGTCAGCGTATAGTGCCTGAACTTGTGGCTCATATTCAACAATATTTGGTGATGGTAGTTTATTTTTGGTCAGTGTGCATCAGTAGATTATTGTATGGTACTGCTAAAGCCTGATTGAAGCAAAGTTTTGTTTTTGCAACAATTGATACACTTTGTTGCAAGTGCTTGAATTTCTGAATCAAACTCATAATATTCTGTTTGAAGATTATTCTGTTTTGCAGATATTTAACCATATGCTAATATATTTAAACATATGTGCTAGGTGACTTAATGGCAAATAACAGTTTTAGTCAGATATGTATGATCTATTGCTTTGCAAAAGGTTTGAGACAATAAATAGGAATATATATAATGAATAGAAATTCACCATAACTTGAAATGTCTTACATTTTTGTCATGCAAATGTGAGATTTTACTGTTTCACTACCCATAATAAAATCTAATAAATTGGTCAACAGGAACAAAAATAGGTCAAATTTATTCATATTTATAATGCACAGTGGATTGAACGTTTATAATAAGTAGAACTTTCTTCAAGATTTACATGCATGTAACTCTACACTAAACAAGTCTAGTGCTTGCAGTAGAAATGACTCGTGGTCTTTAGCCAAAGACGAAAGAGAAACCCTATAACTGCTAAAAATACATTTTTATGTGCCTTTCGGGAAGAAGGAAGTTGCACTCAGAGTCTTCTTGAGAGGTTTTCGTGTTTCCTTTAGTGTTTTTTGGTGCAGTGCCACCTCAAGAAAACAGGTTTGAAACAGGTTTTTCAAAGGGTTTGCTTTGTTTGATACAAAGTGGCGTGAAAACAAACCCTACCAGCTGAAAATGTCACATTTGTTGTAATTTTTCTCTCCAGTCGAACCGAGTCTACCATCAGGTGTGAAAACACACTAAGATTTGGAATTATAAATTATTTAATTCACATTGTGAAAAAGTCTGGTGTCGTCTGTTTAAGAAGTGTGACGGTGCCACCACACCACGTCTCTGTGGGTATTCTTTTGCTGATGTGCTGTTGATTTTGTAGCAAACCTACCATTGGAAATTATGGCCTAAAAGTTCCAGTTTGATTTCATGAGACGATAACAATTACTCCCACAAGATTGTACAGGTTTTTGGCAGGCTTGGATGTTGAATCTGAATAAAATAATCTTGTGAAAGCCTGATTGAATCCTGTCCACACAGACAAAAATAACATCTACTGAATACCAACTTGAAGGCAATGAATTCTTATGTAATCACTTATTTTAGGGTAAAAATGATTAAATGTTCATCATTTTGTACAAATCCACTTTCAAATTGACATGAAAAGGACTTTTGTCAAAAAAGTCTAATTTTGTTTATGATTGATTTGTAAGAGCAATAAAAGAGGGAAATATTCAAAGGAGATGTGTACGTTTTATAGGCACTGTATGCCAATACAGAACCAGCTCAGAATAAACTGCTTCAGCTATAAGGCTGTTGTTGTCATGTTGTTCTGTAATTTCAGAACCCACATGCAAAACAACTCTCAGGAAAATCAGATATAGGATTTACTTACAGAATGAACAAAGGAATGATTCAACAAAGGGATCCATGGAGTATCTGATGTGGAATCGAGTGGGTGGCGGACAGCGATCTGGAGGAAGATTAGACAGATGAGGACCCAGAGGGGAGAAATTGACTCTTAATGGACTAGTCCTACTTGTGGGGAGCTGAGCCAGTTTCAGGATTAGGTGGCGGCAAGATAGAAGACTAGCAGGTGTCCTTCTTTGAAGGGGGAATAGAAAAAGGAGCATCTTACGCATGGAGTATCCAGGTGGTGCTTAAAACCCCAGACTTCAAGGCCATGGGTAATTGGGCTGAGATCTGATGACCACAAAGGAGAGACAAGAACAGGTATGAATGCTAACTGGCTGAGTCACTCCTAGGAATATCTGAGCTAAACGTGACCATGATGGTGAAACACTCTGGCGGCGAGGCGCCGGGGAACCACTCCTCTTATGCATCCCCTGATGATCCACAGGTGTGCCAAAACACACCTGTGAGGAAGACCACACCTGGCGAGCTCTGAAGACCACCTATAGAGGAATAGATGGATTGCTGGTGAAGCAGCAGATCCTGACAGGCATGACAAGCAGAATAGACTGAAACCCAATTTTAGTGGTTGAAACATTTTGTTTCCCTTCCCATTAAATCTAATGGTTTCTAATATACTGTGTTCTTTCTGCTGTTGATAAAAACATATTCTAAATCAAATTTCAGTTAAAGCTGTTGTGGCTCTAACTAGTTCAACTGGACCCTTCTTGGAAGTTTGCCTACTGAACATTCTTGGAAATTGCGGTTGATTGCAACATTGGTTTGCATGTTCTGTGAGGATTTATAGTCTCAAGTTCACGTAAGAAATTCCAACTATGCTTGTTTCGTGCGAGTGGAGGGAACAAGAAACAAAAGCAAGAGACAAAAGAGTTACACATTTGTTTCTCAGCTTATCCAAAGTTGAATATCACAGGTTTAAAAATATAACGTTTGCATATAAGTCTGGCTACCATGTAATTTTCAGTCATACTGTGGTGGGTCAGACTGCAATCATCCCCCTTTGTTTTTCACATGATGATTAGTATCACCAGTTAATCACATGCAGAGGACTGGCCAAAAAGTTGTGGACCTGATCAGGTTCCCCTTCAGGTGAACCTGTTTGACCTGTCTTGACAGGTCAAGCTGAAGGGAATGTACCAGGAAGTAGTTAGTGTCTCATCACTCCTTTCATTTCATGACTTTTGACTTCAATGGTTGTCCCAAACAGCAAATCAGAAAACACTGAAGATAAAGTCCCCTGGCCTGTCACAATAAAGTTATTATTATTATTATTATTATTATTATTATTATTATTATTGTGATCTTGCTAGATACTTACTCTCTAAATTAACCTAAGTATCAGTCCTCACACTAATGTAATACAAACTTAGACTGTAAAATTATTGATGTTGCTGTTTATAATGTAAATCAATTCTGATGAGCAATCAATAGCTAGTTCTAAAAGAGCTTTAACTAATTTTAGAAGCTTTAATGCAGCGTTTTGTTTAAATTTTACTTTCTACATGAGTATTTTGAAGTAGTATAAACTGCTCTGTAAGTATCATTGATTAAGAATTTTAGATATTATTTATCTATTAATAGCTATTAATTAGCTGCTAATGTACAAACCAAGCTTCATATCCGGGGAAAGAGAATCTAGGAGACTTTGAGGGTGGCATTGGTCCCAGATATAATTTTAGTATATTAGGAACTGCTAATGTGCTGTGATTTTTGCATTCAATTATCTCTCAGATGTACAACAAAAGGTCCACAAAAAGGAGAAAACATCCGGTGACTCCTAGGTGTTGGTCAAAAATGTCTTGCTGATGTCAGAAGAAATGGGCTTAAGCAGCTAGAAAAATAGCAAAGGTATCTAGAAGACACATAGATCCTTGATGGACTACAGGAGTAACTTGACAATTTTCTGAAACCGTATTCTGTGTTGTTTTATGACACAACCCCTTATATTTGTCAAATAATTACAATTAATCAGTGCAAAATATATTTTACATCTTTTCTTCATGGTAAACAATAAACATTTTCTATGTTAAGTGACTCTGTCAGCACCTTTTCATAACCCAACAGGAAACAATGTGTGAGAGCTGCAAAAGAAGAAGGCCTGACTACAACTATAAGATCAACCTCAAACCAAAGCATTTCAGTATGACGCTGACACTTTGAAATGATCCAACCTGTTTTGTAACATAGTGAGATTTTAAAAGTCCTTCCTGTTTGTTTGGTATCTCACTTGAACAGATTTTCAGCTGCTGAAAGTCTTCATAGAGGTAGGAGATTCATTACTGTAAAATGTATGGAATCTAAAAGTCATGAATCTTCACTGGATTAAAGTATTTTAACATTTAATTTAATCTAATGTGTTTTCTGTGAAGATCAAAGTTAGACTTTATCCACAAAGCCAGCATGAAGATGAAAGGCTACATTTTTCTTCTGGTGCACCTTGCTCTTTCTTCAGGACTCTCCATCCCTGGAGTAAGTATATTTTTGCATAAACCACAGTCAGGAAATAAGAATAATTTTGCTGTTTTATGTAATAGTAAAAACCTTTTAAAAAGTATAAAACTCTGGTGACAGTGACTGTAATAATTCAGTCCAGCAATCCATCTGCATTTTCCTGTGGTTGCTCACTCATTTTCTTCATTTATTGTTTGATTTTACTCATTTTTTATTTATTTCACCCATTTATTTATTTAATTTTGGCTGAAATGGCTCTCCATATACTGATACCTTTCTATTAACTGTTTAGTTTTATATTTTTTTAATATAGAAAATATATCAAACTATATTTCAATATATTTTAATATATAAAAATATATCAAATTTTGATATATTTGCAAATTAACAAGGAAAAAATATATATTTTTCCTTGTTTTATTTTATAGTGTAAAACCTATTTAATTATTTTGTGCATTTTGTCCATTTGCCACACAATTTTATCCACGTGTAAGTACATTAGTAAAATTTACTTATATAGAACCTGTCACAGACATTAAAATCACAGTGCTTCACAAAGATGCAAACATAAACTCAAGAATAAAAAACATGATATAAAAGGTAACAACCTCATTAAATACTCTTGGTATAACAATGACCTTAGCTGTTTCTTTAAAAGGTCGGTGGAGTTCATACAGTGCAGGGACAGCAGATTTCTAGAGCCACAACGGGCCCCGATCTGAAAAGCCAAATCTCCAAGAGTTTGATAAAGTAGTATCTAAAGTATTATCTAAAAAGAAAACTATTGTTTAAGGTCTTCATTTCAGGTCTTAGGTCAAAATACCCTTAACAGCCATTTTAAGAGTCCCTGTTGTCATGACAGCATTATGCAGGTACACTGTCAAACATTTGAGCCACATTTAGTTGTGCCTACAAATCTTGTGAACCGAAATGTGTCAGTTTGTGAAAGATAAACCGACAGTAGTAAGTTGGGTTAACTTTGTATTAATTTCGTCATACCACCAAGAGTTGGAAAAACTCTTGGTGTAGAGTAGGTTAGCACTTTAAAAAAATGTCCTAGTGTGGTTAGTGGCATGTTTTTGTATCCTGTGTTGCGTTGAGTGAGATGGAAGTGTGTTACATTGATCTGACTCTTGTTTGTTATTGAGGAAAATATTAAGTTTAATCCATTTGTCAGTTTTCAAATCTTGAGGATAATGTTCAGTTCACACTAAATGTTTTTGAGCAGAATTCATCTTTTTGTAAATTCATATTACACGTGATGTTTAATCAAATTCATAGGTGAAGACAGTTTATTCTTTCAGTAAAAAAACAAAAATAATTATTTGTTTTAAGTTAAAACTCATAATTTAAGATTAATTTGATAAAACAATGTTTGCACACTTGTCTCTTGGTAAACCAACTTAATTAAACTCTGATATTAAATTTCATTTCGGAGTTCAAACCAGAACACTTTTCTTGTTAATTAACTTTAATTGCATTTTCCAGACAGCAGATGAACTTTTTTTTTCAAGTTAAGCCACCTTCAAATGCTTTACTGCAGATTTGTTGGCAGCACATACATAATCAAACATCTTGTGTTCTACCACACCCAAAAGGTGCTCTACCAGTTTGAGATCTGCTGACTGGGGAGAGTTTGCATGTACATTGTTATGCTCTGACTAAAACTAGGAAGATAAGAGCACATAACACCAGTCTTAAAGTCCCTACACTGGCTCCCTGTAGCTCAAAGAATAGACTATAAAATACTATTGTTAGTTTATAAATCACTAAACGGCTTAGTACCACAATACATTAAAGATCTGTTGTTGCTGTACCAACTGTCTAGACCCCTCAGGTCTTCTGGTTCTGGTCTGCTCTGAATCCCCAGAACCAAACGAGGAGAAGCACAATTCAGCTTCTATGCACCACAAATTTGAACAAACTTCCAGAAAACAGCTAAAACAGCTGAAACACTGAGTGCCTCTCGACTTAAAACCCACCTGTTTAGAGTTGCCTATAGAACATAAACAACAATTGGGGTTTAGAATCTGCCTTGTTGTTTTATAAAGGGTGCGGGTTGGAGTCCCCCCTGTTGTTGAAAAGAGGTGAACTTGAATTTTAAAAGACATGCTCTATAAAGATATCTCTGTAAATGATGTAGTGTTTACCATGTCCTAAAATTTGAGTCTCAACCTTTTAAACCTACAAATATATTCAAGATATAGAAACACTTGAAACAATGTAAATTTTGGGTTACCTTGTTTGTTAATATAAATATTTTTAATTTTAATTATTTTTGACTCTAGTTTGACGGAGAAATAATCGGTAAGTTTCATGCATTTTCTTTATACTACAGTGTGGATTTCACTATTGATTTTAAGTGATATTTTTTATGGTAATATGAATTTACAAAAAGCGTGTTTGTGTTTTAGGGTTTGAAAACACCACAAATAAGGAAGGTAAAGTGACTTCTCTTAACTTTTTGTAAAAAACATTTTTGAGATTTGTCTGTGAATTGTTATACAACTTTCTTTGTTAAAAGAACTAACATTGTTCCCTGATCTTAGATTTGACTCTTGATGACATCCGGGAGGTATGTTTTAGTATTACTATAAGCAGCTAACTGCAGTTTGTAGTACAACATTTATGTAGGCATGTTGTTTTCTATTTCTATGCCCCACATTCTTCCTTGTTAGCCTCCAAACTTTCAAAGGAGCAGCCTTCTTGATGGAGATAATCTATGGACATCCCCAGTTCCATATGTCTTGGATGAAGGCCTGGGTAAATATTATTTTTCTTTTAGAGTAGACAGTAAGATAAACCATACATTTGGGTAGTTGCATTTTAGTGTTTAATTTCTCGAGAAGAACGTGGCGACAGTGGAAAGGAGCACCTGGAAAGGAGTTTGAAAAAAAGTATTAAAGCTGTTCTGGAAAGTATAAAATACTGTTTATGAGGGCAAAGAAAAACAGAGAATTAATCAGATTCTAGACGATGAAATAATCAATATAAGTTGTTCCAGTTGGTTTGTTAATTTTAAATTACTGATCTGGATGAAATTTGATAACAGAACAACTAGTTAAAGTTGGAGATGGGGATTTAGTCCAAATGATCTAGGTGGCAAACTATGAGTATGAATTAATTGATTTTAACTTGACTGGACTGGATTTTGATCTAATTCATGTGAAGGATGATCTGGCACAATAATGGAAGGACTGGTCCACTAGTGGTTTTCTTTTTTTCTTTTTTGGTTTGTTTTGAATTAATGTTATTGGTATTTATTTATGAGTAATTTGTAGCAGAAATATCATGTTATATATTATCTAAAAAATAATTATGTGTGTGTTCTTTATTCTCTACCATTTTGAAATTCCTCATGAAATGAAGACTTGAGAGCTAAAGGAGTCATCATGAGAGCCTTTGAACAGTTCAGAGTGAAGACGTGCATTGATTTCAAACCCTGGGATTCTGAGGAATATTACATTAATATCCAGAAGTTAGACGGGTAATTTCTCTTTATCTTTGATTTCTTATTTTACTTACTTTCAGATAAACTTGTTCATTTTTACTTATACATTGCAACTGAAACATGAGCCCTACAATGGTGCAGCAGTTCACTGTACAGTAAAGTTTGACCCGACTCTGTCAGACGTCCTCATGTTTTCTTGAGTGTCTTATTCACCTCTTATCAGTATGGCAGTGAAGGTCAGACATGAAAAATAACACGTTGATCCTTTTGTTAACAAACTGTGTCTGTATTTTTGAAGGTTATTGTTATGCTGACAGCAAGATTAATCTGAACAAAATGCTTGTGGATTTAGGTCTCAACAATTCCTGAACAATTATTTTCTCCCTTGCAGTTGCTGGTCATATATTGGTCGAGTATTTGCCAATGGTCAGGACCTCTCTATTGGTACAGGCTGTGATATCATTGGGATTGTCGAGCATGAGATTCTTCATGCGCTTGGTTTCTACCATGAACAGTCTAGATATGACAGAGATGATTATGTACGGATTGTATTTGCCAACATCCAAGCAGGTAGAACACTTGCTTTTTTTATTTTTAACTCTGTTAAAATATGTGATGTGTTTAATTAGTTAAGTTTTTCTCAGTGCAAAAATTTGTATTTTTTGTGTCATATAGGTCGAGAGAAATTTCATGAACATCGGCTGTAATGAGAGCACCATAGTATTTTTAAAGTGCAGTTTGTTTTATATCACCTAGGTAAGAGAGAATAATTTCATCAAGGCAATGAATAATGAGAGCACTACACATGGAGTCCCATATGACTTCATGTCAGTGATGCACTATGGCAAAGATGCATTCACAAATGGCAACGGCTCTACAATTATCACCATCGACCCCAAATTCCAAGATGTGATTGGTCAAAGACTGGAAATGAGTCCTAGTGATGCTCTAGAGCTGAACCTCCGCTACAAGTGCAGTAAGTTATAAAACATTGTTAAACCTGCTGTAAATCGATTGATTAAAGTGACATGGTCAAATTATAATTTCTATCATAACTTCTGTACTTTTTGACAAGCTGCTAATTTTTTAACACAAACACACACACGCACACCCCCCCCCCCACACACACACACATATATATATAAAGTTAGTTTACATAAATGAACTTTTTTAGTTGTTAATAACAATGTCTTGTCTTAGACAAAAAATGTTGTATCATTTTGAAAAGTTTAGCCTAGACTTGCATTCATGTATTACCTAAAAATCTATTATATTCTTCTTTTTTACCATCTTAGAGTCAACTGTTGCCTTTAGTTCTTACTGCGGCTTTTCAAATGGAACGATGTGCCAGATGAGTCGCTGCTCACAGGGTGGGATCGGCTGGGAAGTCGTTACTCAAGTTCATGGGGGGCCCAGTTCTGACCATACCAGTCTGCCAAGTGGAAATGGAGACAATGGTGAGATTTGCACTTATGACTAGTTTTTCCTTATGCCTTTGATGAGCAATGGAAAGTGGACAAATCTGAGCCAATAATGTATAATTTAACTGTTTGGTATTTTTGCTGAATTACTTTTTCAGTTGTGTAAACTGTGTAAGCTGACAATTATCTATAACTCTGTCTAAAGTGTTGTTCATGAGCAATGGAGAGTTTATTTTTGTTGTTGTTCATTTTTTTAAGTATTGACATGCCACTTCCATCAATCTTTTTCAGTGTCTCGGTGCATGAAGTGAGATAAATCTGTCTCCAGATGAGTTTTTTTTCTACCACACCAAGTTATGCATGTCCTAAAATGTTGCTCTTATGCCTGGATTATTTGAAAAATACTTTGTCAAAAATATTAAGCCCACAGTGCTTGCAGTTTTTTGACTTGCAAGACTTTTTTAAAATATACTTTTAAGAATGTAACAGAGGGTAATTAAATCACCATATATGGCTCCTTCCTATTTGTAGATTAACAAAATATCCAGGAAACCATTAGCAATAATTAAATGCTACCCTGGTTATTATAAAATTTGATGGTTGCTGGGTAATGTACACACACCAAAGTCTTGACCAGTAGATATTTTTAGACCTTCATGGTTTATGAAAGTTAGTCGTAAATGTTTATTTTTTATTTAAAAGTAAAACAGAGCTAGAATAGTGAAAATAATTTGTCATGTTTATTCAACATTAGAAAAAAACTAATTGACAGATTTTTTAAAGTGCTGGAAATATAAATTTGGTTTGGACTAGATTTCAATATTACTTAAGAAAAAACTTTGTAAATCATCTTCGAGCATAAATTGTTTCAGAAATAATACATTGAAGACCATTTTCAACTAAAAAGAAACAATCCCTCTTTAAGAATCATAAAGATGGATTATATCCAGTTCTATTAGCTTTACTGCAAAATTGAATGATTCTCACCAAGGTTATGCAAACTTCTGCCTGTACATTTAAAAATATAGAGAGTTTTCTATAATTATCATAGAGAAGAAGATGATTTATGAGAAACATTGTCTTGATCAACGTATTTACAGGTAAAGAAACTGGGTACTTCATCCATGTGAGCACAGCATCAGGTCAAGAAGGAGATTCAGCACGACTGGAAACGGAGGTAGTGAAGCCGACCAGAGCATGTAATGTCCAGTGTCTGCAGTTCTACTATTTCCACAGTGGAAATGAGTCAGATGAACTTAATATCTGGATCAGAGAGTTTGAAAACGATCAGGACACCACAGGAACTCTCCGCCTTATGGGACAAATTACTGGTAAGGTCAGACTGTTAAAAAAAACAATTCTGAATTCTTTGCTTTCTACTTTTGTATGATGTAATATTAAAATTGTGTAGCATAGTAAATTAAAACATCTCACTCCAGGTTCACCAACATCTCACTGGAAGATCCACCATGTTTCCTTGAATGCCACCAAGGACTTCCAGGTGGTGTTTGAGGTCCAGAAAGGAGCAGGAATCTCTACAGGAGGTTTCTCAATTGATGACATCAATCTGTCAGAGACAGAGTGTCCACATGTTGTCTGGCAGATTGATGACTTGGAGAATCTTTTAAACACAAGCAGCTTTGGAACCCAAATTTACAGCCCACAACAATACTCCAAAGACGGCTATGCATACCGTGTAGCTGTTATTCTTTATACAACATATATTGGAATGTTTGTGCAGCTCTTGTCTGGTAAGAATGATGACCAGCTGCAATTTCCTTGTCTGCAAAGACATATGATTTTCCAGTTGCTGGATCAAACCCCAAACAAGCAACTGCAAATGTCTAAGGAATCTACTTTTGTTTCTAATGAAAATCAAGTAGTACTTGTTAAGTTTATCATAAAATGTTGGTATTTTAAAGAAAAGTTGTTGGTAAAAAAACAAACAAAAACAAAAAACCTGAAAGGGTATTCTAATGTATTGTGCCTCATATAAACAGGTAACTCTGTCTGGAAAAATCCTAGGGAGACTAGATATGGATCATTTTCTGAGAATGGAGAACAAATCTATTATGGGCCTCTCTGGGGTTACCTTTCTTTTGCAACATTAGAAGAATTGCAATCCAGAGAGTTCCTCAAGGGAGGAAGTGCCATTTTCATGTTCAACTTTGAAGGTAGGTTAAATGTTTTAATTAAAATAATTTTTGCAAACTATACATAATGTCACAAGAACTTCTTTCTCATGTTCAACATTTTTGAGGACACAAAAAAATCAAGAAAATTTGATCTGATATATAATTTCTTATTTTTACCCTCACCAAAAACATGTTTATTCTCATTCAGAGTAGCTGTCTGAAAGGATTGAGAATCACAGTTAATGATGAAGTGCATTACGTAAATTGTGTTACATGTTAACTTCAAATTAACATTTTGCAACACTTTGCATTTTGGCTCCAGAAACTTTGTATTTTGTCATTCACAAAGTTAATGAAAACATTTTATTTTTATTTTATTCAACTTTTATGTATTATTTTTGTTTTATCTGTGCACCAGGAGACCTGTGTGTGCTCCTTAACAATAGTATTTAGGTAAATATAAGAATTTAGCTAAATGTCTATGTGCTGATTCTCCACCTCCGTGTTGTTAAGACACCAAAATCATGGTAAGGAAAAAGTGAGCCAGAGTGACGCCCTCTACCAGATTATGGGCAAGAATTTATTTTTTTTTCCAACATAGGTCTGCTGTTGAAATTAGAGAAATCATTTCTATTTATTTTCATAATTATCCTCACAATAGCAAGCTGCAGAGAAAACTTGAATTTTATCTGCGAAAATACTGTACCAATAATTTGGCCTAAAGGCAATCGTTCCACAATTAAATAATCTGATTTCCCCTTCCAGGTGCCTCCCTGATGACTGGCATGTAACAGCAGCAGGTTACTCCTATAGTTTTAGAATCATTGTAAACCACTCTAATATGCAAAGAATAAAAACAATGAGGAATATATGAAAAGAAAACATATAGAACTATATGTAAGGCTATGTGATGATACATATAATTATATCAGTTGCAACACCAACCTCCAGTATACTTGTACTCAAAAAAACTAACTGATACTCGAAGCCGAAATCACTGTTCTGTTTGATTTTCCTCCTGTGGTGCCCTGCGGTGCAATTCCAAGGCTACACCACACTTAATACCAGATGTTGATAAACAATAAGGTATTTGCTGATCATCCAGCAAAAAAAAAGAAAAAAACTGAAGGTAAGGTAAGGTAATTTTATTTGTAGAGCACATTTTCAGCAACAACGCAATTCAAAGTGCTTTACATGAATTAAAAGGAAATACAAAAATAACAAACCAAAGGAAAGAGCACAAAAAAGAGGAAAGGACACATTAGGGCAAATCGCAACATTCAGACAAAACAAAGGGCAAAACAGAGACTTGAGTGAAGGCGGTGACATCAAAGGTCCATGAAACCAGTTGGCTGAGCCTCCTGGCAAAGTCTGATAGAGATGTTGTTTATCGAGAAATGATGTCCTTGTGAGCATTCAGCTCCACAGCTCCATGAATACATTAGGGGTGAGGTGGGAAGGAGCGTTATTTTTACATATCTTCAAGGAGATTGGAAATATGCAGCCCTTCCAAGGCCACACGGGGAAAGCCAATTCAGAAGCAGAATGTCTTAGGTCGGGAAGATTATAAATTTCAATCTTCCCTAAAGTCTCTCCGATACATCTCAGTTCCCAATCATCCAAATTAGTTTTGTTGTTCCGCTGAGCCGAAACTAGCAACTTCTCCACGATCCATTCCAACTCGTTAGTGAGTTTTAGAGTCCTCGTCTCTGTCCACACCAACAGTCTGAGTGTTCATTAGTTCGTCCAAGTCCGTCACAAATTTGTCGATAAGCCAGGAATCCACAAGCTCCAAACAGCAGTTGATAAGGAGGAGGGTTATCCCCCCTCACCCTCTTGAATAATTAAAATTAATAATTACTTAGGTTTAAACAATTAAACTTAATCACTTGTAATTAAATTTTATCAAATTAATTACACTTAATTAACTATTTTAATTAAGTTTTTATTGGGTTAGTCTTTAGACCACCATTCCCGTAAGCAGTGTACATATATGTATCTTAAGCGTTTGTCATCTGATGTGTGATTATTTGTACATTTTTTCGGCGCTCATTTATAATTATTTATTTATTAATATATTATATATTATTGCTTTTCATTCATTTATTTATTTATTATTTGTTATATCTAGTCATTTTGAATTTATCACTCTTAGGTATGTATATATTTTACAAACTTTGCATTTGTTATCTGAGATGGAGTGGCTTTCAACAACTGAGCAATTTCCCCTTCGGAATCAATAAAGTATATTCTATTCTATTCTATTCTATTCTATTCTATTTTATTCTATTCTATTCTATTCTATTCTATTCTATTCTATTCTATTCTATTTGTTAGAATGTAATAGTGGAGCTGCTGTGCAGCACACTACATAATAACCTGTTATAGATGTGAAGCAGTTAGATATTATTAGGTTTTATTTAGTAAAATAGCAGCAAATGTGTTTTTTCATAACATACTTCATAACCAATGGCCTTCTCTTCTACGGCCTGTTTAAAAACTACAGTTCAGATCAATGCAGTCCTTCAGGACTGTCAGTAGCAACAACTTTATATCAGAAAAAACTGATTATATTGCCTTTGCATAGTCCCCACATGATGACAATAATACAGTATGATCTCATTAAATATTAGATTCTTGATTAATATGAGTTGTTCGTTCAGTGTGCCCCTTTTTAACTTTGAGCCCCTGCCCCTCCAAAGATCTCAGCACGGCCCTGTTGGGGACACAAATAATCAAGAAAACTTAAATCTCTGATATATAATTTCATATTTTTACACTCACGGAAAACATATTTGCTGTCATTCCAAGTAGCTGTTTTGAAAGGAGGGGAAATGACAGTTAATGACACAATGCATTAGTTAAATTGTGCTACTTTTTAACTTCAAATTAACATTTTGCAACATTTTGCATTTTGGCTCTATAGAGTTTGTAATTGTCATTCACAGGGTGGGAGTGTAGGATTAGCTGAAAACGTCTAATTATTCCAACTTCCTCAGACATTGTATTTTATTTTTCTAACTGATTGTTTTCTCCTTTGATAGATCTCACCCCACTGATCAATGGAACAACTTTACCATGTCCTCAGTTAAGACCAGGGAACTTAACAAATCCTCCACCAAATCGGAATGAAAGTTCATGCTCTCCACGGTAAAACAAATTGTCAAGTAAATTATAACTTAATTCTGACGAATATGCATTTCCAGTGCTGTAACATTGAGCAGTAGGCAGTGATGAGCGCATCATAATACAGTGCAAGTCAAATTGCAGCTGACCAAAGTAAAGTTCATTTTCTCTGTAAAGAAAAGTTTGTTGGTATTTGTCATATCTACATGAACAGCCAAAACCAGACTTCTATCTGCATTTTAGAAAAGGGAAAATATTGAAATTATTTTTATCACCATTTGAAATTAAATTCGACCAAACTTTCCCTGTATTATGTCAGTTACAATAACAAAAAATATTTCAATTGCTGGAATATGGGAAAGATAATTTTTGATTTTAATTCACACATTCACCTACATTTTCATTGAATTGGTAAATTTGTCTTCTATATTGGGTTAAATTCTTGTGGGTTTTCTCCCACAAGATTCTCACAATGGCTAACCTGGAGTTTCAGCTGATTCTGAAAACCCCTAATCCTTACCATGACCTCTAACCCTCAGAACTGGTGTAGCTGAGTTTGTTGGCTGCCTTGATTAATATGGGTTAATCATATAAATCAAGGACAACATTTTTCAAAAAGGTTTTTCCTCTCGATACTCTGGAATCTAGAAAATATAAAAAATGGTGGTATTTCTAAATGACTAAGAAAACTAAAAGGTTGGCCTAATTCAACGAGACAGTGACTTTTAAGACATATGCAATGTATCCAGCATCACCCATGAGTCATATATTTATTTTTGTTTTGTATCTAAATGTTTGGTTATAATTTCACAGGACTTCACCTACTGTCCATCCGCCTCCCACTACGGACAATAGGTATTTCCAATTTGTTGAGAGTTGTTTGGACATGTTTTTTGTGATTTTCAGATGAATCTATCTGCAAAGCATGAAGAAAATCAATTGTTACTAATGTTATCAAGAGTCCAGAGGTATTTCAAATACAGAGTCCTCGTCTCTCTTTGCATTTCATTACCATCTTGCAAATAAAAAAAATCAAGTTTATGTAGAAGAGAATGTGGTGGGTTGTCACACTTTTCCTTTCATCTAATTTTCAAATTGCTTACTCAATCACATTTCATTGTGTGATGGAACCCATAAATGTCTTGTCGGAAACAAGACATTTAGATCTTGTTTCCGACAAGATCTAAATGTCTTGTCGGAAACAAGACATTTATCCATCCATCCATGGATCCATCCATCCATCCATCCATCCATTTTCTTTACACCCTTGTCCCTTAGTGGGGTCGGGAGGGGCCCAAGTAACTTTATCCTTCTCAAAATAATTTTTTTCCAAATATTTCCTCCACTAAATACACCTTGTAATTTTATTTTAATGGTAAATAATTTAGAAATGAGGCTTCTGGAGAACAATATAATCTTTCAATTTACAAGGTCTAATTTCTTAGTTGAAAAACAGAGTCAACAACATCTTATATGCCATGAATTGACACCTTTAATACCTAATTCCTTCAAAATATTAGGCTATAAAAATCTGAATCAAATTGATTACAATAGGTCAGAATATGGCCTTCCCACATTTTATTTATGTACTTTCTGAATCACCTGTTTTGATAGATATACAGAGGTTGTCCTGATTTACGGTGCCCAGTTCTTGCACTGTATGCACTGGACCCAAGTCTCGTCGGGTGACTGAGTATGTTGTGATGTGAAAAAAATCTTCCCCACACATAATTTACTAAATGTGCAGCTTTAAATAGAACATTCACATTTTTTAATAAATAAAATATATTAGACAGGATTGTGATTATCTGTAAACCAAACAATTATAATTTCACAGGACTACATCTACCGTCCATCCACTTCCAATTACAGACAGGTATTGCCACATCTGATGCCTATTGATTTCATATTTCTCAAACTTTTGATATCTTTATACTGTAGGTAGAGTATAATGGAAATATAAGTATTGCCACTGTTACAATATTGAAATAGGGTCAAATTTAAAACTCCAACACAGTCCAGGCCTCCAGAAACCTGGAATCTCTCAACGTAGCAAAGTATAACAGAGGGGGCTGTTTTTACCAGGCTAGGGATTTTCCAATATTCAAACAGTATTCTTAAACCTTTGAATTTGAAGACACTAAATGTTATTCTGATATTTGAAAAATATATATATTCTAACTATCTCAGAAACATAAAATTCTGTCTGATTCAATGAGAAAGTGACATTTTAAGAACGTTGTAAGATATGTAACAATAATGAGACAGGTATTTATTTCTGTTTTGTTGCTAAATGTTTGGCTATAATTTTGCAGGACTTCATCTACCATCCATCCACCTCCCACAACAGACAACAGGTAGTGCCACATTTGATGCCATAGTTTCAAATTTCAAATATCTCCATATGCAGAGATTAATTGAAATAAAGCATTGCAACTCTTAAAGACATAACTAACACAAATCCCTGAAAAGAACTTGATAATTAAAAAAATTACCAAAAACTGGGTCTAATGAAAATAATTCCCCACCTACATTTATCAAGCAATCACTCCTATTAAATGAAATTGCTATTTTTTTCATTTTAGTTTGAATTATCATTTCAGATTTTTTTTAATACATCACAATGTTTGCAAGTTCAGGATAAAATCTGTTTAGGATATTTTGATTGTCAGAAAAACTACAAACAAGTTTTGAAAAGTTTTTTGAGGTCAGTAAAAGATCACAGCTATAATGCTAACATTATTTACACACATGACAATTCATATACATACAAGTATTTTTCTAGAGGTAATAGGCTGCAAAAATTGTATTGTACATTGCTTCTTTTGCAGAATTTCTGTTTAATGACTCTTTGGCTTTTGCAGAATCTCATCCACCATCATTCCACCACCTGAAACAACAACAGATGACAGGTATTCAAATTTAATTACCACTTTATTTGTGAAAGCCTGCTGGGTATATTTAATATTTCTAAATACCTAAATGTTTGGATATACTTTTGCAGGACTCCATCTACCATCCATCTACCTCCCACTACAGACAACAGGTAGTGCCACATGTGATGCCATAGTTTCAAACTTCTGACGCTATATGCAGAACAAAAAAGAAACAAAGCATTGCTACTGTTACAAGACATAACCAACACAAATTCCTGAAAAGGATTGTTGATGTTGTAGCTATAAGTATTTTTGTTACAGCTGAAAGGCTGAAAAGATTATAATGTTCAATGATGTTCTGGTTTTTGTAGAATCTCACCCACCTTCATTCCAAAACCTGTTACAACAACAGATAGCAGGTATTCACAAATTTAATGCCTTTATTTAAGTTATTTGTCAAAACCTTTTATGTAGAGTTTGTGTGACAGGTTGTTTAATATTCTCTAATTGCTTAGTTGAATGAGTGTTTGCAACTTTCACTTCTGTTTTTTGGTCGCAAGTTCTAACCTACCATTAACTGATCTCTTATAAGACATGATAATTATTTTACCCATTTTATTTTAAATGCAAATATCTTGAATCACTTTCTCTTTTACTTCCAAGGACAATAAAACCATACTTTTTAATTCAAAAAATAATGTTAAAAATTGTTTTATTGAAAGCAGTGGAAGCAATAAAACTGTGCAGTGGCAATACTTGGGATTTGGATGACCTACCAAAACCCAAATATCTGATAAAACTACAGATTTTTGCATTCAAGCTAGTCATAAAATAAAATAAAATAAAATAAAAATAAAAACAACTAGCATCTTTCAAAGCTTTGAAAGTGTTTTATTTAGCTGAACAATATTAGAATTCATCTGAGGATAGCAACAAAATATTTTAAACTTACTAGTTTAGGACACATTCACATTGGTAAATTGGCAAAAAGCTGATGTAGTTTAAATTACCTATTTATTTTTTCCAAGTAATGTTTTCTACAAATAAAATCGCTTACTTAATTTTTTAGTTAGAATTATCTATGTCTTTTATACATTTTTAAGAGAAAATGTATCTCATTTTTATAATTAGATAAGATGAAAAACATTGTGATTGTCAGTCAACCTAAGAATAAGTTTTGAACTGTTTTTGCCACGGTTCATGGCTCCATGATAACATACTTTAAATACAAACAAATGTATGTTTCAAGTCAAGTCAGTGTTGCCGATACAATCTATACCACACAGATACTTAACACAGCAGACAACATATATGTTTTAGCTGTAAGTGCTGTGCTACAGATATACAGGCTGCTAAAACATAAAATAGTAAAATAATCCTTTGACTTTTGTAGATTCCCATACACCATCATTCCACCACCGGATTTGACAACCAATATACCCAAATTAATGGGTCTGCTTTTATGAGCAGAAAATATTGCAGTATTTTTAGCTAGATGATCAAATATTCAAATTCAACTTTTAAGGTCCACAGCTTAATGACAACATAATTCACACAAGACTATTTATTTTGTTGTTGAAAGTATACTAATATATTAATAGGCAGCAAAAATTACATTGTGCATTAACGCTTACTTTTTCAGAATCCCAACCACGATGACTCCACCACCTACTACGACAGATGACGACAGGTATTCCCAAATTTATTGACCGTTTCATTTAGCAAAGCCTTAAAGATGGGTCATTCATATTTGTCCATTGCTCTGTAAAGTATTAGTGCTTTCATTTCTGATTATTATTTTTTTATATCCATGTCATCACTGACAATTAAGCCACCTTGTTTAAAAGTATGCAGATACTTCATCCATTCAAATGTCTTAATAAAGAAAATCCAAAAACAATTATAATATGGCAATCTAAGCTAAACTGTCACACTTCTTTAAAAAAAAATCAATAAATATCTGCAATGTCATTCCAACTGAACAGGGAAACATTGAGTTTAACTATAAACCTTTGTCATTAAGCTCAAAATCATTTAGGATTTTTAATTGGAAATTTCTTTATTATTGATTCAAATTGTGACAATTTAGTTTATTTAAAAATGTGACTGAAGCTACAAGTAGAGAAGCAAGAGAAACAAATAGCACATATAGATGGTGTCTATATGGGAACAGTTTTACATGGTGACCCTCACAAAGTCCAATGTTGATCAATTTAAAACTGATCAAGATTTTAAAGTTTAATCAAACATGTTCCATGGGAATACCTTCTAAATTGTATTTGATCATCTTCAGTGTTCACCTGGTTGATAACTACATTCCTTCAAAGTGCAGTAAAATAACACACTAAATTTTACTACGACTGCACTTAACTAAAACACAGCTTAAACTTAATTTTAATACAGGATGACTGAATTGATGTATATTCTAAGGATGTTTTTCTTTCTCTTGTAGCATTTTTTGCCTCAGTCCTGGTATGGTGGCCTCTCCCATCTTCACTGTCCTGCTGGCGTTGATCCTTCTGCTGTCATGATGTACGCCTCCCAAATAAACCTTCTGTCTTTGCATAGGCAGCTTAGAAAATTCTTCCAGCTATGCATATATGTTATAATGGCATTGCAAGTTGACATTTTGTCTTAAATTGTGAATTCTTTGATCAACAACAAACTGGGAAGCAGTGTAAAGAAATCAGCATATATATTGTTGAATGAAAGCTGAACTCGTAGCTTCTATTCAACTATATTTGGTGATGGGACTTCATTTTTATTAAACATGTACCTACATATTTTTGAAGATTGCAAATTTTTGAAGTATAATTTTGTTTTTATACACCTATTCAAAGCTCTTGAATTTCCGAATCAAACCCATAATATTCTATTTAAAGATTACATCTTTTCACAAATATTCAACCACATGCTAATATATTTAAACATGGGTGCTTGGTGGCTTAATGGTAAAGGACGTATTTTAATATTTTGACTTGTATTTTTTTTTGTTCTTGTTAATAGCAATGTCAAAATGTTTGGCTTGCTATGTGTTCACTTTTGGATGCCTTCATTGTTAATCCATAATGTCAAGTCTGAATAAAACACATAATAATGTGTTATTTTCACTCTGTCTAAGGCTCCTCGCATTTTTGGAAGGATTGTTTTAGGACCTTGATGCCATACAAACAGCATTGTGTACAATAATGTGTGGAGTATGTATGAATAAAGAGAATGATTTGTTCGTTGAGAGCACAACAGCATTTATCGTTTTGCCTCAGCTCTTCTCTTTGGAGCTCTATCATCTCAGTGCTGGTCGCTACTTCCTCCTAAAGGAGATCAACCAGGAGTTGCTGTTCATGTTGCTGACGGTCCCTTCATCGTTTACCATTGTTAGTCATGTTCCCCTTCTTCTGTTCTCTGGTCAAAATAATCAAATGTAATCAGATGTGATAAATGTGATTATAGCAAATACTAATGTGGAAGTTACATACACAAAACAAATGATTTAAAACAGACAGTACTTGTACCATGCAGACATGCACAATTATAAATAACTGGAATAGTCGTGTAAATTAAAGGCTATTTCAGTAGTGTCTTTAATTTACAGTGGCATTTTATCCACTCTTGTTTATTAACAAGAGTGGATAAAATGCCACTCGTGTTTTATTCAAGTTTATTGTTCATTTCTGTGTCCTGTACAATGAATAGTTCATAACTGTTTAATTAGAGAACTGATATCTAAACAGCTTTCCATTCTCTCTGCTAACACTGTATCGGCAAAAACAACTCATTCCTCATTGCTCCATGAAGCTACCACTGAATATTGAAGTCTGATGCACAGAAAAGCCAGCGTCTCAACGTTCACCACTTGCTTGTAGCTTCAGAGGACTCCCATCACTTCCATGTTGCAGCAAGTTTGAAATTTTGTGCCATTTGTTTTTCTTCTCGCTTTGGTCCTATGGCTGACCATGCCCATGACCAATCAGTGAACAGGAGCTAAGCTTGCGTTACCCATCCCAGCCCCACTCCAAAGAAGGGTCCGAAAAAGCAGGGACTGGTCTGGAAAAAATGATAGTGGAAACGCTCGGAATGCAGGTTGTGTAGAGTGGAGCTGGATTCTGTAGAGCTGGTGGAAAAGGGGCTTATGGGGGGAAAGTTAGGACAATTCACAACAAATGAAACTACACTTTATCTGTTTTCGTGACAGATAACGATGTTTGGCGGGAGTATTTTAATATTCAAATACTGATTTTAATGCTGAATGGAAGAGATCCAGGATAAATAAACTAAAGGAAGTAGCTTCACCTATGTAAATATAGAAAAAGAATACAACTTGGTATAAAACTAAAATGAGATGTAAATATGTTTTCTTTTTTTGTATTTTTACAGGTTCTGTATAAAGGTGAGTGCATATAAGAGGAAAACCACAAAATGTTCTGAGGTTTTCCTGGTGTGGAAGGGAAAACTCTACCAGGTTTTTGTTTCCTGGTCTGCCTTTCCCCAGTAGAAAAAACATGTTATGGAAAAATAACTCCCTGAAAAGGAGAGATGTTGAGTTTTGAGCTACTTTACTATTCATACATTTTAATATCATAACATGTAGGTTTACTACAAAACACTTTAATTAATTCTTATGTTATGCACCTTGTTTCCACGTCTTGTTTTCCAAGCATAAAACCATGTAAGTTGTCCTTGTTTAATGTTATTAAAGACTCAGCTCATCCCCACCAGCTTCTCCTTTTCAGTTGATTTTTTAAACCATGACAGTTAAATTTATTAAACAACATAAATAAACACTCCACATTAGCTAATCATGCCAAAATGCATCAAAATGGATAGACAGGATTTTGAATATTTGTGTTTAAACTACACCAACACTAGTTATACTGACATGACCACAAAAGGAGTTTAGCAAAACAAGTCAAGTTCTCACAGTAACCTTATGTGAGAATTTGGGTTTTCTGTGTGTGAGTTTAGGTTTCTGTGTTCAGTTGAGTCTCTGTGTTGTCCCACCTACACCTTGATTGTTTACACCTGTCTCTGATTGTCTCCATGTGTATTTAATCCCACCTGTGTCCCCTGCTTCCCATCAGATCTTTGTCGTGTCACACTGTCTAGCTCAGTGTTTCCCAACCCTGGTCCTCAGGGCACACTGACCAACATGTTTTAGATGTTGTCCTGCTTCAGCACACATGATTTCATTTAATGGCTGATTAACAGGGTTTTGCTGAATTGCAGTCATCTGAATGGGGTGTGTTGAAGCAGGGGAACATCTAAAACATGCAGCTCGGTGTGCCTTGAGGACCATGGTTGGGAAACACCGGTCTTTCCCAACCATGGTCCTCGCGTTGTGTCACTTTCTACCAATGTTTTGAGTTCCTAACCTTTATGCTCTGCTGTGCTGCCTGCACTTTCTGTAACCATCGTCATCATTAAATTATAATTTTCTCACTCCAACCTGGGTCCATCGGGTCTACCTCACCAACTACTCATGACCCCTAAGCTTAACACTGGACCATTGTGTCTCCAAGAGTTTTATTAGGTCTTCATTAAGTTTTTATTTGGGTTTTATTGGCATATTTTTTGTTATTAAAACATTTATTAGATAATATTGGGTTGTGGACTGTTTTGAGGAATTGCTCTAATATGCATCCACAGGTGTGTTTCCTTCAACTACATAATGTGCACAAAATATCAGAAAATCAGATTTAATATCCAGGAGTATAATAATCTTATTGTATGTAAACTTTTGAATTTGAAGAAAATTACATTAAAAAATAGGCCTAAAATTTTATTTCATTATTCTGGCAGATAAAAGCTACAAAAAAATGTTGTACTTTTAACTGACAAAAAATCTCAGTGCTTTATTCAGCCTTTTTCCTAACTTTACTTATTTATTTACAAGACTTCATCTACCATTAATCCACCTGCATAGACAACAGACATGGCACATTGAATGAGAGGTGTCCGCAATTTCTTATCATTAGATGAGTCCATATACAGAACACAATGGAAATAAAAAGAGCTATGTAGTGGATAGTAAACTATTCAAAATAAATTGTGTAAATTATTTAAAACTGTAGAGTATTTAAGGTAAATTTGTAAGTTATTGAAAGTGAATTTTCTAAATTATGAATGTTGCAGATTGTTTATGGATGTTTGTCTGTTTTGATTAGCACTGTTGGTAGTTTATATTTTTGTTTTTGTTTAATGATATTTGCACTTTGTAATGTTTGTTGTATCCATAATGGATGGATGGATGGATGGATGGATGGATGGATGGATGGATGGATGGATGGATGGATGGATGGATGGATGGATGGATGGATGGATGGATGGATGGATGGATGGAGTTTGTATTTACATGATCACATTTATTAAGGCTTATCTCTATTGTCTGCAAACCTAATAATACATTTAGAGAAGTTTTATGAGTACAGCCAAGGTTCACAGCTCTAAAGATAACATATTTCACACACATGGCAATTTGTGTTGTTGTTGAAAGCATAGTTGCTGTAGATAACACACCGCCTACTATAACAGACAGGTATTCCTAGATTATATTGTTTGAGAAAGCTTCGTTTGTTTGGTTTTAGATAACTGGGTCCATATTAATTATTGTATATTTACACAAAATGTGATCTTTCATGGAGTTTTCCACTTATACTTGACTGTTCTTGTGTTCCTCTGTGTCTACTATAAGGGGTTTGGTCCTTCAGCTCCGCCTTACTTTTTTCGTCTTTTGTTCAGAGTCCTCCAGAACTGTTAAAAATAATAAGTTATTAATTTCCTCTTCCCTTTTGTTATTTGTTCCAATGGGGAGAGGCAAGTTTTATAATCCATTGTAATCATTTCATTTATAATGTTCAAATGTTTATTTTTCCTTAGGTATTTGGATATTTTTCTTTGAGTTCCTATTACGCCTTTATAACATTTGATGCATGCTAACACTCTTTTTTTGTATAGATCGGGTTGGTGAACTGGAGCACATGCTAGGTGCTAATGCTAATATCTCCCGATTGACAGATTAAATAAACGGAGACGGCCTTCAAACCCAGACTTGGTGTCTTATGATTTGTCCGATCACTATAACACACACAATGCAGAAGTCCACCGGTCACATTAGTATAACATTTTAGCATTGTAATCTAGATAGTCAGGCTCATTATAAAATTCTACATAATTGAGATCCTTGATGGACTGCAGCACCACTTCATAACCCAACAGGAAATAATGTGTGACAGATGCAAAGAAGAAGGCCTGCCTACAACTATAAAATCAACCTCAAAGTAAAGCCTTTCAGTATGACACTGACGCTTTGAAATGATCCAACCTGTTTTGTAAGAGAGTGAGATTTTAAAAATCCTCCCTGTTTGTTTGGAATCTCATTTGAACATTTCAACTTCATAGAGGTAGGAGATTAATTACTGTATAATTTATGGAAAGTCATGAATCTTCACTGGATTAAAGTATTTTAACATTTAATTTCATTTAATGTGTTTTCTGTGAAGCTCAAAGTTAGACTTTATCCACAAAGCCAACATGAAGATGAAAGGCTACATTTTTCTTCTGGTGCACCTTGCACTTTCTTCAGGACTCTCCATTCCTGGAGTAAGTATACGTTTTAATAAACTACAGTTAAAATGTCAATGTTTTTGGCATTAGGAAATAAGAACAACTTTGTTTTTTCATGTAATTAATAAAAGCCTAAAACAAAATGATGAAAATCCAATGGCAATGAGTGCAATATTTCAGTCCAACAATCCATCTGCATTTTACAATGGCTGCTGTGTTTTCATTGTATGCACAGAAATGCTTCTCAGTTTAGTTTTTAATTATTTTTTTCATCAATTCTGTTTTTTCTTTTTTTATCATATGATTTAAACATATTTAATTATTTTAATGCTTGTGCTTCATGTGTTGCTCTCTGAGCTATTTGCAACAAAAAAAATCATCCATGAGTAAATACATGAGTACGTACAATTTATTTATATAGCACCTACCGCAGACTTTAAAATCACAGTGCTTCAGAAAGACGCAAATACACTGAAGAAAAATATAAACACATGTCAAAAATAAGAGTTTTTATGAACATTTGGGTTATGCAATCTATAGAGTAAACAAAGTAAAAATAAAACAGTTGTTTTCTTACTAGATGCAGAAAAATAATTTGACAAAGTAAATTGGACATTTCTCATAAAATCATTGTAAAAAAAATTGATTTTTGACAATCATTTATTTAACAGATCTAAGCCTTTTACAATAAATCAAAAGTTGCAGTTGTAAAAAAACAATTTAAATTCAACAAATTTCACACTCCAAAGAGATACCAGCCAAGAATGCACACTATCAGCTTGATCATTTGCACTTTTCATTGAACCATTAGCAGCAGCAAGCCATCAAAATATTAATATTGAATGCATTATTGTACCTATATTGTAATGCATAATTGGTTTCTCCAAATTCTCCCTAGGTGTGTGTGTGTGTGTGTGTGTGTGTGTGTGTGTGTGTGTGCGTGTGTGTGTGTGTGTGTGTGTGCGTGTGTGTGTGTGTGTGTGTGTGCGTGTGCGTGTGTGTGTGTGTGTGCGCATGGTTGTTTAACTTGTTTGTCCTGTCTGTCTCTGTGTTGCCCTGTGACAGACAGGCGACCTGTCCAGAATGACCCCACCTCCTGCCCTGAATGTTAGCGGGAGATGGGCACCAGCAACCCTCCCAACCCAACTAAGGGACAAGGGTGTAAAGAAAATGGATGGATGGAATACATAAAATGTGCTTATATGCAGATAAGCTATTTCTACAAAACCCAAACAAATCAATTAAATAATTAATCAAAATTAGTAATACATACTCAAATTTCAGCCTACACAATAAACTGGAAAAAATCTACCACATTAGCAAAAAGTGGACACACCAATTTTCACACATCACATATCCCTCACCTACCACCATCATCTGACCAGATCCCATATTTAGGAATAAAATTCTCCCCCAACCTGTCAAAGATGTTCCACCTCAATTTACCCTACCATTGAAAACAATGAAAGATGACTTAAAACAATGGATGACAATATCTCTTTCAGTTATAGGACACATAAACACCATTAAGATGCTGATATTGTCTAAACTCAGCTATCTATTCACCTTGATCCCCACTCAACCCACAGCAGCATTTTTCACCACCCTGGACCAAATTATAACATGATTTTACTGGAAAAACTAAAAAACCTAGAATAAAACTAACATTGCAACATTTATCCTACAAGCACCACATTTTCAACATTACTACTTAGCTAACCAATTACAATACCTCATCAAACGGATACACTCAACTCACCACTTTCATCCCCAACAATCATTGACAACAATCTAACTTCACCACATAATAATTGTTTTCAGTGTAGGAACCTGCAGGTGTAGACGGTGGACGGATGACACTCATTTAAAAAAACAAAACCTGTTGTCTTCTTAGTTTGGTGTCTAAATGATCTAGTGTTTACTATGTTCTAGAATTAGAGTCTAAACTTTTTAAACCTACAAATATATTCAAGATACAGAAACACCTGAAAACAATGTAAATTTTGGTTTACCTTGTTTGTTAATATATATATTTTTTTATTTGACTCCTTTGTGACACCAGGTAGACATAGTAGTCGGTAAGTTTAATTCATTTTCTTTATACTACTGCATGGATTTTGCTATTTATTTTAAGTGTTTTTTTTTATTGTAATGTGAATTTACAATATGTGTGTTTGTGTTTTATAGGGGTTGAAGACAACAGGAATGAACAAAGTAAAGTGATGTTTCTTAACTTCTTGTAAAAAAAACTTTTTTGCCATCCAACTTTCTTTGTTAAAAGAACTAACATTGTTACCTGATCTTAGATTTGACTCTTGACGACATCCGGGAGGTATGTTTTAGTATTACTACAAGCAACTAGCTGCAGTTTGTAGAACAGCATTTATGTAGGCATGTTGTTTTCTTCTATTTTTATGCCCCACATTCTTCCTTATCAGCCTCCAAACTTTCAAAGGAGCACCCTTCTTGATGGAGATAATCTATGGACATCCCCAGTTCCATATGTCTTGGATAAAGGCCTGGGTAAATATTATTTTTCTTTTACAGTAGACAGTACGGCAAAACATACGTCTGGGTAGTTGAATTTTAGTGTTTTAATTTCTTAAGAACGTGGCGACAGTGGAAAGGAGCACCTCTCTTTGCAGGGAGAACCTGCTCCGTTTGAACCATCAGTTGCAAGTTCAACTAAAGTTGCTAATGAAGGGAGCTAATTTTTTAAAACATTTCAATCGAACTATATATACTTTTTTTAAGTGGAGAGTGAACAGGTAACACAGCAATATTTGGCATAACTTACTGGTGCTCTGGTAGGGAGTTAAAGAAAAATTTAAATATCCAAATTTTTAGGAGGAAAATTTTGAATATTTTTCATAGAAAGAAAGGCAGAATTTCCCCTGCCATCGTGTATTTGCATTCTGTCTGTGTTTGCATGTGTGGCCAGCAGAGACGGTTCATCTTTGTGAGTGTCTGTACTTTTTAATAAAGTCTTCTTCTCATTGCTTTTCACTCTTAAAACTTAACTATGCCATCTTCATTTTGCTGCAGTTGTAAAGATACTTCCTGAACAATTAAGTTTCAACCCTTAAAACTATCAGGTTCCACCATGGGATTTATTTACTTTTGCTGGGGGTTGATAAAAGCATTAATAAATATAAATGACAACAGCTGGTCTGGAAAGTATGAATGGCCATCAGTTGCAACTGCATGGGGAATGACAGGACAGAGTAAACATATAGCACATTCTGATGGCAAAGACAAGCAAAGAGAATGAAGCAGATTCTAGGTGACAAACTGTCATGATAAGGTTTTGGTGAGGTGAGAGAAGACGCAGACAAACCCAGGTAAAGTGGTGATCATGATGATTTAATGATGAAATAATTTTTATCAGAAACTAACATCACAACACAAACTATATCTGTCATATTTGAACAGTCTAGATATGACAGAGATGATTATGTACGGATTGCATTTGCCAACATCGAAGCAAGTAGAACACTTACTTTTTTGTGTTTTTTTAGTCTGTTAAAATCTGTGATTAAGTTTTTCTCAGTGCAAAAATGTGTATTTTTGTGTGATTCATTATAACGTGATTGGACTGTATTTAGATTTAAATCATGTAAAGGATGAACTGGCCCAATACTGGAAGCACTGGTATTTATTTCTGAGTAATTTGTAAGAGAAATGCCACATTATATATTATCTAAAAAAGAATTACGTGTGTGTTTTTTATTCTCTACCATTTTGAAATTCCTCATGAAATGAAGACTTGAGAGCTAAAGGAGTCATCATGAGAGCCTTTGAACAGTTCAGAGTGAAGACATGCATCGATTTCAAACCCTGGGATTCTGAGAAATATTACATTAATATCCAGAAGTTAGACAGGTAATTTCTCTTTATCTTTGATTTCTTATTTTGCTTACTTTCAGATAAACTTGTTCATTTTTACTTGTACATTGCAACTGAAACATGAGCCCTCTACAATGGTGCAGCAGTTCACTGTACAGTAAAGTTTGACCTGACTCTGTCAGACGTCTTCATGTTTTCTTGAGTGTCTTATTCACATCTTATCAGTATGTCAGTGAAGGTCAGACATAAAAAATAACACGCTGATCCTTTTGTTAACAAACTGTGTCTGTATTTTTTAAGTTTATTGTTATATTGATAGCAAGATTCATCTGAACAAAATGCTTGTGGTTTTAGGTCTCAACAATTCCTGAACAATTATTTTCTCCCTTGCAGTTGCTGGTCATATATTGGTCGAGTATTTGCCAATGGTCAGGACCTCTCTATTGGTACAGGCTGTGACTACATTGCTATTGTCGAGCATGAGATTCTTCATGCGCTTGGTTTCTACCATGAGATGATTATGTAAAGATTGTATTTGCCAACATCCAAGCAGGTAGAACACTTGCTTTTTTGTTTTTTATCTCTGTTAAAATCTGTGATGTGTTTAATTAGTTAAGTTTTTCTCAGTGCAAAAATGTGTATTTTTTGTGTTATCGAGGTAAAGAGAGAAATTTCATGAACATCGGCTGTAATGAGAGCACCATAGTATTTTTAAAGTGCAGTTTGTTTTAAATCACCTAGGTAAAGAGAATATTTTTGTCAAGGCAATGAATAATGAGAGCACTACACATGGAGTCCCATATGACTTCATGTCAGTGATGCACTATGGCAAAGATGCATTCACAAATGGCAAAGGCTCTACAATTATCACCATCGACCCCAAATTCCAAGATGTGATTGGTCAAAGACTGGAAATGAGTCCTAGTGATGCTCTAGAGCTGAACCTCCGCTACAAGTGCAGTAAGTTATAAAACATTGTTAATCCTGCTGTAAATCGATTGATTAAAGTGACATGGTCAAATTATAATTTCTATCATAACTTCTGTACTTTTTGTCAAGCTGCTATGATAATTTTTTAACACACGCGCCCACACACACACACACACACACACACCTACACACACACACACACACACACACGCACACACACACACACACACACACACATATATATATAAAGTTAGTTTACATAAATGAACTTTTTTAGTTGTTAATAACAATGTCTTGTCTTAGACAAAAATGTTGTATCATTTTGAAGAGCTTAGCCTAGACTTGCATTTATGTATTACCTATAAATCTAAATCTTATATTCTTCTTTTTTACCATCTTAGAGTCAACTGTTGCCTTTAGTTCTTACTGCGGCTTTTCAAATGGAATGATGTGCCAGATGAGTCGCTGCTCACAGGGTGGGATCGGCTGGGAAGTCGTTACTCAAGTTCATGGGGGGCCCAGTTCTGACCATACCAGTCTGCCAAGTGGAAATGGAGACAATGGTGAGATTTGCACTTATGACTAGTTTTTCCTTATGCCTTTGATGAGCAATGGAAAGTGGACAAATCTGAGCCAATAATGTATAATTTAACTGTTTGGTATTTTTGCTGAATTACTTTTTCAGTTGTGTAAACTCTGTAAGCTGACAATTATCTATAAGTCTGTCTAAAGTGTTGTTCATGAGCAATGGAGAGTTTATTTTTGTTGTTGTTCATTTTTTTAAGTAATGACATGCCACTTCCATCAATCTTTTTCAGTGTCTCGGTGCATGAAGTGAGATAAATCTGTCTCCAGATCAGCTGTTTTTTTCTATTGCACTGAGTTATGCATGTCCTAAAATATTGCTCTTATGCCTGGATTATTTGAAAAATACTTTGTCAAAAATATTAAGCCCACAGTGCTTGCAGTTTTTTGACTTGCAAGACTTTTTAAAAATATACTTTTAAGAATGTAACAGAGGGTAATTAAATCACCATATATGGCTCCTTCCTATTTGTAGATTAACAAAATATCCAGAAAACCATTATCAATAATTAAATGCTACCCTTCTTATTATAAAATTTGATGGTTGCTGGGTAATGTACACACACCAAAGTCTTGACCAGTAGATATTTTTAGACCTTCATGGTTTATGAAAGTTAATCGCAAATGTGTATTTTTTATTTAAAAGTAAAACAGAGCTAGAATAGTGAAAATAATTTGTCACGTTTATTCAACATTAGAAAAAAAAACTAATTGACAGATTTTTTAAAGTGCTGGAAATATAAATTTGGTTTGGACTAGATTTCAATATTACTTAAGAAAAAACTTTGTAAATCATCTTCGAGCCAAAATTGTTTCAGAAATAATACATTGAAGACCATTTTCAACTAAAAAGAAACAATCCCTCTTTAAGAATCATAAAGATGGATTATATCCAGTTCTATTAGCTTTACTGCAAAATTGAATGATTCTCACCAAGGTTATGCAAACTTCTGCCTGTACATTTAAAAATATAGAGAGTTTTCTATAATTATCATAGAGAAGAAGATGATTTATGAGAAACATTGTCTTGATCAACGTATTTACAGGTAAAGAAACTGGGTACTTCATCCATGTGAGCACAGTGTCAGGTCAAGAAGGAGATTCAGCACGACTGGAAACGGAGGTAGTGAAGCCGACCAGGGCATGTAATGTCCAGTGTCTGCAGTTCTACTATTTCCACAGTGGAAATGAGGCAGATGAACTTAATATCTGGATCAGAGAGTTTGAAAACGATCAGGACACCACAGGAACTCTCCGCCTTATGGGACAAATTACTGGTAAGGTCAGACTGTTAAAAAAAACAATTCTGAATTCTTTGCTTTCTACTTTTGTATGATGTAATATTAAAATTGTGTAGCATAGTAAATTAAAACATCTCACTCCAGATTCTCCAACGTCTCACTGGAAGATCCACCATGTTTCCTTGAATGCCAACAAGGACTTCCAGGTGGTGTTTGAGGTCCAGAAAGGAGCAGGAAACTCTACAGGAGGTTTCTCCATTGATGACATCAATCTCTCAGAGACAGAGTGTCCACATGTTGTCTTGCAGATTGATGACTTGAAGAATCTTTTAAACATAAGCAGTTCTGGAACCATAAAGTACAGCCCACGACAATTCTCCAAAGACGGCTATGCTTACCGTGTAGCTTTTATTCTTTATAAAACATATATTGGAATGTTTGTGCAGCTCTTGTCTGGTAAGAATGATGACCAGCTGCAATTTCCTTGTCTGCAAAGACATATGATTTTCCAGTTGCTGGATCAAACCCCGAACAAGCAACTGCAAATGTCTAAGGAATCTACTTTTGTTTCTGATATAACTCAAGTAGCATCTGGTAAGTTTATCATAAAATGTTGGTATTTTAAAGAAAGGTTGTTGGTAAAAACCAAACAAACAAAAACAAAAAACCTGAAAGGGTATTCTAATGTATTGTGTCTCATATAAACAGGTTACTCTGTCTGGAAAAATCCTAGGGAGACTAGATATGGATCATTTTCTGAGAATGGAGAACAAATATATTATGGGCCTCTCTGGGTTTACAATTATTTTGCAACATTAGAAGAATTCCAATCCAGAGAGTTCCTCAAGGGAGGAAGTGCCATTTTCATGTTCAACTTTGAAGGTAGGTTAAATGTTTTAATTAAAATTATTTTTGCAAACTATAGATAATGTCACAAGAACTTCTTTCTCATCTTCAACATTTTTGAGGACACAAAGAATCAAGAAAATTTTGATCTCTGATATATAATTTCTTATTTTTACCCTCACCAAAAACATGTTTATTCTCATTCAGAGTAGCTGTCTGAAAGGATTGAGAATCACAGTTAATGATGAAGTGCATTACGTAAATTGTGTTACATGTTAACTTCAAATTAACATTTTGCATTTTGGCTCCATTTGTCATTCACAAAGTTAATCACAGTTTCTTTTTCATTTTCTTCAACTTTTATGTATGATTTTTGTTTTATCTGTGCACCAAGAGGCCTTTGTGCATTTAGCTAAATATAGCAATTTAGCTAAATGTCTATGTGCTGATTCTCCACCTCCGTGTTGTTAAGACACCAGGATCATGGTAAGGAAAAGGTGAGCCAGAGTAACGCCCTGTACCATATTATGGGCAAGAATTTTTTATTTTTCCAACATAGGTCTGCTGTTGAAATTAAAAAAACAAATCAAAACATTTCTATGTATTTTCATAATTATCCTCACAATAGCAAGCTGCAGAGAAAACTTTAATTTTATCAGCGAAAATAATGTACCGCGGTAATTTGGACCGCAGCCTAAAGGCAATCGTTCCACAATTAAATAATCTGATTTCCCCTTCCAGGTGCCTCCCTGATGACTGGCATGTAACAGCAGCAGGTTATTCCTATAGTTTTAGAATCATTGTAAACCACTCTTATATGCAAGGAATAAAAACAATGAGGAATATATGAAAAGAAAACGTATAAAACTATATGTAAGGCTATGTGATGATACATATAATTATATCAGTTGCAACACCAACCTCCAGTATACAGGTCCTTCTAAAAAAATTTGCATATTGTGATAAAGTTCATTATTTTCCATAATGTAATGATAAAAATTAAACTGTCACATATTGTAGATTAATTGCACACCAACTGAAATATTTCAGGTCTTTTATTGTTTTAATACTGATGATTTTGGCATACAGCTCATGAAAACCCAAAATCCCTGTCTCAAAAATTAGCATATCATGAAAAGGTTCTCTGAACGAGCAGTTAACCTCATCATCTGAATCAACAAAGTAACTCTCAACACCTGCAAAAGATTCCTGAGGCTTTTAAAAACTCCCAGCCTGGTTCATTACTCAAAACTGCAATCATGGGTAAAACTGCCGACCTGACTGCTGTCCAGAAGGCCATCATTGACGCCCTCAAGCAAGAGGGTAAGACACAGAAAGAAATTTCTGAACAAATAGGCTGTTCCCTGAGTGTTGTATCAAGGCACCTCGGTGGGAAGTCTGTGGGAAGGACAAAGTGTGGCAGAAAACGCTGCACAACGAGAAGAGGTGACCGGACCCTGAGGAAGATTGTGGCGAAGGGCCGATTCCAGACCTTGGGGGAAGCAGTGGACTGAGTCAGGAGTAGAAACATCCAGAGCCATCGTGCATAGGCGTGTGCAGGAAATGGGCTACAGGTCAAGCCACTTTTGAACCAGAAACGGCAGCAGAAGCACCTGACCTGGGCTACAGAGAAGCAGCACTGAACTGTTGCTCAGTGGTCCAAAGTACTTTTTTCGGATGAAAGCAAATTTTGCATGTCATTCGGAAATCAAGGTGCCAGAGTCTGGAGGAAGCCTGGGGAGAAGGAAATGCCAAAAGGCCAGAAGTCCAGTGACATGTACCCACAGTCAGTGATGGTCTGGGGAGTCATGTCAGCTGCTCGTGTTGGTCCACTGTGTTTTATCAAGAGTATGGCCAATGCAGAAGCTATCAGGAGATTTTGGAGCACCTCATGCTTCCATCTGCTGAAAAGCTTTATGGAGATGAAGATTTCATTTTTCAACACGACCTGGCACCTGCTCACAGTGCTAAAACCACTGGTAAATGGTTTACTGACCATGGTGTTACTGTGCCCAATTGGCCTGCCAACTCTCCTGACCTGAACCCCATAGAGAATCTGTGGAATATTGTGAAGAGAAAGTTGACAGACGCAAGACCCAAAACTCTGGATGAGCTTAAGGCCTCTATCGAAGCATGCTGGGCCTCCATAACACCTCAGCAGAGCCACAGGCTACAAAAGGATTTCTGACCAAGTATTGAGTGCATAACTGAACATAATTATTTGAAAGTTGACTTTTTTGGTATTAAAACACTTTTCTTTTATTGGTTGGATGAAATATGCAAATTTTTTGAGACAGGTATTTTGGGTTTTTATGAGCTGTATGCCAAAATCATGAGTATTAAAACAATAAAAGACCTGAAATATTTCAGTTGGTGTGCAATGAATCTAAAATATATGACAGTTTAATTTTTATTATTACATTATGGACAATAATGAACTTTATCACAATATGCTAATTTTTTGAGAAGGACCTGTACTTTTACTCAAAAAAGCTAGCTGATTCTCCAAGCCGATATCACTGTTCTGTTTGATAGGCTACATCACAATTAATACCAGATGTTGATAAGTTATTTGCTGATCGTCCAGCAAAAAAAAGAAAAAAACTGAAGGTAAGGTAAGGTAATTTTATTTATAGAGCACATTTTCAGCAACAACGCAATTCAAAGTACTTTACATGAATTAAAAGGAAATACAAACAAAATAATAAACCAAAGGAAAGAGCACAAAAAAGATGAAAAGACACATTAGGGCAAATCGCAACATTCCAACAAAACAAAGCGCAAAACAGAGACATGAATGAAGGCGGTGACATCAAAGGTCCATGAAACCAGGTGGCTGAGCCTCCTGGCAAAGTTTGATAGAGGTGTTGTTTATCGAGGAATGATGTCCTTGTGAGCATTCAGCTCCACAGCTCCATGAATACAGGAGGGGGTGAGGTGGGAAAGAGCGTTATGTTTATATATCGTCAAGGAGATTGGAAATATGCAGCCCTTCCAAGGCCACACGGGGAAAGCCAATTCAGAAGCAGAATGTCTTAGGTCGGGAAGATTATAAATTTCAATCTTCCCTAAAATCTCTCCGTTACATCTCAGTTCCCAATCATCCAAATTAGTTTCGTCGTTCTGCTGACCCGAAACTAGTAACTTCTCCACGATCGATTCCAACTCGTTAGTGAGTTTTAGAGTCCTCGTCTCTGTCCACACCAACAGTCTGAGTGTTCATTAGTTCGTCCAAGTCCGTCACAAATTTGTCGATAAGCCAGGAATCCACAAGCTCCAAACAGCAGTTGATAAGGAGGAGGGTTATCCCCCCTCACCCTCTTGAATAATTAAAATTAATAATGACTTAGGTTTAAATAATTAAACTTAAATTACTTTTAATTCAATTTAATCAAAAAATAATTACACTTAACTATTTTAATTAAGTTTTTATTGGTTTAGTCTTTAGACCACCATTCTCGTAAGCAGTGTACCTATATGTATCTTAAGCGTTTGTCATCTGATGTGTGATTTGTTTTAAATTTTTACTGCGCTCATTTATAGTTATTTATTTATTAGGTATGTATATATTTTACAAACTTTGTATTTGTTATCTGAGATGGAGTGGCTTTCAACAACTAAGCAATTTCTCCTTTGGAATCAATAAAATTTATTCTATTATATTCTATTAGTTAGAATGTAATAGTGGAGCTGCTGTGCAGCACACTACATAATAACCTGTTATAGATGTTAAATAGTTAGATATTATTAGGGTTTACTTAGTAAAATGTTACTAATAAAATTAGTAAAATGTCCCTTTTTAACTTTGAGCCCTTGCCCCTCCAAAGATCTCAGCACGGCCCTGTTGGGAACACAAAGATTCAAGACAACTTTAATCTCTGATATATAATTTCAGATTTTTACACTAACAGAAAACATATTTGCTGTCATTCCAAGTAGCTGTTGTGTAAGGAGGGGAAATGACAGTTAATGACACAATGCATTACTTAAATTGTTCTACTTTTTAACTTCAAATTATCATTTTGCAACATTTTGCATTTTGGCTCCATGGAGTTTGTATTTGTTGTTTACAAATTGGGAGTGCTGGAAAGTTCTATTCAACTTCCTCAGACATTGTATTTGTTTTTTCTAACTGATCGTTTTGTCCTTTGATAGATCTCACCCCACTAATCAAAGGAACAACTTTACCATGTCCTCAGTTAAGACCAGCGAACATAAATCTTCCACCAAAACTGAATGAAAGTCCATGGTAAAACAAATTGTCAAGTAACACCTTCTAAGTTGTACTCAGTCCTCCTCAGTCTTCACCTGGTTGTTGACTACATACATTCAAAGTGCAGTAAAATAACAGGGTGAATTTTACTAGTACTGCACTAAATATGGCAGGTGAATTAAAACATGTAGCTTCATTACTTGTTTCTAAATACATACAACTTTAGTTTTCAATAAAATAAGTGCCTGATTTTTGAAAAAAAAAAAAAAGTTTATTCATTAAGAGGAAACAGATCCTCACTACATCATCATTGAAAAAAATATTAGCTAAATTACAGAATTTGACATTGCATTAGAATTAAATTATATTAATGACATTGAGACTTAATTAAACTTAATACAGGATGACTGAATTGATGTATATTCTAAGGATGTTTTTCTTTCTCTTGTAGCATTTTTTCCTTCTCTCCTGGTATGGTGGCCTCTCCCATCCTCTCTGTCCTGCTGGCACTGATTCTTCTGCTGTCATGTAACTGATGTTGCCCTGTCGAATCACTTCGATGTTATCTTTGAAAGTTCTTTATCCGTTAACCCACTTGGACAAACAGCTACTGTCACAAAATGTTATCAGAAAACACAGCAGAAACATTTAATCAAATCTATTTTTCTTCCTCACACTTAAGCTGTAATGACGTAGATAAGTTGGTAGATGTTTTTCAACTCTGCCGTAGGGCCGAATGAAAATGACGTAAAACTCAACTTCACGTTTATTATGACATCTACAAAGAGAGACTACGTAACTATCATTCAACACTAAAATATGCAAAGGAGGCTTTCTTTGCAGATGTCATAAACAAACATTAACAATGCTCGAGCTTTATTTGCTACTGTTGGCAGGCTCACAAATCCTCCGATGACGTTGCCACCTGAACTTCAATCTAATTCCGCCTGCAATAAGTTTTCCGGTTTCTTTTCAGAGAAAATTCAAAAGATCAGAGGATTAATCTGCACATCCACTCCAAAGCCAGTACCAATGCTGTGCCCAAACAAAACAAATGCAGGAAAAATTACCCAATTTCTACTACTTAATTATAAAACCCTAGAAGAAATTATAAGTCAATTAAGCTCCAGTTCCTGCTGTCTGGATGTCCTACCCACACATTTCTTTAAGAAAGTCCTGCCTGTTGTTGCTAATGATCTGATCCAAATAGTAAACTCATCGCTCTCTTCAGGTGTTTTCCCCCAGGCTTTGAAAACAGCAGTTATCAAACCACTGATAAAAAAGAACAATCTGGACAAATCACTACTGCAGAATTACAGTCCGATCTCCAACCTCCCATTCATCAGCAAAATTATTGAAAAAGCAGTTTTTAAACAATTAAATAACTTCCTAACAATAACAAACTGCTTTGACTCCTTCCAGTCTGGTTTTCGTGCTCACCACAGCACGGAGACGGCCCTTGTAAAAGTGTTCAATGACATCCATATAAATACAGACTGTGGGAGAACCACAGTGCTGGTTCTGTTGGACCTCAGTGCAGCTTTCGACACTGTTGACCACGACATTTTACTGAATCGACTGGAGAGTTGGGTCGGACTCGCTGGTCCAGTGCTCTACTCATTTGAATCTTACATAAAGAACAGGGATTTCTTTATTTCAATTGGAAACTTCTCATCAGAGAGATCAAAGGTCACATGTGGGGTACCCCAAGGTTCAATCCTAGGGCCCCTTCTTTTCAATATTTATATGCTCCCACTGGCTAAGGTTATAACAGGAAATAGGATTAGCTACCATACAGTAACTACGTGGATGACACAGCTCTACATCATGATGTCACCAGGTGACTCTGAACCCATCCAATCACTGAATAGATGTTTAGAACAGATAAATGTGTGGATGTGATAAAACTGTCTCCAGCTGAACAGAAACAAAACTGAAGTTATTATCTTTGGACCTAAAGAGGAGTGAACCAGAATCAATGCACAGCTTCAGTTATTACAACTAAAAACCAGCAATCAGGCCTGAAACATGGGAGTAGTGATGGACTCTGACCTGAACCTTCAGAGCCACATTAAGACAGTCATAAAGTTGGCCTTCTATCACCTGAAGAACATCTCCAGGATTAGAGGAATCATGTCTCAGCACGATCTAGAGAAACTCATCCATACGTTTATCTTTAGCCGCATTGATTACTGCAACAGCGTCTTCACAGGTCTGACTAACAAATCAATCAAACAGCTGCAGCTGATCCAGAATGCTGCTGCTCGGGTTCTCACTAAAACCAGGAAGATAGAGCACATAACACCAGTTTTAAAGTCCCTATACTGGCTCCCTGTAGCTCAAAGAATTGACCTTAAAATACTGTTGTTAGTTTATAAATCACTGAACGGTTTAGCACCACAATACATTAAAGATCTGTTGCTGTTGTACCAACCGTCTAGACCCCTCCCCTCAGGTCTTCTGGTTCTGGTCTGCTCTGCATCCCCAGAACCAGAACTAAACGAAGGGAATGAAAGGGCACTTAGCTTCTATGCACCACAAATTTGAAACAAACTTCCAGAAAACTGTAAAACAGCTGAATCACTAAGTGCCTTTAAATCTCGATTTAAAACCCACCTGCTCAGAGTTGCTTATGGCTAAATAAGGGTTAGAGTCCCAGTTGACGGTATTTCAACTAAAGTCCTAAAGGGTTAGAGTCCAAGTTAAACGGCGTTTTAACTAAAGTTCTAAAGGGTTAAAAAAGGGGTATTATTGTTTATTCAATGTTACATGACCGTGTTTTTGTTTTTAATGATGTAAAGCACTTTGAAATGCTTTGTTGCTGAAATGTGCTATACAAATAAAATTTTATCGATTGATAGATGATGTACTCCTTCCAAATAAACCTTCTGTGTCTGCATAGGCAGCCAAATAATTAGGAATCTCTCAGAGCTATGGGAGAAATTATTCCCATAGCTGTTATAATGAACAGTTATAACACTGTTCACTATAACAGTGTTATAACATTACACTGTTATAAAGACAGCATAAGTTGATATCTTGTCCTAAAAGTTCTGAACTCTGTGCAACAAATTGGGAAGCTGTGTATTACTTTGCTTATTTTTTCTTAAAGTCTCAGATGTTTTTAAGTTATGTCTGAATTTGTAGCTTCTATTCAACAATATTTGGTGACGGGACTTTATTTTTATTAAACATGTATCTGCAGATTATTGAAGATTCCTGCAAAACCTGATTGAAGTATGAATTTGTTTTTATAACTATTGAAGCTATTGAATTTCTGAATCAAACCCATATTATGGAAAATTGTTTTTTTGCACAAATATTTAACCACATGCTAATATATTTAAACATGGGGGCTTGGTGGCTTAATGGTAAAGGATATGTGCGATCTTTAGCTTTGCTAAAGCTGGACAAGTGAATTATACTAATAAAAATCCACATTAGTCGTATGTCGTATTTTTTTATCAAACACATTTCAGATTTTAATTTCACTGCACACACAAAAACAATCTAACAATTTCTTTACCAGAGTTGGTGATGCTGCCACCATCTTTGAGATTATGTATTATTTCAAATAACACATTCTCCTTTGAGATTCTTTTCCAGACTTGGAGGTTTTATTTGAAAGAAAAAACCTCAATGGTCCATATATATGGAAAAAGTTAAGTTGTGGTCATATGAACATAACCAACACAGGTCAACTTCTTTGAACAATTCATGCCTTATTCATTCACTGGTGTTGGAGAAATATCCACTTTTTTATCTAATATCTTTCTACAGGTATTAGTGACTTTCTTTTCTATTGCTAAAGTTTATTTACAATGCTGTGTAAGTTTTTTTGCATTCTTGTCCTCATTGATACTTTTGTACAGTGAGCTAACTTTATCTTATTTGAAGGACACAAATAAGCAAATATCAATAAACACCTGCTAAAACAACTGAATTTTATTCATAGTTCATCACATTCTCTATATTCAGTGTTTGATATGAACTCAAGAAGGCTGAATGTACAAAGTATTAGTTTAAGTTTGTGCACATGGAGTACAAGTAGCCAGTTCACTAAAACTCTATAGTTTCCCTTTAATGTCTTTCATATGGATGTGCAATTCAAAAAGGAAAACCTGTCATGTGAACAGGAGTACACTTTGGCACTGTATCTAGAGTTACTTTCTCTGCAGATTATTTTAAGTAGTACAGATCTTTGAATCCATGGTCTGCACTCCAAATCTAAATAGAAACCGTTTCATTTTATCAATTAACAATTTAATAAGATATATAACTGAATTACTAGAAATGGAACTTCTGCGCAAAACAAAAGCAGATTGAAAACGCAATGTAAATGCCAGCAAGTATTGCGAGTAATTCATAAATGAAGAGTATTGGGAAACATATATAACTGGTATATAGAATACCTGAAATGGCTGTGCAGTTTTAGCATAGCTAAAACTGAAAGCTTTAGCAAAAGAAAAGATTGAAGCCTAATTTTATTAGTAATACAGTGTCCCATTAGATCTGACAAAATAAATGCCAACAGACACTGGTTTCCAATATACTGTATGTTAATAATTTGCTTTGTGTGCATTGATATTAAATAAATATAATAAAATTCACATAAAATGTAAAAGTAATTGCTTTATTGTACATAGGCTATCAGGTCTATACTGACACAGCTGTAAAATGATTTTTCCTTGAACATTCTACAATGATCAGAACACAAGCTGCTGCAACATCCACAATCCTGTGCAAAAGTTTTGAACCATTTCTTATTCCTTTATAATTTCATTTTAAAGGAGCCAGATTCTTGTGATCTCTATCAACTCTTCTCCAGTCTTCCTGAAGGTTTTTCTTTCAACCATCACTGCTTTTTAACTTCTTTCCAAAAGAAAACTACAGAAAGACCGGAAGACTGTGGAATGACCATTTCACAAGATTACAAGAAAGTCTAGTTGCTTAGAAGAAAAATATAGAAAAACTGTATAAAGTTAGTGGGATTCATCCCAAAAAATATTTACAACAATGTCTCCCTGCATAATAGGAAAAGCCTAAAGTGGAAAAAGTGGTAAAGAATGTCTCTAAAGAGTAAAATGGCTGCTAAACACTGATGAATAACAAGATGTCCAAGAGGGTTTTTGTTTTTATTTTCTTGACTCTACCGGTGTATCTTGCATATAGCTGATTTGAGTCCCGTCCTCTTGTATTTCACTACCTGCTTCTCTTTCTTACAAGACTGTTTGCGTTGAGTCAGTGGTGCTGTTTGTGTTGGGTTTCTGCTCAGTGGTCACTGAACTCACTGCTGCCTGCTCCACTCTGCTGGTGTTTTCACCGTTCATCGCTGGTTGGCGATCTGGTTGGGCGGCAGTAGTCGGTGGGGGTGAAACCACCAGCCTCTCAATGGGCCCATTGGCTGTTCTGTCTGTCACAATGAGGTAATTCGGCTCCGGCTGGAGAGCGCTGGAGCGGCGCTGCAGTGCATGCTGGGTACATGAGAAAGAGCGCTGCCGGGGGGCTGGCTGGGGAGAGAGGAAGTGAGGTGTAGTGGCTCGGGGGTTTTCGTGATGCCGGTCACGATCCTCGTCTTCTGATGTCACCTCCTGTAAGGTACTGATTGGCCGAGGGGAACGACCCATGACTCTTGGAGGAACGAGCGCCGTGGCTGATTGGTTGAGCTGGGGTCTCCAATTCTGGGGCGGTGGGTACTGCATTCGGCCCATTGACCAATCACTGGCAACAAAGAAAAGTCATGAAAACATGATCAAATTGATGAAGGCATCAAAGACTTATGGTGAACAACTTAAATTAAGAAAAACAGAATCCTTTTATTATCTCCATTGTATGACTGAAAACATCGCAATATAAGGGTTACATATCAGTTGATATTGATCATTTTTGATTTTTTTGTTTTTCTTCTCGAGCTGTTGTAATCATTCTCTCCTTTCACTCCACCTCATTCTTTTTATTCTGAAGCAGCTATGAGGAGGTGAAACATGAAACTGCTGCTGCGCAAGTTACTCAACAGGTTGTTGCTCGGTAACCAAAGAGAGAGTGAATTAGTCAATGCAACCAACCTGAACCTTGCTTTGCTGACCATTAGTGATCATTTGTAATCACTAAATTGTTTGGTTAGTCTATCAAAATAACGACGTGCGTCTGAGTCAAATTTCTGAAAGCTTACTTCTGAGGTGGTGAGGTCATATCTCGATGGGCTATCATCCCAGAGAATGAGGCACTTCTTCCAGGGAGACCCTGAGAACTGACCCACGGCGAGTACATCAGAGCACGCTCCTCCCACATCACATCGTTGGCTGTGTTAACAGGAACAGGTCCTCTCTGGATCTGGTGGGCCAGCAAGAGCTCCAGGACCTGATGGTGCATGGCCTCTCTGGCCACATCGATGGGACGACGGCCCCTCCGGTCATGCAGCTCCAGGTTGGCTCCATGAAGCAGGAGAAGCCTGGAAGTGTCATAACAACCATGGAGGGAGGAGAGGAAGAGCGCTGTCTCACCCTAACAGAAAAAAAAATAATTGTACAAAAGCGACTGTACTCAAAATCATTTATTACATATAATCTTTTGATGATAAAACTATAAACTGATACAGTGCCTTTCAAAAACACTTATACCCCTTCAACTTTCAGGCATTCTGCCAACTTACAGCCACAAACCAAAGGAAACTGGTTGCACTGAATTTTATTTAGGGGTAGCTAACTAAAGTGGGATAGAATTAAAATCAATATTGAAACACATTTTCAAAAGAATTTGCACAAAAATGCTCAAATGTTTGTACCATTTCTCGTTTGTGTCCTACTTTGCATTGCTGTGAACCAAATCCCCCAAATAACATATTCAAGTTTGCAGCTATCACATAAAAATGTGCAGAGGTTTAACAGGTGGGAATTCTTTCCAGGACAATGTCTGGATAATAAATCTTAGTCACATACCTTGTTGTCTTGTAGGTCCACAGCGGCTCCATAGCGAATGAGGGTCCTTGCTAGGGAGAGGTGATTTACTGAGCATGCCCAGTGTAGGGCTGATCTCCCTGAGAGACAAGTGTGAGTGGAGGGGAGGTGAGGGAGTAAGTCAGCCAGTGAACAACCATTACACAACAGAGTTAAGCCCAGATGGTAAGGAGATGGGGGATGAAGAGGGAGGACACCTCTAATTAGGGGAGGAAGGGGGTGATGAGACAGGAGGACAGAGGGTTGAAGACAAAGAAAAGGACAGAAGAGCTGAAGCAAGGAGAAAGATGAACCACAAAGCTAATATATCCATCAACACAAGAATATTAACTTTGCTCTGAGTCAGAAGAAGAGAGGAGGGGAGCTGGAGAAGGACAGGTAGGAGGGACAGAAGGGACACAAAAAGAGGATGTGAGAGAGACGGGGTAAGTCACAACTTACTCGACCCCCTCAGTGTCAGAAAAAGATGACTGTGAATAAACTCTCTAAATGAGGACTGGGGGCTGAGGTACATTATCAAGCCCCAGCATTACCAGTATGATCTGTGTTGTTCACTGGAACTCCAGCTTGCAACAGCTCCAGAACCACTCTGTCCAGCCCACTGCGCACAGCTCGGATCAGAACCACAGACCCATCTGGACCACACCACTCTGCTGACTGCCAACAGAACATTACTAGGATAAACGTTTGACTTCACCCACAATACACATTTGGTTTTTAGCTTAACTACTTGCAATGACTGACCTGCTGAGGGGGACTGAGCAAAGGAGGAGGCATGGCATTCCTTTCCCATCCTCTAGGTGGAGCTGCTTAAGAGAAAGTTCAGAATGCATGATTCTCATTCAAATGGTAATAGTAAAAGGCATTTGAATCTTAAAAACATTTTTTTCTTTTATTAAAACAGCTTTATGCAAGGTCCTATATGATTACTGTAGGGACTGTGTGTTTACTGTATTTTGCGAATAAGTGTTTACATTTTATATATTTATAAATTTACACTCAGTGATGAGAAATTATACTGTCATACTCACTCAGGGCATAAACTGTGAGCTAAATTCATCCTCAAGTGTAAACAAATTACACAACACATATATTCTAATTTAAAATCAAGAATGAAGCAAAATGGAAACTAAATCCTCTTCTGCTTTTATTGGATTCAAGAGTTACAAAAAGCTTTTTTCCTAGTGGAAAACTTTCAGGACAGTTTTGAATCCTTCTGGCAAATTCGCTCCAAGATCAGAGGAAGGGATGATCTTGGAGCACAACAATAACTTCACTTTAGGTGCTGTAGACTTTAGTTATCATGTTGAATGTTAAAGTTATTGTCAAGACAGTTAGCAAAACATTCCAGGAGAAGTTGTGTTCTTTCTAAAACAAATATGACAGATTACGTTGTATTGGCCTGCGGGTTTGAGCAGCTCCAGGCCGAAAGTGTCTCTGGTCCGCGGTCCTGTGGTCACAGATGGAGGGAACCTCCTGTTGCCTGGAGCATCTTATGTTGATGTCCTCCATTGAGCTTTGGGTAAAATCTGTGTCACTTCCTGGCTCTTGGTCCCTTTTCAAAGGCCTGTAAGCCAAGACAGTATTATGAAATCATATATTTCCAATATATCTGGTTACAATTTGTTTGTTAGTTTTCCTTTTTCCCCACTTTTTTATCCGGAAGTGCCCAGGGAGCTCTGCAGTACATGTACAGTAGATTTCTGGATTATGTTGATTTTGGGAAACAGTTGCATCTAACAACTATAGGAACAAATTACCATAAGAGTAAATACAATGATCTTAATCTTTCTTTAGAAGACATTTTTGGACACTGGTAAGCATTCGAAAGCTCTTTAATAATTTCTTGAGTTCTTCTGTTTGCCTTGATTATTGACTATTTGTCTAAATGTTCTTTGAGATCAGTACTGTAGTTTTTAAATGAATTGATCCTAAGAAAATACAAGGACACTTGTCCTAAATTTAGATTTTTCATAAAAATAAAGCTTTTCTTTCTTTCCAATCCATCCATCCAATTCAATAATTACAAGAATTTGTCAACTTTGTTATGTTCACCGTTTTGCTGTTATCTTATTTTGGGCTAAACAATCCCATCTAGTGGTCATTCTTGGTAGTTATAAAAAGCAATAGAAGTAGTATAGTTGCAGCCACATTGCAGTTCCTCAGCTCTGCTTATGTTGTTTTCTTGCCTGCTAAACCATCATCTGTAAGTATTATAAGTGGAATTAATTACATATGAGAATAGTTATTGCAGACATCTCCATTTGTAGAGAAATTGTGTATTTTTATGGTAGTAGTAAACTCGGCCTGTTGCTAAGCTAACTCGGACCTCTAGTCTGTGTATAAAAATGGTGTGTGCAGTGATTTTGACGTTGTTACTGCACGAATGATACTTGTATGTATTCCTTTGTTTATCCTGTTACACTTTCACAAAAAATTGATGTCAGTAAATTCTTCAAGATGTCAACCCTGAGTCTGGAGTTTCTGCATTCATTCTGTTTAGCTGTTTGGATAGCTAGTGTCATTTGTGGTTGAGTGATTATTAATAATTGTCATATAGCTCTATTAAACAGGTCATATAGCTCTATTAAACAGGATAAAATTCTACAAAATAATAAATCAACACAAGCAAGTTGATTTATTTATATATATGACCATATCCTAATTCCACCTCAAACAATTAATCTTAATGTGGAGGAGTATTGACTGTTCTCCTGGCTACCCCAGATGATGGAGCTCCTCCAGCGGACACTAACTTTAGCTCAACAAAACACATCTGTAGGACAATCAAACTCCATTGACTCCTACTAAGACTTTGAGGATGAACGGTCAATTTGAGCATTCTTTGTTGCATTAAAAAGAAACCGTCTGAGAGAAATTGAGATACGATATCACTGAAGATACCTATCGGTATCATAAATAAACCATGCAATGAGCAGTGTACTATGTAACATTTTAAGTCACATCTTAGTGCTTTGTTGTATTTCTTAAAATGTTGTAAAACTCTGAATTTAATGTGAAATAAATATATACATTTAGAACACAATTTCTAAATGTGTTCCAAAATGAGAAGCTTTGACAATCAAAAATAAAATTTAGCCACAATCATAAAAAAGCAGAGGACAAATGTTTTGGTTACACAGCTCTTTCAGACCACATCACAATCTTTAGGAGCAGCAACACTTACCGCATTCGTATGGCATCCTCCCCTAACGGTTCCCTCCTTCTCTTTTTCTCTGCTTCCTTGTATTTCTTTTTCTTCCGAAGGCTAATTTTGTCTTTCTCTCTGTTATATCGAACTCGTTGCTCTTGGTGTGGTGTGTGTTGCATCCAGGCCTTGGATTTGCTGCTGTCATCATCGTTAGCAACTTTAGACCGATGTCTCACCCTAACACTGCCGTTGTTCTCTGATCGCTGCAATCTCATCTTCCTCATCACCAGAAAGACCACCAGAGGAATCAAAATCAGAAGTCCAACTGCAATGGCAGCCACAGCCCAAATCCAGGCAGGGGTTTGCTCTTTGAATGAAATAATGGAAACATTAAGATATACAAGTAAATAAAAGTAGCACCAGTTATCTAAGATAATTTTACCTCTGATGAAAGGAGCATTTAATCTAAAAAATCCATTTAATAATTTAAGATTAATTTATTTCTACAATTTATTTATACCTCTACTTTATGAAGACATTGAAAATCATCTTTGTGCTGATACCTTTTTTTATTTGATTGTGAATACAATTCAAAGAAATTCACACCCCAGTCTGCACACCAGGAAAACAAAGCTGTTTTATATTGTTTTGATTGGCTACATTTGGAGTATGGAAGTGTGTGTGTGCGTGTGTGTAGGTGACGGGAAACAAGAGCCTACCTTCAACTTCCACTTGTTCCTCTCTGCTTCCTATTTCCTCTTGGACACCTCTGATGCCGATAATGACTTGCAGCTCCAATGCGACTTGCGGGTCCTGCAGAATTGGGAACGTCGAAGGCTTTGACATTATCACTGCATGTAGGAAACTGCCGGCTTCAGTAGCGTACGGGAAACAGGTAGATGACCTGGAGCAAGGCCTGTTGTCGACTTGTAGGAACAGGAGGGAACTACAGAGGAGACAGGAGAAGTTTGGTACAAAAGAGCAGGTACCTCTTAAATGTTATACCTTTCATGCGCTTAATGAAGATCCACAAGGTGTTGTCTTTGCCACCCTTAGTTTTACATGTTTGCTCAGTTTAGGTTGTCTTTATAAACGATTTAAGTAGTCCACCTCACTCCACTAGGAGTGACCCACAGTTATGTACTTCATTTTTATATTGATTAGTGATAATAAAGTATTTCTCATATAGCTGTGGACCAACTTCGCTTGTTGTATTTTTAAGTCAATACAACTAATCTTTTTGGTTGAATTGGATTAAGTATTTAACCCTACCATACTCTAATTAATTAATAATTCTCCAGGTTTCTGCACATTTTTAAGTTAACCAAGGTAGCAATGCAATTGAATTTAAGCCTTATTACTTTGAAGATGCAACAGCTTTGGACACAAATATCTTGCTGCTGTTGCAAATTTGAACCAAATTATCTTTAACATTTAACTAACAGTTACTTAATTTAGCTTTTCTTGTAATTTCTGCTTGTTGGGCTTTTAAGTTATACAGAGATATTTGTTAATTGCTCCATGACAAAGCTTAAGGTTGCCCTGCTTGGATTAATGGAGGTCTTCAAGGCAGTCCAGTTGGTACCCTTACATTTTATGTGTTATTATATAGGAACTGAAACCATTTTTATGTATATAAAATGTTTGAGGTTGTTTTAGGCAGTCTTGCCAAATGCTTAATTTTTAATGTATAATCTATCATATCACTTACTGTTTCATTAAGCTTACTTTACATAACTAACTTTGTCTTTAATATTATTACTGTTAAAATAAGAAAATGGTGTGGTCTCAAATCCCACACGTATTACCTACCCATTAGAGTCTGTTGGTGAAGAGTGAGCCAGCATGTCGGCAAACTTCTGAGGGTAAATGTCAAACAAGTTCAAGTTTGTTGCAAGGGAAATGTTTCCCCTCAGTTTGAGGGGTGACTGCAGGAAGACACTGAGTGTCCAGAGTAGAGGTGTGACAGCGAGGGAGAGATTTTGCTTTGGGATCTTGGTGTGAAGAAGCAGGGTGCCTTTGGCCCACTGAGGGCTCTGCTCTCTGAAGCAGTCACTTCCATCCCATCCACAGTCAGCGTTGTTGCAGCCCTGGTCACAGCGATTGCTGGCATAATAAGCTCGACAATACTGAGTGTATCCTCGACTGAGAGATGTGATGAATGGGGAACAAAGGCGTGAGAAGAGAAGGAAAATTAGTGACAGAAATGATAGCATCATAATAATAAAGTGTTTAAGCACACTCTCTAATTTTACAAATATCTGCACCAGGTCGTATGTAAAATAAATCCTCCAGGTAATGTTTTTTCATCATCTGTTGATATGTGACATCTTAATAATAGAAGAGGAAATGCTTATTTTACACCACTAAAATCCAGCCTATTAAGCTAAAAGGGTTTCCATAATTTACAGTTCAAAACGTTAATTTAGTCACAAAGGTTTTTTTACTTGCAGTGAACCCGATTCTTCAGGCAGTCAAATCCGTCTCGAAGGCAACGTGACTCCATGCATTCTCGGTTACATGTCCCATCTCCAAACTTCTCCTTGCAATTGTTCTCGCGACACTGGTCCCATGGATCACTGGACCCAGCTGCTGAGATTATTACGGATTAGGATGAATGATAAAGCTGACACAAACAGCAATTAGAGGCTTGTTGAAATAAACCTTTCATACATCATTTTACTCAGTTTCCAAAAAAGACAAACTGGTTTTATGAGGTATTTAATTGCATACTGCAGCTAATTTCTTTTAACAGAAGGATACAATCTTGCAGCAGACAGATTTATCTGAAAACAACATACATGTACACTAGCAAGGCGTAATATTATGACTGCTGTCCTTTCAGTTGATGATCTTTCTGCTATTAAAACAATTGTGTCCTTTTGAGGCGTGGTCTTTTTTAGACCCCTGATTGCGTGTTGTGGTATCTGACACCAATGTTAGCAGCAGTCAAGTGGCGGTCCTTTATGAATCAATCCATATTAATCAATTGGATTAATATCTGAGGAATTTGAAGGCCAAATCAACACCTCTTGGTTGTTCCCTCATTACTGAACCATTTTTACTCTATGGCTGTGAGCATTATCCTGCTGGAAGAGGTCAAAGACACTAGAATACGTATGCACCCTTTTACAGAGGGTTTACATGGTGTGCAACAATGATTAAAAATGTATGTATCAAGCTAGAATCTATATGGTTTCCAAGTAGAACATTGATAAAACATCACACTGCCTCAACTGGCTTGCCATCTTTTAAGTGAACAACACACATTCACTCAGATGCAATTCCAAAACGATCTATCAGACCAGAACATGACCCAGTTCTGAGTTCATATGTCCAAATGTTTGTTGTTTTGGGGAGTGAACAGGGGTCAGCATGCACTCTGAGAGACCCATAACTATACAGACCAAAGGGCAACACCGGCAACAGTTCACCATGGTGCCTTCCCTGGATTGATTTTGATGGACGTTAATCACTACAAACCAGAAACAAACCACAATCACATCAGATTTGGATATTGTCTAACCAAACTGTCTAACAGGCACAATTTGGCCTTGGCAAACTCTCTCAAATCCTTAGTTTGGTACATTTTTGAAATCATTTAGCTGATCATTTTAAGGGCAAAGAGGTCATGATGTTGTGCCCATTTAGTGCATTTCTGAATGAATAACCTGGGGAGAACAATACCCCCACATTCACACCTAACTGTGCAAATATAAATTAACCCGAACAACTGGGGTGGGGTTAATGTATTTGTGTATATAACCTTAGCTTTTCAAACCAAAGTGTTTTTATCAGATGGCTGGTTCTTCCATGCATTCAACTACTTATTGTTTCAAGCCATCAGCAACTATTCACCACAATGCAGGTCAAGCCACGCAAGGTGGGTCGCAATACAGCCAGCTAAAGGGGACAGGAAATGGGCCCGACATAAACAGGAAGTTTCCAGAAGGAGCGAATAGCCAAAGGAAACGGAGTGGGCTGGGAACTTGATAAAGGTCGAAGGTTGTCACCAAGGCAATGTGGAATGTGATGGAGTTGGACAATGGGCTTGGCAGGTGTTAGCAAGACCATAAAGGGAAAAGAGCCCGTTGACAATAGAGCTGAAATTAGATGACTACTTCACTATGATTCATTAGGCCAGTAAAATGTGATACAAAAAGAATTAAATACTAGCCCTCATTTTTATGTAAATACACATTTAGAGAATCTCAGAAAACCTGTTACTGATTGTGAAGCCTAAATATTCACTTAAACTTTAGCAGAACAGTAATAGCAGTTAAAATGAGAATCATTTTTTCTACACAGTAAATGCTAATTTTCTTAGACTCTTATTTGAGGACCTTCAGCCATGTGAACAGGAAAACGGAGAGCTGGTACATTAAAATATGATTTTATGAAATATTTAGCCAAACTCACCTTGAGACGTGCAACTCAATCCCAACAGGACAAACATCCTGAGACTCAGCATGTTCACGCCACGTTCTTCTGTAAACCTGCGTTTGAAAGATCTTCAAATCTATCCCTGATCCATCACATCAAGAACATCTTGAGGTCTTGCTGCTCGCGCTAAGCGAAGTCACCAAATGTCATCACCGCTACATCAGCCACCCTGCTCACTCTATTCGCTCACTCCTTTTTTTTTCAGAGGCCCTGCGGATATCTGGACAACTTCCTGCCACTGTGTGCAGAAGAATAGGAAGGGCGCTAACCCCTGTGTGCCTCTGTGTGTGTTTTTGCAGTAATGTGACTGGAGAACTGCTAGGAGGGCTATTTCTTCATGTCGTGAGGACGCAGCGTGGTTTGAATTTGATTTTTGAATCTAAACACACACACATATCCAGAAATAATGACCATGCCCTTTCTGTAAGATAAATCAGTAAATGTTGTCAAATATACCACAAATGTTCTAAGTCTGATCTCATTTTGATTCTTGAAAAAAATCCAATGACAATGGCATTAAGAAAAATGTCAACCTTTTTTCCAGTCTTTCTAGTGTTCTCTAAAATTTTTAACTATTTGGATTTATTTAATTTCAACAACAAATGGTTGATTACAACCGGACTCTTACAGCACATTGCAAAAGTTTTGTTATCCCTTTTACATTTTGTTGCATTACACCCTCAAGAATCAGTGTATCTTGTTTGTATTTTATATGACACACTGATACAAAGTAAAAGGAAATTCAGACATATTTTTTTCATTTATTTCTAAATCTTATTCTGACAAGTGTGGAGTGCCTGTATGTATTCAACCCTTCTGAGTTGATGGAACCAGCTTTCAATACATGTTTTATAATCAAAGCCACAGTTCTTTTGTTATATTTTGAAAAAAATAGCTTTATTTTTCCACCATGGACAAAGGCGCCAACCCCCCTGCAACCCTGCAACTATGTAAGATGGGATATTGGAGGACATGTACATTTCTGGTCCAAAGACACAAAACAACAGAGAAACCGGCTCCCTGTTTTGTTTTTTTTTATCATAGTCAATCTTTAGATTTATAGCTTTGTTTTTGATTAAGCTCACATTGTGAATTATCTGTATACTGCACAGTCTCCTATGTTTTCTTGTTAGTGTGTTTTTATGAATTACTGTGCCATCCACATGTATTGCCACCCCAGGAAAAATGCAGTTTTAAAGCCTCAAAATAGATCAAACATTTAATGCTCTAGTGAATCTCACCTTGAATGTTTTTTTTAATTGATTCAGTGACAAAAAAGGACCAATTACTTTTGTTAGTTTTTTTTCAATAGAACCACTAATGTAGACTCTTATTTGAAACTGTAAAATTTGTCACTGAGGCATTTTTTTTATTTATATTTGATCAGAGTCTGTTAAGCAACAAAGCTTTGGTTCTACCACATGAATTCAGATGTATTTCTTCTAAGGTTTGATTTTGATTTCTCCTGTAAAGTATGTTTAATGTATAAAGATCCAAACAGGGCTAGCTCATTCATTTCTCCAAAATCTCCTGTTTCTTTAATCTTTTTTTTTTTTTTTTCAGATTTTGTATTTCTTTACAAATTCTTAAATCCAAAACATTTCATTGGGGTTGCATCTTGGTGCAGTTGGCCAAACTATTGCCTTGTAGCAAGAAGGTCTTAGGCTCAAATCCCAACCTGGGGTCTTTCAGGATGAAGTCTGGATTTTCTCCACATTCATACTTTCCCCCAGTATTCTGGCTTTCTTCTGCATCCCAAAAACAAGTTAGTTGACATTTCTAATAATAACATAAAAAAGGGAGAACTCTGAACCATAACTTATTTATTTTATTTACTCTGTTTTGAACATGATAGAAGTATAAAATCACACACATGAACAAGAAATGCAAAAGACACATATTTTTGTACTAAAGTAATCTCAACATGTTCGAGAACGAGCATTTTAAGATTATTTAACAGTTGGAAGAAGTAAGGAACTTATGAACTCCCTTCCCTCGGTGTGTAATAAATAATTCCAGTTGTAAAATCATACAATGTCCCTTTTCTGTTATTTTTCCAACAAACAGCACGACAAACCCAAACACAACGGATTGGGTGATTTATAGGTAACTAGAAAAGGAGCTTAAAATAGTACGACCATTTACGACTTTACTTCTGCCATCCTTCAAACATGAAAGAAGGGGAAATAAGGAAGGAAGCTGTCAAAAGTTCAAAGTATTTTAGGGATCCAGATGACAAAAACAGCAGAAACAGCCAGACTGGAAGAAAAGCAAAGCAGCTGTCACTTAGATAGGTGACAATTTTGGGACATCCTGTACTCTCAAACTTGCCATCTTCTCTGTATGGTATGAAATGCTAGAAGCAGAAAATGTAAAAAAAAAAAAATGTAACAGAACAAACAAAAACAACAAAAAACATTTCACAGAAGCAATAATTCCAGATTATATTGTGCTCACACCGACGTTTTGCAAAGGTGTGTATTAACTAATTACGTTTATGCAGTTACATCTACTTGAGTAATATTACTGTAAGGTACAGCTACTCTTATTTGAGTAAAAGTTGTGGATAGTCTACCCACTGTGAATAAATTCATTGAATGAAGAACAAATACATTTCAACCAAACGTTCATGTGACACAAACACCTAAAGTTTATGTTGAAACAAGACTTCTTTGTTGTACCAAAGCTTTGTCATTCTTTTCTATCTGATGAGCCTCTTGCGCTACGTGGAGGTCAAACATAGTAAAAGGGAGTAATTTCCTTCTACTTGAATTTCTTACAATGTCATTTCCAATTTGTTCTTCATCTTAGTCTTTAAAGTCTTATGATCAGTTTTGAAACACTTTTTTTACTCGTACTTGAGTCATCTCTTGGTCGGATACTTTATACATGAATAAAAATAGATTGGATTGGTGCTGCTTACTCTTACTGGAGTTTTGGGGTACGCAACCCAACCCACCAGGGATGTAGTGAAGCCTTCAAGCCTCAACGAACCAGGGAAGGGGAACCAACACATTGTTCAGGAGGAAATTAACTCCAGTGATAACGTTAAAGTGCAGTTCTAGAAAGTTACCACATGGGGTCGCTGTTGCGCTATTTGCGACAACCTAAACGTCTTGCATCAGTGAGGTAAAGTAGTACACTTGTATTTATTGCATTGAAAAGATCCCCTTATTCTCCCGAAGCCAGTAGTTTGTAAATAACACATATTAGTTGGGCTTCACTGTTTGGCAGACTTGCAGGGGACTTTCCGATTTAGAGGTATAAATAGTTGGTTTCAGTTTCACCCTTATCAGATCGATTGGCTCATACACGTTCCTAACAGCCTGTCGGGGTCAGAAGCGTTACAGCTTTATTTTGGACACTTCAAGTTAACTATTGGAGTCTGTCAAGTCTCTGACGCAGCAAACTCACCTTGTGGAGAGGAATTCAAGTAAGTCCGCTGGGTTTCGGCGTAGTAACTTTAGCTTACCAGTGTTAGCTGCCAGTGTAGCTTGCATATTTACGGTTTGTCTGAAGTAAATTATGATATTCATCATGGGATTTGAGTTGTTTTGTTCGTATCATCCTGACCGGTGCCGCATTTGAAGTTGAACAGTGTTGCAGATAGATGTAGATAAAAACGAAAGTAAAAAAAAAGAAGCAATTTATTGGTCAAAGTGAAAGTAAAAGCATCTCTGCGAAAAGGAGTTCATGTTTTCTGTCGTCATATTCACACGCTATATTTAATTGGCATTGTATGTGACACAAAGCTAATGTGAAATTATTAAGTGCAACCCCCTTTACTCCGACACCCCTAAATAAAATACAGAGCAACAAATTGCCTTGAATTGATGCCTAATTAGGAAGATTTCAGCTGTTTGTAAATTAATCCGACCTGTAGAGGTCACAGAGGTTTGTTACAGAATATTGGAGACCAAACAGCGTAATGAAGACTATAATCTGGTCAGAAATAAGGTGTAGAAGTTCAAAGTATTAAAACAATACGCCGAAATGTAACATCTCACTGCATTGTTCAGTCCATTGATTGATATTGTATTGATACTTTTGGTCTTGACCAGTTCCTTTCCTTTTTGAGTGTTTCTCAAACACTCGAAAAGTTTTTAATTATGAAGCGACTCACCTGATTAAAATCTGACTAAACATATCTTTTAATTTGCTTTCACAAGACACAGGCTTCACACAGATATATCTGACTGCTTTAATATACATCCTATTACTTTGTCTTAAGCAATATTGTTTCCCCAAATGAGTGAAACTGTTTATAAAAGTGACATTTCTGCAAGGTGAGGATTGGAATCAAAATACTTTTCTTATTCAGTCTACTGAACCTGTCTCTCTCTCTCTCTGTTTACTTTTGCAGTATCTACGCGTAATGCAGAAAATGAGCTACTTCTTCCCCCTGGTTTGCATTTGCATGGACGTGTGCGCTGTGCACGCCATTCGTCTAGCACAGCTCTCACCTCTCCTCCTCTCCCATCCTTTCATCACCTTGTGGGGGGGAGCTCTGACCAGGGCCTTCATCCTGGGTTTTCTTGCCTTCACTTACCCCGGAGGCCTCCCATGGGTGAGAAGCTTTGAGGGACTTCAAAGCATCGCCGTCCTTTGCTTCCACTTTCCGGTGTACACCACTCTCCTTTGGCAGCTGGGCCAGTCCACTGTTGAAGAACTGTGGGGATGGCACTCCTGGGAACGGGTGAGTGGGTCCGATTGTTGTTTTCTGTCCAGTGTGTATATTAATGTGGTGACTGGTATAAATAAAAAAAAGAGTTTGGTTTTTGAAAGACAATTTCCCAAAGACAATAATATGATGTTCCAAAGCTTTCTTGTATAAAAAAGGCAAGAAAGCTTTTATTATGCACAATATATTGTGAATTTTTTAACATCACAATATCACTGTGTTCAATATTCATATCACAAATGATTCTTTGCAGTGCAATAATTATTGGATAATAGTATTATGAAGTTATTTTTACATGCTGATGGGACCTTTAGCATTTTCCAAAATGCCAAAGGTCTCAGAATGACGGAAGCACAGATAACAAAGAAAGGAAAGAAGAAAAGAAGTGTATATTGAAAGTGATATGGACATTGCATTACTTAATAATATTACTGCCATTGCAGGATTTTCTACTATCATGCAGCCTTAGGAACTATTTTATTTTTTCATTTAATTTAACCACTATGGTTGCTATCATCAAATCATTTTTATAGCCGTGTACTTAAACCGTGTTGAGTTTGTCCCTCAGTTTAGTGTTTTCATGAATCATAGATACAAATTTAAAATAAAGTGCTCAAATTTTATGTGAAAACTATGTTTTAGATTCTATTCCTATATATTTTGCTCTGGTTACCATTTGGACAAATTGACTTGTTTAAAATATGACAGATTAGGTCTACAGCTTTCTAGCCAATCGTCAATCTTTCATAAACCTGACCTGAATATTTCAATATTGATTTTTTTTTATCAATCAAGTGTTTTAATGTCACAATGATAAGTATTAATTTATTCATGGTTGAACTACAAACATCATCTAAACGTAATTCACAATCTCAACCTGAACTAATTTGAAATGATTTATTAGTTTGTAGTCATTGTCATTTTTAATGACTATTATTTAATGTCCTTAAAAAATATTTGTGGTGAGAATATGCCTGTAAGTAATTGCAACTTTAACTCTGCTTGTATACTTTTGTCATCTTCTCTTAATCTGAAAAACTTCATTTAAATTTGACTCAATTTCCATTAAAGCTGCTCTTTTTAAAATAATTTTGCCCATTTTTCCTGTGGAGTTAGATCCCCGCCTGCAGCAAACTCCTGCAGAGAAGATGTAGACCAACTCAGCAGAGCTGGGATGTGGTTAGGACATGAGACATTGTAAATTTCAGCTTAAAGCAAGTGAAGAGTCATAGTATGTCGGGTCCCACCAGAGGCACAAATGAAGCACACACAAACAACAAGGAAAATGTTGCAACATAAAGAAAATGTTTGTCTTAACCAATTTATAGTATACAGAGCTCAAGTTTGTCGTGTGAAAAACAGCAGGATTGAGTTCAAAGTTCTACAAAAATCATTTGATGCTCTCATATGAACATGCACCACGCTGAGCCTCATGTACTTTGAAAATAGGACGGTGCAGAGAAAAATGGCTTGTGCAGTACATCCAAACACCACCGCAGGCTGGAGTTATAATACCTGAAATGAAACCATCTGCTGCCAACATGTTCTGCCCCTAAGTCTGCAAAAGACCGAAGATTGGAAGCAAAACTAATTTAGTGGGTAAAACTACAGATATCACATTACCATTAAAAAAAAAGACTGCTTGCCATTTAATAAAAGTACTTTAAACAGTTAGTTTTAAATTATTTCAGATATCTGAAACCTGAAAATTGATGTCATATTTTTGTGTTGCAGGTGTTACAGGGCTACGCCGTTACAGCGGTGTCATGGCTCTACTGGAGTCGATACATCTCGTCCTTTATGACCAGAACTCCATCACAAAAGAAGGAGAAGAAGCCCGGACCGGACAGTAGAGACTCTCTGAAGAGGCTTATGGGATACATGATGCCATATTCGACTCGCTTCATTGTGGTGCTGGCTCTGGTTGTTCTCTCATCTTACGGTACGTTGGTCAACATCATTCTATAAAATGTCTTGCGTTTCAGGGTTTTTCACATCAGTGTTTAGTGTTTTGTTGAGCTTTGAGTAGCGCAAAATTTTATACACTAATATTTTTTAACTATTAACCGCAGGCGAGATGGCTATTCCCCAGTACACTGGTCGTATGGCAGACTGGATCATAAATGAAGAAGCACCCGATGCGTTCTCCCAGGCCATCACAATCATGACAGTGTTGACTTTCGCCAGGTAGGGCATCAAATCTGTCATCACAAATTTTCTTCATGCTCATTTTTAATTACTATAATAGCAATATGTGAAATGTTTTTTACATTTTGATTTAAAGCATAAAGATGTTGGATTTATTTTCAGATTTCTTTGCACAGGCCTATTTATTGCTAAGATAGTAGAACAAAGTAAAAAAAAATGATGTGACATGGTAAAATTTCTACTGAAGGATTGTGGATTCATATCTAACTGTCAAATTACAGTTTAATATATAATATCTTTATTTGAGTCATGATTCAGACATTATTTTCAGATTTCTTCACTGGTTCAGATATTATTTTTGGATGCTGTTAGGTAGCAAAGTTTGCACAGCCAGGCTACATATTTCTACAGATGATTTCATTTTAATTTTTAAAGTTAAAAATAGTTTGAAAAGTTTTAGTTTTAACCAGTTATTTTATTCCTCATCATTTTGAAATACAAAATGCTGCAAAGAACTTGTTCTCTCAATATGAACATTCAAAATAAATGGTTGCTAAATACATACAGTAGTTGCTAACGTGGCATCATGTTGTGGTACACCTGGTGGTGGACTGAATATGTTCAACTAGACACCAAAGGTGTTTTTTTTTTTGTTTGTTTGTTTTTTTTTTTCAAAGTGAGCTTATTGTGACCCCATGTAGCTTTCTATATTCCCATCGTTCACTCCACACTGCAGTTGCAGATGACCAGGAATCAAAAACTATCAATTTGATGATTACAAACAAGCAGATGGGTGGGTTTTGAAACTGGTTTGTGTTGAAATTACAAATTATTCTTGTACTGCTTTGGAGTGGAGTGCTTTAAGTATCAAGATCAACTAATTTCTCTTAACTAGTCACAACAAACAAATGTGAGGCTGAAAACGGTTCATTTTAATGTTAAACTGTGACTATTTCTGAATCAACAAGACATCTATTATTTACGTTCTGCCGCCTTGATTGCCATAAGACATTTCCAAATTATTTTCCTGCCATTTAAAAGACTTCTAGCACAGAACCTGCAAGATAATTTTCATTGTGTGAAAGAGAACAAACTCTCCTCGTAACGTGTCGTAAACTAACACTTTTATAAGGTTAGAAATGTGGGGAATGTGATTGTCTTAATTTTTCTGCCATTTAAACTTCTTGTACATGTGGGATGAATTACACTGTAACTCCACCTATTAAAAGGCTTCAATGATATTTTGTGTGCTTTCAACCCCGTTTGTGTGTGTTTCAGTGCTGTGTTTGAGTTTATGTGCGACCTGACCTACAACGTCACCATGAGCCTCATTCACACCTCAGTGCAGGGAGCCGTTTTCCAGGCCGTTCTGCGGCAGGAGATCGCTTTCTTTGATGCCACTCCCACGGGTAGGAATAATTTCGATGTGCAAATGTCTGAGTCGATTAAGCTATTTTTATAATATTCTTTGCAGATTTCAAAATAGTCTCAGTATTGCAATTGAGATAATTAGGGAGCAATGATGCAACAAAATGGCAGGTGAAAACTTGCATTCATGTTGAACTGTAACTTCTGTTTCGCCTCAGGTGAGCTCGTGTCCCGAATTACCACGGACACCAACGACATGAGCGAAGCACTGAGCGAGAAGCTGAGTCTCCTGATGTGGTACACGGCTCGTTTCGCTTTCCTGCTCTACTTCATGGTCAGCCAGTCGTGGAAAATGACTCTGCTGACCTGCATGGGACTTCCCATCATCTGGGTCATCCCTGAGCTCACCGGACATTTCCACCAGGTGACGTCACGCAAGGAAACGTTCCAACTGGAATAGCATTTTTTTTTTTTTGTTTGTTGTAAACTTCATCAGATGTGTTGTTATAAATTATACAATATACTATGATACTATATTATTTAATTACATATTAATTGTATTAGTAAATAATATCAGTGGGCATTTGTGTTCACTTTAGAAGACAAAGAAAACAGAATCTCTCTTTTTTTTACCTGATAAATTCCTAAACATGTCAAAGTTGAATATTTGTTTATATGCTGCAAAAGTCTTTTCTGTAAACTAATTTAGTTTGTTGTGTTCATGCTTCAGACTATTGCTGCGAAGGTTCAGGACTCTCTGGCAAAGGCCAACCAGGTGGCCACCGAGACCTTCTCCAACATGAAGACAGTGAGGAGTTTTGCCAACGAGGACGGAGAGACGGAGAAGTACAGGCAGCGGCTGGACGAAACGTATTCTCTCAACAAGAAGGAGGCCGTAGCTTACGCCGCTTCTACCTGGGCCAACAGCGTGAGTATATTAGTGATATTTAACCCTGCTTTAAGGATTTATTTAAATTAGCTGCTAAAAATAAATGTAGAAAGGACAATCATCTCAGACCTTACATTGGCAATCTCATTGGTTTTGCCACTTGCAGACGTCCACCAAGGGAAAAAATATTCCACGACCTATTTTTAATAGGTGGTAATCAATCTCTGTTGCACATGGAGATCAATACGTGTTTTGGTTCACACATTCACAACTCCAAATTGCACCTGTTGACAGGTTGCTGGATGAAGTTTTGTTTATTATTTTTTTTTCAGTCGGCTGTTGCGAAACAAAATGTATTTGTCAGTGTTGCGTCCACAAAGGGCACAACGTATTACATCATACAACATAGCGCATAACAGTTAGACTGCGATAGTGAGTGGAAAATATAGACAATAAAACAGTTCATTAAGTTTGAAAGTGATTTTAAAAAATGTTTTGTATATCAGAGCAACTTTTATTTTTTTGCACCTCGGTCTAATTTTCTCACCGTTATAAGTTGAAAAACACACAACTTCAGTTGTTTTTAATGACATTATTTGTCCTGATTACACCTGCCGAGCTAACTTAACATGATTATTGTGCAGGGAGCAAACCTTTGTACAGAAAACTATTACTTAAAATCTCTTGGTGATGCTGATAAGATAATAACACTGATTGCCTTTCAGTTTCAGTAAAGCTGAAAGTGATGGTGAAGGTCCAGAGACCTCTTATATGTAACACACAGTAAAAGACAATGGGAAATTTTGTAGTAAGGATGGGAAAGTCACGTGAATAGCACTGTGGTAAGACGGCGGATAAGCAGCAGAGTTTTTGAAAGCAGTAAAGTTCAAACATTCCTGGGGATCATAGGCCATTGTGAACGGGCCGAGCAAAGGTTTTAGCTACTGTTTTCATTTCACAATTCAAAGATGGCTGCTTTTTAGTGAATTTTAACAGAATCAAGGTTATATTGAAAAATAATAACGCAGTTGACTGTTGTCTGAAAACCGGCATTTTTGTTGTTGCAGATGACCACTTTGGCCTTGAAGGTGTGTATTTTGTACTATGGTGGGACCCTGGTGACCCGGGGGGCTGTTAGCAGTGGAGACCTGGTCTCATTTGTTCTCTATGAGCTGCAGTTTGCTTCCGCTGTTGAGGTGAGCCACAAACCCTGAAAAGACAAACATTTTGTTTTATTCATAAAGTTTTTTTTTTTTTTTATTAATCACCTCTCATTTTCTTCCAGGCTGTCATGCGCTACTACCCGGAGGTAAAAAAAGCAATTGGTGCCTCGGAGAAGATTTTTGAATATCTTGATAGGAAACCTCAAATACCTCCTCCTGGCAGTTTGGCTCCTGAGAATTTCAAAGGACACGTTCAGTTTAAAAATGTTCGCTTTTCCTATTCTGGAAAGACTGATGAGAACAGTCTTGTACTTAAGGTGTGTGCCCCTCTCTGCTGTTTCTTATGGTTTTAAAAACTGTTTGTTTTTAACTAAATCCTCTTTCGTAAAAGGATGTGACTCTGGAGGTAACACCGGGCCAGATCACTGCACTTGTTGGACTAAACAGATCAGGGAAGACGACCTGTGTCAAGCTACTTGAGAGGTTTTACCAGCCTCAATCTGGAGAAATCCTGCTGGATGGGAAACCACTGCAAAACTACAAAGACCAGTACCTACATGAAAAGGTGGGTGGGTGGTGAACAGAATTTAATAATCAAATGGAATATTTTGACTTCCCTGTCAAATGTGTTATTTATTTACTTGCCAGATTGCAGTCAGCTGTAATATATATCTACATGAAAATAAAACTGTTAATATGAGCCATCAGTAATGGATTCAGAAAGCTTTTTTAGATTTCATTCAAAACTAGACTCAGATTTAAAGAGAAAACTTGTTTATTAGTGGTCAAAAACCGTGACCCCACAAAACCTCATGGTACTAATCCTGCATGTCAAATTTCTGAAACTGAAGACTAAATTAAAATCATAATTACAACAAATAAAGTAAGAAATGTGAAGATGTATAAAAACGTGTACAAATACATTTCTCTTGTACTAAAAAGTAAAAAAAAAAAAAAACACGTGTGTGATGTGTATATTTATATAGAAAATCTGCTAATAGAAATCGGTAAATTGATCATCCCCAATCTGTAGCAAGTTAAAAACTGTTGAATCAAATTTCAAATTGCTCCTAAACTCCTTCATGATACCCGGTTGATTAAACAACATGTTACAGCCACTGAAACCTCTTTCTCTGTGTATTTTCGATAGATTGCTGTGGTGAGCCAGGATTGCGTGTTGTTTGCTCGATCTGTCCGGGAGAACATCAAGTACGGCTGCGAGGGCGCATCAGACGAGGACATGTACAGAGCTGCTGAGCAGGCTAGTGCCCACAAGTTCATCACTGGACTTTCAAAAGGATACGACACAGGTTCGACCCGGAAACACCTTTCATTTCTATAGCAGAGGAAGTCATCATGGTGGTATTACAGTGAAGATAAGACTGCTCAAACAGGTCACTTTACTGCTTCACAATACTTTATCTTAAACTCCAAATATATATTTTTTCATTTGTTGATGTAGTGATCAAATTGAGTGTAAGAACAAAAGGAAATAATAATAGAAAATGCTCCAGTTTCATCATAAGATTATGTAAACATGTAGAGCCTAGGGTTGGCAATGAGAACTACCCAACCCCAACCCTAACCAAAATGTTTTATAATGGTGAGCAGTGCAGCTGCTAAGTGAATGGAAGCAGATACAAATCTTCATTTTCTTACACATAGCCTATTTGTGTTTTATAGCTGTCAAAACATTATTTCAAAAACTTCTTTCACGGCTCTCTGTAAGTCCGCCTTCAATTAGTTTTCCCACATATTGTTTGGCCCACACGCAAATTAAATCTTTGGTGTATGAGTGAATTTCTGAAGTACAAACAGGAGCAGCAATCGAATACTCTGCTACATTTGGCTCAGACATTGAGAAAAAAAAGTCTGTCTGCAGCTACATTATTATGTCTGAAACCAAATGGAAGACAGATCTGGCGAGAATGCACATAAAAAAAGAACACAGTAACACAACACAACTTTGTACTTGTTGGGGGACTAACTTACCCAGGTGATTTTGCATTATGCAGCAAGAAAATTTTTCAAACATTGGTTATAGTGGAAATGTCTTTCCTCATACATTTCACAACCTTTTCCTGCATGCCTGGGTTATTATTATTAGCTTTCTTTAGTACATCTAGAAAAATTCCTAATTACTTAATAATGTTTTTCTTTTTAATGGTATGTGTTCTTTTTTACGTAGATGCTGGTGAGAAGGGGGGTCAAGTATCTGGAGGTCAGAAGCAACGCATTGCCATTGCCAGGGCTTTAATTAGAAAACCGAAAATCCTGATCCTGGACAACGCTACTAGTGATTTGGACACAGAAAATGAATACCAGGTACAAAATAATTCACGTGCCTGATTTTTGTATTTATTTGATTATTTATTTTTCTTCTTTAAGAAAAATCTTCATCTTACTTCTCAGGTCCGTGAAGCTCTGTCAAAGCTGGCAGAGAACTGCTCTGTGCTTATCATTTCCAACAAGATGAGTGTCGCAAAGACAGCCAGTCATGTCATTGTCCTGAACAACGGAACAGTGGAGGAGGAGGGCAGTCATGACGCACTCATGGAGAAAGGTGGCCTTTATTCAGAAATGGTAAAGAAACAGGAAGAGGGCTTCAAACGTCCAACAGACGAAAGCAGTGATCAGCAGTGACCCGTCTGAGTGATTGTAAAATGACTTAAAGTTGGATGGTTATTTGGAGTTCAGGTGAAAGTTCAAGCAAAACCTATGTTGGTAAGAATGCTCTTAATATGAAACAACACTTCTTACTAAACATATTTGCTTGAGTTTGACTCTGTAAGACAATTGCACCTTGAAAGTGAAAAAAACTACACCTTTAAGAACAGGGTTTTCATTACCAACATGTTGTTGAAACCTCTGTTAGCACTGTTTTATTGTATGGATTTAACAGAAAGTCCCCCTCTTTGAAATAGAAAGACAAGAAACATAATCTTTTGCTCCCAAAAGCCACAAAACTTAAAGAATCATGTATGTTGAGTGTTTTATTATTGTCAAATTGCCCACTAGATCCTGCTGCACACACAGCTTTTACGTGGCTGTAAAAACACACGTTATGCCCTAAAATATTGAATGTGAAATATATTTATTTTGTACAGAACAGAGAAACTTAAATGACAAAAATGGAGAGTTAAGTTATTCAGGGCTTTTATTAATATTGTTCATTAGAAATGGCACAGGAGAAAGTACAGACTTATCTTAATTTTAATCTTGCACTTAAATAGACAAGGTACATGCCTGAACTTGTTCTGCTTCACCAACGCTAAGAAATTCCATATCATGCCTTTGAAACTTTCCATTTGCAACATCTTGTGGAAATAATTTTGTACGTATTTTTTTTGCAAAAAATAGATTTTCAGGTGCGTTAAAGAATGCGCCCCTAATATTTTCTGTTAATCCACACAAACAGAATCTCTTCTGTAGCAGCCAGCTCTCCAAAACATGGCCCCAGCTATCCTGTTTATTCTGTTAAAAAACAGCTGAAGTCCAGCAAACCGTTATTTCATTCATGGTGCATTTCAGCATGACACATCAAATGTCAATTAAGAGCATCAACTGACATGTTTCAGTCGTGAGAATCATTACCTGCTTTGCAGATGAAAATCCCCTTATGAATCGTTGCGTAAGTGACAACGATGCAAAAAGTTTATAGTGTCCATGACTGTAAACTTTTTGGTTTATAGTCATGAAAATAGCACAATATTTTTGACAGCATAAAAAAAATGTGGATTGTCTTGATCAGAGATTTTATTTAACCCCTTAACTGTCACTTTCAAAATTCTTACATGCAAGTCAATGTGTCCATGAAGACACTGGTGCCGTCATGACATTAAAGGGGAAGGAAAGTAAAAGTCAAACTCATCTTGCACGGAGTGCAAAAGAAAACCAACCATTCCTTTAATGCTACTAAGACTAAAATATAACCCTATCTTTTATCATTTTCACAACAAATTTGAGGTCCTGTTAGCCGTCTGTCTTGGACCAGGCCAGCAGGTGGAAAGATTCCTCTCACGTAACATTATGTGGTCAGTTTTTTTCTTTATATTTGTTTCTATGTTTCACATTTTTGAGCTGGTTACATGGCACAGTAAAATATATAAAATGGTTAACAGTGCAACAACTTCAGAAACTCCATAATAACAATCAAAAAACAACTTTTACAATAAAAAACTGAAAAAAAAAAAGTTTTTCTGTTTAATTTTTTTAGTTTTGCAATCATGATTATCTAATCATCAATATCATTATGCCTGCAAATACAAATGGAAATATTTTTTTTAAAACACTTCTAACGGATAAAGATCACTTGGTGTTCCGTAAGGACAAAGCATAAAAATCAAAAGCATTCATGAATCACTTCTTATCACATGCATAGTTCTCTAAAGCTGACCAGCAATGTTGAAATGTTACTCAGCAGGAACGCTATCTGATCAATAACCTTTCTTTTCAATCGTGGGTTCAATTTGAAGCTCTGGGTTCTATTATTCTTTTTTTTCAAACATGGGAATTATTTCTTCTTTTTTTTTTCTTTAGCTTGGTTGCTTTCCTGCTTCAAAATCACCCCGATCACCACTTTAGTTGGAAAAGAGTTTTTAGTGACCTTCATAAACACTTTTATCAAGATAATAACAAATACAGTAATACATAAAACAAGTAAAAGGCATTTAAAGGGTAATTTGTTGAAAGGGACATTTAAAAACACATCTGGTGCTTTGAGAAATCTTTTTTTCCACCTGGTAACAAAAAAGATGTAAAGAAATGATGTCTGTTATTTTGAAAAGAATTTGATTTGTGAGTATTCTGTTCATATGCTTGAGTACATTTTCTGTCTTTTATCCATATTGCAAAATTTCTAAATGTTTTAATGTGAAATTATTTTTGTTGGATTCAAATAGATTCAAATAGTTGGATATAGCAATAAACTGTTTTTTTATTATTTGTTTTGCTGGGGGTTTTTTTATTTAAGCTTCATGGAAAATATATGTCTTTATGTACTTTTATGTTATTAACAATTATAACATAAATCAATTCCTCTATATGCAGTTGACATTCAAAATAATAATATCAATGTAGGCAGCTAAAGCTAAATTTTTTACAAACCCAAGTTTAAATTTTTGATTTTTCACTAGCAAAATATTGTTTTTTGGGGGTAGGGAGGTTGACTTCACAACATATTTCTATATTATATTTATTTATTTTAATTTGGCATTTCTATGCATTACATTTATGTAAACACTCAAACCTCCCAGTGTTAATCATGTAAAACTAATGTAGTTCACTCCCACATGCTTGAATCCCCACTCATGGTGACCAGTGATAGTCCTTTTGGTGCTTGGGGTTGATAACATCTTTTTGGCTTTTATTTCTTCACCTCATTTTGGGAACTTACCTTTTCTTCAAACTATTTTTCCCAAATGTCCTAAACAAAAAAGAGAGAGAAGTAAGCAAACAATTTTTGTGTAAAACTTTTTTTGTGAGGCCATTTTCATGCAAGTCCACGCTTTTATATGAAGTATATACCATTTCTAGCTCTTAATTTTACAGTTACTTCCATCACCTCTCCCTTCTGCTAGTTAGATTTATAGTCGGCTTGATTTGCAACTTTAGCTTTTCAAGTTGGCTGAAAATGTGTGAAATAATTAACTGAAATATTTTTTCATCAAAAGTGAATGTCTTGAGTTAATAAAGCTCCACAATTAAATTATGATGTATCTGATCACTTTGTACACCAATAATTAAAAAAAATAAAATAAATGGGAACTTTTAACAATGGTAGGACATTAAGATGACATGGCCCTTAATGCTGCTTTTGCAGGACAAAATCTGACCATCAGATTTAATGATTACTGATTTTTGTGTAATGTCTTAGAACGTCTTTTTTTCACCTTTAATTATTATACTATTTTTTTGATATATGTGTCTGTTTTTCCAGGTTCTATGTCTGTAAAAATATATATCATGTATTCAGAGTGAACGTTTGAATTTAAACTTCAAATTTTGCCCAAGACAGGACTGAGAACAGTGAAAAATAAGGGTTTCAGAATGAAATGAGTATGCATACCTAAAGACTGTTCGGGTTCAAAAGTTGGACAGGCCAACAGAAATCATATCTATAAAGAAAGATCAACCTCAAAAGCCTATTTTCAAAATAAAGCAACCACAGCAGCATGACGGCTTGGATTCAGTGAACTGATGCACTAGGTGTGTTTGACAGACAACAGCAACCAGCCAATGAGAACCCAGAGTTACGACTGACGTCACCGGACAGACGCAACACTGCCACGTGACGAGTATTTATAGATTCAAGCGGAAGCAGCCAGTCGCCATTTCATTTCAGAGCTGCGTAGTGGTTGTGAGGTTGAACAGCAGCGACAACAGCGGTTGAAAAAAAGGAGAGAATTTGATGGTAATAACAGTCCGCCCTCAGCCCAATGGAAGCGGCCGTCAACCCACCTCAAGACAGGTAATTTCAGGCAGCTTTTTGTAGATTTAAGATCTTTTACTGGCCTTTATGTGCTTTCTGAAACGGACATTTTTTTTTTTTTTTTTTATCATTAGCGTTACCGTTAGCTTCTTGAGCCAGCGGTTACAGACGGATTTAGCTAGCTCTCAAAACTGGCTATTATTTCTGTATCAATTAGCTAACGTATTCTAAAAGTATATCCGGAATTGGTCATGCGTTTGCTATATAAACTCAGTGTACAAGCAGCAGTCAGTAGATGACAGCTGCAGCCCCATCGGCTGTCTCAGCAGGCTGCTCCCCGCCGGCTCTCTGTCAGGCGGGTCATTCATCGCTCACAGAGCCTGGCAGTGCTATCCTCCATCTTTATGCAAGCATTAAGATGATTTTTCACAATTAACTGCTCGAGCGTATGTCCACATACGCAATTAACCAGAGCAAATCGATAGCCCTTCAACGAACCGTTGGATTTGCGAGGATATTAATGGATGCCTTAGCGACAGCTTCAGCTCTGAAGGATTAGATTCCTGTATGATGCGACGAAATAGCAAGAACTGTCTGTCAGGTTGACGGTGAAGCTCTGATATTACAAAAAAAATAGTATTTATTGGTAAGTAAAGACATGTTTCCGTCTTTGAGGACTGTGTGTGTTTACAAACAACGAAGGCGGGGCGTTCAAACCACGCCATCATCAGCCAGGAGATTGGAAGTCTTGCAGTCCGATCTGTTATTACAGCTGTGCTGTTTTTGTGTTGTCAAATTGCGATATTACATATTAAAAAAATAGACGTGGCGCAGATAATAACAAAACACTGAGGGTGACAAGACACTGGAAATATTAATTTGATTATTTTCAAACAAGGAATCATGTAGAATGCAAAACATTATTTGCATACGGCTAAAATTTTAATCCTTTTTGATGACAAATGGTTTGTGTGTATAAGACAATAATTCATATAGTGAGTCAATGATGTTTAGCAGATGGTAAGCTTGTTGGCATCATTCATCTTTCCAGCTTATTACAGAAATGCATCATGTGGCAAAAATGTAAAAACAAATCACATTTTGAAAGATGCAAGAAAAAAAAACTAACCATTAGTGTTCCCTGCTGTAACTATTTTTTGAAATTAACTTTTAGGCAATATCACCTACTTTAATGACATGGTGGAGTTGTTTGATCTTTGGGAGTAAAATAAAGTTTGTTTTTTGTAAAGAAATGTGTAATTAATGTTCTCATTCCATATTTTAGAAATGCTACAACGTGAAATAAATTCTACTGTGTTTACTGCAAATACAGACCATTTTTTTGCTGCCCATTGCATTTCATCATTCTGATTTCATGCTGAAAATCAGGCCACAAGTTTTGCCACGACTTCTATGTCAGTGGACCAGGTGTGTTTTTAGATTTGTTGGGTGAGATCCAATTTCTGCCTAATCTGACTAGGAACGTGATGAGTCTGTCTGAATGTCAGTAAATTAATTTACAGTAGCACATCACAAACTTACAACTACATGGTTTCTGCAAGGTCTTAAGTTTTACAAGAAATCATGAAATGTGTATGTATTTACGTTCGTTGCTTCTAGCAGAAATATATTTTATTTTTCAGAAATGCCCCGGTGATATTCATTTATATTGTGTTTTGTGGTGTTGTCCGAAGAGTTTGAATGTTATTTTGGTAAAACTATAAAGCCCCCTAATGCAAATAAGCAGTAAGATCAGGAATTATATTAGATATGCAAATTATTTTTTATGCAGATTTCTAAATCTGAATGCAGATTAAACAGTTTATAATTTTAATTAATTTTCAAGTAAGCATGCTTATTGCACTGATTAATTCACCTTTTGACTTTTGGCACTCTATATTTTAACATTTGGGAGTATAATGAGCAGATGTTAGTTTATTAGTGAAGCTATTTGCTCAAGTAGAACCTGCAGTCTGTTGCTGAAAGGACGTGCAGCTTGTAACTTGGCAACAGTGTTTTTCATTTGTTTAACCTTGTATCTTGAAGTGACTGTAGCTTACACAAAATAAAAAAAAAAATATATAAAAGTTTCATTTTTATTCTTTGGCCTTTTACATCATATTTAGTCCAGATTGTTTACATTGTGGTGTTTATACTCCTTTTAGATTTATAATACTTTTTAAAATTATTTTTCTTTTTTACCTGATGGGATTAAGTTTGACCTGACATTTTCCTAACAACATTGACTGGCTGAACTCTGTGGTTTGGGTAGTGATATGGTCTCTGTAGAATATGGTTGTGATGGATGTTGTGGCATGTAAAGGACACTGGCATGGTCTCACTTTTTATTAACACAATTAAGACTTAAAAACCTACAACCTGGTCATGTCAACTGTCCAATAGTTAATTATCAGTGATCTTTAAAGACATGGGCTGAGGTGGTGTGCAACACTGATTTATGTTTTCACTGAGACAATGTTGTTTTTTTATCTGTTTCCTTTTTAGTGCTATAATATAACAAAAACATATTTTGTTCATTTTGCATTTTTGTGGCTAACATTTTTTTTAAAGCTTGGGTTCCTGATTTACATACTTTATACTTTGAGTTATTAATGTTCTTGCAAAAGCTATGTAATTAATTAAAACATAATATATGCTTTGATTAAAACATTGTAGAATAAAACCACAGCGTGTTTAGAATGGTTCAATAACATAAGCAGCAGTAAACAATACAAGCTTTGTTAAAAAAAAATGTATTATATTGCTGAGTAAAATTGACTGCTGCTACTTCACTTCTGTTTTGTTTAGTCATTGCAGCTGTTTCAGTTAGCTTTGCAGTTTATTTAAAATGATAATAAATCAAATGTAAACAGTGTGACTGCTACTATTGCAAATCAAGTATAAATAGAATTTGAGAACTAACTAGAGTTTCTTGAGCTCTAAATTAAACTGATAACAAAATTAAGACTACTCTGTTAAAATAGCTGTTTCCTGAATGTTATCATTTATTTAATGTACAGATAAGATTTGGAGCCTTACCTGCCAGCCTTATCACATGATCGATGAAAGTGTGTTTGCTGTTGGCTCCATGCAGCGCTGGTTCTCATGAAAGTGGTAAAAGTAGCAGTGTTGAAGGAATTCCAATTCCCTGGACAAGTTATGCGAATGGGAGGACAGCTTTTCTTTTCATGTGGCTAATTGAAATGAGTGGGTCAAGTGTATAAATGCAGATTATTTGCCTTTGATGTCTTTGTCACATATATGTTGACTTCCTGTAATTCAAACTCTTTTTTTTTTTTTTTTTTTCCCCTCACATGTTTCTTTCTGACCTCAGCTCTCTGGTTGGGTTGTCCAGTGGCATGTTGGATCAGCACTGCAGCTCGGGAAAACGCATTCGCAAGCCCTCCCTGCTGTACGAGGACTTTGAAAGCCCCTCCTTGCCACACACAATGACCCAGGCCACCCCTGCCCCTCCGCAGCCCCCGGTGAAGGACCCCAGCCGACCAGGCCGCATGACCAACCAGCTGCAGTACCTCCAGAAAACCCTCATCAAGTGTTTGTGGAGGCACCACTTTGCCTGGCCGTTCCATGAGCCTGTGGATGCTTACAGACTAAACCTGCCAGTAGGTCTCACCTTTTACATGATGGGTTTTGCTGCTCGTTGCATTAAATCAACTCAAACGTCATTGTTAAAATATTTGTAAAAATGCATCGTTTTTGGGTAAACTTCCTCACTTATTTACTTGACTGGAAAATGAATACTTTATCACAGTCTTTCACATTCTTGTAAACGTTAAAATTCCAAAACAAATGAAGTACCGCATTGTTTCACCTTTTCCAGGATTATTATAAAATCATCAAACAACCAATGGACATGGGGACAATAAAGAAGCGTTTGGAAAACAACTTTTACCAAAGTGCCGGAGAGTGCATTCAGGACTTCAACACAATGTTTACTAACTGCTACATCTACAACAAGGTAGGTTAAGAACTTACTCGGGAAGAAAACATTAAAATTGAACCCAAAAAAAAAGGACGTTTCTGCAGCTTTGCAATAAACCTGTCTGGGGGCAGAATTGCACTCTGAGCCAGTTTTTAAATCTCAACAGCATAAGAGATGTTGGTGACCTAGAAAACAACTTCAGATGTGATGAGCTGGGAACATCAAACTGCTTAAACATTTTCTCAGAAAATACACAAGTTGATGTATTGACCAGTTAACCGTTGACAGGTTTTCATTGAAATGAGAAGAAAATTAGAAATGCTTGAGGAAATGCTATTCTAAACCAAGAGTTCAAATAAGCAGAAATGACTGCCACGGCCATCCACTAATGTTTATCTTTGAGTCTGGAATGTGGAATTTATTCAAGGTATTTTTTATGAATTACTCTGCTCACATGTGGAGATCTGTTTAATTATTACTGGTATTCAGTGAGTCTGTGGATCACCTAAGGTCCACCCGTCCTTCCGTCCATCTTCTGTACACTTGACAGTGTTCCACTGTATTGCTGCTACTAAAACTGATTTAGTGTGTGTTTTCTTATTTTAAAAAAAAGAATTTAAATAACAAGCTAAAAAAAAATTTTACCTGCCAAATTACACATTCGTAGCACAGACTCGCACTAAAAAAATTGTAATTTAAAAAAAAAAAAGCAAAATGAGAAACTACAGTTATGAATCCCACCTAAATCCTCTCTGACATGCTGTGGGTGCCTGTACAAAAATACATATCAACAATATTTTGCATAGTTGATTATTTCAACTAATTCTTTTCAGCTGTAACTAATTCTCATTCTACACTAAAAGCCAGTGTGACATTCTCAAATGACAATATAATGTACATTTGTAGCAGAATACCAATATTTGTAAAGTCTAATGTTTTCCCTGTTTAGCCTACTGATGACATTGTGCTGATGGCCCAGTCCTTGGAGAAGATCTTCCTCCAGAAGGTAGCTCAGATGCCCCAAGAGGAAGTTGAGCTGCCTCCTCCTGCTCCTCGGAGCAAGAACAGCAGAGGAAGAGGCCGCAAGTCTAACCGTGAGGAAAATATTGTCTGATTAAGAGTATTGAAAATGTGCCATCTTAATTTATGTAACATTTTCTGAAGACTGTGCTCATGAAGCTTTTCAATCTCAGCTAAGTTTGTGTTATCAGCTATTTTCTTATAATGTGATTAAACCAGATTAATTTTGAAACATTTCCTACTTTTTTTTGATGAGAATTAATAATTTAATTAATTAAAAAAATGTGTAAGAGAGCATAACAGTTGATGTATGGTATCTTTTTTTAATCTTTATTTGTTGCTAGCAGTAGTATCTTTTCCTCATGTGTTACACTCTGCTCCGTGTGCAGCATCTCGGGCTCAGCAGGTGCCAGCGGTGTCCCAGTCCGCCTACTCACCTTCCTCCTCTGATACTGGTGACTCCATGCTGGCCAGCTCTCCTCAGACTGTTCTAACCAAGAGTCTGCCTCCAGCGAACATCATGGGCCTGCCTCCTACGCAGCCTACCACTAAGGTGTGTATAAATACTTGATGTGTTTTTCGATTGCTGTGCCTTAAATGTATTTGATAAGAGGTGATTTGTAGGTTTTACTAAGTTTAGAATGATTGCTTTTGCTTATAAGAGAAATAAACAAAATTGCGGTTCTCTTTTGTGCAGAAAAAAGGTGTGAAGCGTAAAGCGGACACCACAACTCCCTCCACCTTGGGTTTTACTGTTGGCATGTCGGGATCAACGCACATGGTGGGCTTGGGGAAAGGAGGTCACGGGGGTCAAGTCCATGACACCTCCATGCACACCATCTCCTCCATGGGCAGCATGAGCCTGGAGACCCCACCTGGCATGGGCCTGGTTAGGAGCTCCGGAGGTCCCGTTCTCCTGCAGCCGATGATGGCCGGGACGGGCCGAAGGGTGGGCAGCGGCCGTCCCATCAAACCGCCTAAGAAGGACCTGCCTGACTCTGTCCAGCCTCAGCTCTCCAAGAAAGGCAAGCTGAGTCCCCAGCTGAGGTACTGCAGTGGGCTGCTCAAAGAGATGCTGTCAAAGAAGCACGCGGCGTACGCTTGGCCCTTCTACACGCCTGTAGACACGACTGCTCTGGGGCTTCACGACTACCATGACATCATCAAGTGTCCCATGGACCTCAGCACCATCAAGGTAACCCTGAATGGATAGAAAAGCAACACATGCAAGGGGACAAAAAGTTTTGTTCCTTGTTAAAATGATGTTAACTGTTTATTGCTTTTAATAAACTGTTCAATGAACTAATGAAATAATTATCAACGTTTGGACTCCTATTTGAATCCAGACCAAATTTTCAAAGCTGAAAAGGCAGAGAGTTGCTGAATTTGGCAAACATATGTAGAAAAGTGAGGAGTATCATATAATTTGGTATCTGCAGAGTTTATTTAACACATTTTGGGATTCCCAACAGTTTTAAGTATCAGTGTTCCCTGAATGCTCACGTTTGGCGTAAAGAAACTTATTTACCCAATTCCACTCTTTGTCTGTGTTTATCCAGCTCCCATGTAGGATGGATCTCTCTGCTGCAGGCTGCTGTGTCATTACACATTAACTAGATCCTCCCATTTTGGGAATCATAAATATCATCTTTATACAGGGAACATAAATCTATCCAGGTATTTACAAGGCAGGAAAAGGGGAAAGCAAGGCATTTTGGGTTTAATAATAAATGTATCTGATTTGGGACCTACAAAAGAAAACATGTTAATGGGCTAAAATATTTATATCAAAGCAATGCGCAGAGGAGTCGGCATTGGTGTTTGCTGAAGTAATTTTATAGCTGTCAGTTACTCTCAAAATAAAAAAAATATCCTGAACATTATTTTATTTTTAAGTAGAACGCAATCTCACAACTACTGCAGAATGTGCTTCAAATGTGAAATGTGGCATCAGTTTTAAATATTTTAAGTTGAATATTTTATTGTTGTTACTTTAAAGACGGATCATTTATTTTCTTTAGTATGTAGCATATGTGCTTCTGTTTTATTACGAAATACTTAGATTATTTGATTTTTAACTTGACCATAACATTTGTTGAAATTCTATAAATATTCTTTTTTATTTATAGTTGCTTTCTTATTAGGTCTCATATATTTACTTTGTAATATGACGATTTAAACAAAAACAAAAAAAAACTCATGTTATTTTGACATGTTTTCTTTTCAAACTGTGTATCAGAGAAAGATGGACTGCCGTGAATACAGGGACGCCCAACAGTTTGCCAGCGACGTCAGACTGATGTTCTCAAACTGCTACAAATACAACCCACCAGACCACGACGTCGTGGCGATGGCACGGAAGCTGCAGGTGAGCGCATCTTTCTGCGTGGACCCGACCACGCTTCATGTCTGACGCTCAGTTTTGAGGAATGATGGGCCGTTTATTTGTTTTTTTTTTTTTCTCCTAAGGATGTTTTTGAGTTCCGTTTTGCCAAGATGCCAGACGAACCGCCGATGGAACACACGGCCATGTCTGTCATCGGACATCCCACGTCGTCTTCGTCATCTTCTTCGTCCTCCTCCTCGTCCTCCTCCTCCACCTCTGAGAGCGAGCCCAGCAGCGACAGTGAAGAGAGCGAGAGCAGCCTGAGCTCAGACAGCGAGGAAGAGCGTGCACACCGCCTGGCCGAGTTACAGGATCAGGTGTGTACTCAGGTAAGTGGTCTGCCCACCGTTTCATTCGCATCCCCTTTTTAGTTCACTAAAACATCCCAGTGAAAGAGACTAATTTAACAAATGTTTGTTTCTTTGGGTTTTTTTTTTATATTTACAGCTCCGGGCCGTGCATGAACAGCTGGCTGCACTGTCTCAAGGTCCCATCGTCAAACCCAAGAAGAAGAAGGAGAAAAAGGAGAAGAAAGAGAAGAAGAAAAAGAAGAAGGTAGAAAAGCGTAGTCGTGCTGGACGGAGCAGAGCCGGTTCTGAGGAATGGAAGATGCCGGGCAAGATGTTGAAGAGCAAATCAGCCAGAGCTGGAGTCTCACAAGCGAAGAGAGCCCAGACAAAGAAGAGCAACAAGAACAACAAGTTAGTAGCGGAAAACGATCCTAATCCCCATGCAGGGATCATACAGGCGCTTCAGTTTCAGTTAGGTTTTGGAAGGTCTTTGATTTCTGTGTAAGGTCCTGGAAAGTGCTTGAGTTGGGGTTAAAGTTGGGGAATGTCATTTACCATAACACAATTTTAGATTGTAATGAACATTTATTATTCCCCATGGATTAGTGACTTATTGATCTGTAGAATTAAAATAAAGCTTGCCTTAAATTTTGTATATGTTAAAGTTGATGAAATTGGGTGATTTATTTTTTATTTATTTATTTTTTTTAGTGTTTTGTTGTCTGACCAAAACACTAAACACTGAGTGAAACATAACATTGCTATATTTTAGTTTACCTTATCCCTGCTGTAGAATGTAGAATACTACCACAAAAAAAAAGTTTTTTTTTTTGTTTTTTTTACTTCATTTGTATTGTTTTTATCTTATGCTGGAAAAGGTCTTGAATCTTACTGTGGGAAAAGTGTACGAAACCTTCCTCTTTTTCATGCAACTTATTTCTTTCTTTTTTAAACAAAAACAAACCTGACCTCTGACAGCTGCTGTTATTTCATTTTGTCCTCCAGGACAGCAAAGAAACCTTTCTATCCAACGTTGGCCCCGTCCACGCTTCCCCACTACGACTCTGAGGAAGAGGAGGAGATCGTTCCCATGACGTACGACGAGAAGCGCCAGCTCAGCCTCGACATCAACAAGCTGCCGGGCGAGAAGCTCGGCCGGGTGGTTCACATCATCCAGTCCAGGGAGCCGTCCCTGAGGGACACCAACCCGGAGGAGATCGAAATCGACTTTGAAACCTTAAAGCCGTCGACGCTGAAGGAGCTGGAGCGCTACGTCATGACGTGTCTGAGGAAGAAACCCCGTAAGCCTTACGGTGAGCAAGGTAGATAACGCCTCCATCTATTGATTGGTAATGTCCTCTATCCTGCTTTTTATGTGTTTATAGAACAAATGAAACTTTATCCTTACGCACTGTACAAAACACAGACATACTTACAGTGAGCAGAACTCAAGTATCAAGAATCCATTTTATTAAAAAACTGAAGTTTGACTTATTTTCTGAAATTCTTATTCATCAAAAATAAACCAAAATCCAAATGTTCCAGCTCAGACTCTTTACAGGAAAAAATGAACTTTCATCATGTTTTGATTTATTGAGATCCACGTTTAAAAGTTGAATGTAGTTTGGGAGTTCAACTAACGATTATTTTAGTAATCTGTTTATTTTGACGATTGATTGGATAAAAAAACCTGGAACATTCTGCAGATTTTTCATTTCACTACTTAAGCCTTTTCAATACAATATTACAAACGCATTAAAAATTCCAAATAAATAAATATTTTCATTCCTTTAAGAACATTTTACTGCCTACAATGCAATATCACTAATGCATGCTTCATCATTTGTAGCAAAATATGCAACTAGTGCAAAAAAATGACTTCCAAAATCAACATGTGAATGTTTATTTGCAGAAGTGAAGAATAAAGGCAGTATGTCTAAAGAGGAGCTGACTCTGGAAAAGAGGAGGGAGCTGGAGAGGAGGCTGCAGGACGTCAGTGGTCAGCTCAACTCGGTTAAAAAACCCACTAAGCCTAAAGGTGAGCTCACACTCTGCTCTTCAAATGCAAATTTCACTTGTTATACAGAAAACACTCTAATTTATATTCACTTTTTGAGCCAACAAGGAAAATAACTCTAGTTTAAGTAAATATTACCAGTACAAAACTTTTTTATGCATATATTTTTGTGGTTTAGGTGAGTTTTGATAAGATTCAACCACTTAAATCCATCCATTCATGTTGAAAATGAAAAATAAGTGACTTGCTACCAATCAGTCTGGGAAGGAGACCAGCAGTCAGCAGAAGTCTTATCATTTTTACTGTGGGAATTATTATTCCCAGATGCCAACCTTTTCTGAAGCCACCATGTGTTCATTAGAGCACGAATGCAATTATACCGAACAATTATGTGGGAAAGTTATGTACAAGAAAGTCTCCTCTTTCTAAAAATAATGTGCATCAGAGATGTTTGGCAGGAAGGCGCACCATGTTTGGTTCATATCTCCATAAACTGCTCAGTGTTGAAGGTGTGGTGAAAATCACTGGCTCACCTTTAGAGGTGTGATTTTGGTGCAAACATGGCCTTCCTGTTATAAGTTTCTAACTTCTGTTTGCTCTTCTCAGTGGAAAAGCCCAGCGCCGTGGAGGCGCACGCCCAGCCCTCACGCCTCAGCGGCAGCAGCTCCAGCTCGGACTCTTCCTCCTCCTCCTCTTCATCCTCGTCGTCAGACACAAGTGATTCAGACTCGACTTGAATTCATAAACACAGGCTTAAAACAAAAGAAGCACTGATAACTCAGGGACTTGGGCTGGCCCAGGACACAATACGCCCTGAAACATTTTTTTTTCTTTTTTTTCCAACTGAGAAATCAGCTAAATTTGTTGTGAATGTGGGACTAAAAGATGCAAATCCCCAAACACAAAATGCCTTGGTTTTTCCTCCCCCGGCTTTGTAAATACATGTACAATTTTATTGTTTCTTTTATAAAGAAGATTTTTATTATCCCCAAAGAGGGAGGCGCTATTTAAAAAAAAAAAAAAAAAAGAAGAAGAAAAAAAAAAAGCGACGTGGAAAGACGGACTGTACTCAGATCTGCGATTGGCTGGCACTTAAGTTTATCCTGAAGAGATGAACAAGTTGTTTTCTCCCACATCTCAAAACATCCTGGAGTTTGAAGTCAGGATGTAGCGGACCTTAGCTTTCTTAAATTTAACTTCAGTTCTTGTTTGATTTTAAGGTGAACTCTAAAGCTCAGCGTTAAATGTTGAAGGAACCAGATATTAGCAGAACTCTGTGCTTCCTTCTCATGTTCCAGACCCAACAGCATGTTAGCAGTGTTTAAAAGCGACCATATGGTGCTTTTCATACTTATGTAAAAACCCGAAGTCGATTACATTTAACGGTTTGAAGCACGACTTGTTCCTCTCTGTGTTGCGGTGACATTTCTGCTGTAGTCAGTCTTCAATCCTGTACAGTAGTGGGTTTGTAGAACTGTATAGAATAAGTTTGACCTACTGTAATTACAAAGTTTAGCAGTAAGTTGCACATTTTCCAGATTTGACTGATTTAGTGGGAGTTCTCCTAAAATTTCATTGTTTTTTGTTTTTGTTATTATTAAAATGACACTAACTGAAAAAAATGCTGCAGTTTTTCCTTCAAAAGAAACGGAAAAACAAAAGCATCAAAACCATCAGGCTCCTGAATGTTATGCTTATTGAACACATCTTTAACACTGAAATATTTTTTCAGACAAATATTTTTGGTTGCACTGCAATTACTGGAGCAAGTGTGGCTGCTTATTAAAACAAGTTATTTTAAGTTCCCCCTTTAAAGAAATTAAGTGGGATCCTGAAACTACAAAAAGTTGAACCTGCTGTTGAATGTTCACAAAAAGAAACGCTTGTATAAAATACTTTAACTGTATTTGCTGTTGCACAAAGTAATGTATTTCTGCTTTTTCAACTTTTTCCCCTTTTTATGTGTTAATGTCATTCCAGTAGTTGTTTACACTGTTAAGACTGCTGCCTCCCTGTTAAGCTAATCACTTCTATTAGAGGAAACCCTCTCATTGGACTGTAAATTACACCAAATAATCTCTTCTGTAGGACTAATGTGAGTTTTGTGTCTCTGTTTGACATTTCTAGTTTGTATTAAAAACCCAGTGTGCTGGAGTTGTTCCAAAACGGCGTCATTTTCATTGTGATGATAACTTGGTTCCTCTAGGTGGCAGCAGATACGTTACAGTCTGTAAGCTGAATTTACTGGCTTTCAGTTCAAGGTGAAACATTCTCATTCTGCTGCAAGCTGTCTTTCGTTAAAGATAAATCCAGAATTGCAAAGTGAAAGATGAGTTTCAATGGCGGGAAGAGCTGATTGGACGTTAGAAACTGTCAAGGTGAAAGAAAATTCAGACTAGTTTATTTAGATGGTGCCGATTCACAATGTCATCTTGAGCACTTTACAAAACGGGTCATAAAAACATTCCAATTGATTCCAGATATACAAGAAACTCTAATGACATTTTTAGAGTAGAATAGAAATATCCTTTAATGTGCAGTGGGGAAATTCAGGTAAACGGCAGAACACTGACAGTGATGGCCTGTAGGTTCACACAAAGATAAAAAGTATTAAAATATATCAAAACTTGAGAATAAAATGCTGCACAGTAAGGGAAAGACTATAACACAAAATACTGTTCAGTTATTGAGGTTCCTCCTCGCTCAGAGCTCTCGATGATTAGTTCATCTAACTGCTTCCTCTTAGCTGCAGATAAGTGGATCTGGTGAAGATTGACCATCTTCTGACGCTACAAATGTAGGTGTTTCTTGGTATTTGAGCTTTGGTTTGTTCACAAATGCGTCTCAGCAAAATACTAACCAATAATCTGTGATTACTTTTAAACTCAGCCCCTTAACTGTGACCCCAGATTCCACATAATCTGTATTCTTAACAGGAAGTGAGGCCTCATTCAACCCTGAGCCAGCCATGAACTGTATGGTTTAATACTGCAGATTAACCCATGTCGATGTCGCAAAGGAATAAGTGTGAAATGACACATCAGAGAACAAATCACTGTGAGACCTTCCACTTCAACTGTCTGTTAATCGCTGAAGAGCTCCTGCAAAAACCACAAATCAGGCAAACGGGTTTGACAGAAAAGCAGCCAGCAGGAGATGAGACGTATAGCAACTGACAAAACTTCATCCTCTTCATAATACGGTTTTGACATAATGTGACACAGATCACCAGTCACCTTCCCCTCTGTCATATATGGCCCACTGTGACACGGGGACAAGCGAGAGTCTTTAACTGCACCACGTGTGTTTTGGACTTTGAGTTCAAATTTAAGGGACACAAACGTAATTCGTAAATTCAGAATGAAATGTAATTGCAAGGCCTTTAACTTTAAGACAATGCTCTACTTAGTCAAAAAGTGCAGTAAATCTCCATTTAAAATTTGAACATGTTAATGACGCATCTTCCTGAGTGAATTTTGTCATTCCTCTCGGTTCAGTACTTGGTGCGCTTCTGTTGCCTTGATGTGGAAAATGTTAACAGGAAATGACTTAAGTTGGAGTTGGAGTTTTCAACAGCAGGTAATATAAACACACTTTTGGCTTTCTGTACATGGCACCCATGAGAGTCAAGATTATCCTGTTTATTTTGGGATTACATTGCAAAACCTTTCATGCATCGTCATTTAAGTTGTCGAAAAATGTAATGAAATCATAGAATAGAATATTTTCCTTCAGTTTTTGGGATAAATTGTTAGAATCCTGGATTAAAACACAAGGCTGTGCCTGCTGTTCTCTAGTTTTATGTGTACATTTACAGAGGAACAATCAGACATGAAACAATCTGGCAGTCGGCGCCTGATCTGCGATGACTTTTGTCATGCCGAGTTATGTTTTATTGCCTACACAGAATAACAATGCCCTACTACAGCTCTGTTGGATTTATTTGGTCTGAATCTAATTATTTTCACAGTGATGGATGGGCTAGATGGCTTATTTTATTTCTGGAGTGTCTGAAGATTGAGGCATAAATGTGACTTTTTCAAACTTAATGCCAAACTCAGCAGCTTTTTTTAAAATTTTATTTTCTTTAAAGCAGCATGTTCTGAGAATATATCAATCTCCTAGATACTGAGTAATGATTTCAAAGTTCATTTTAAAAACTAAACTTCAAACAAATATATTAAGGTTTAAATGAAGCTGTCAGCCTCTAATTCATTACTGTTTCATCTGAGAATTTGTACTTTAACTGTGCAAAACCTCTTGGGAACTGATCCCAGGACAAAACTCAATTCAATAAATTTATTGACAGGAGTCTGCCTTTTGCAGGCAATATTCTAATTAAAAAAAAAAAAAGTCAAAATCAGTGCTTTGGTTTGAAGCTACAACTCCAGTTTGATTACTCTTTCTTTTCAGGGGAATCATTTATTCAGTTACTAACAACAGTATGAAAACCGTTATAAAGTGTTTGGTCGCTAATGAAGCGGGATACATTATTTCAGCAGGAGCACTTTGTTGATTATTTTCTTAATTATGTCAAAACTAAGAAATGGACTAACAAGAGTTAAGTTTTCAACAGTTCTCCTCTTGAACTCTATCTTCTAAATCTCTCCGGTTCCACTTCACCGGCTTCATTTTCTCCATTTAAAAGAAAACGACCCTCCCTCCACTGATTAAGTGCTCTGAGGAAATCTGTTCAAGTCACAAGCGTCTTCTCTGTTCTTGACTTTAAAGCAGCAGGTCACTCAGCTAATTTTGTGCTTGGATAATTTTTAACACCTCACTGCCTCCAAATGTCAGGAGAGCATTGTTCAAGCGTTTGTCTTTGGGAAGTGAAGGCAACATGGAGGAGAGGATGAAGAGGTCAGAGTTTCAGTTGTCCTAGAAAAGAAGGTTGACACTTCAGGTCATAACTTACAGATTACAAAATTTGATCTGCAACAAACAAGGGAGATTTTTCCCTGTTTTTAATTCAAATTGTCACAATTAAATAAGTAAATAAGCCATGAAATACATATTTCTATGTTAGAACTGTGTTAAATTTAGAAATGAAGATTACATTTATCAGTAATTCTTTAAATCCTTTGCTTATTACAAATGTCAAATAATCCAGAATGTGTCAAAAGTTGCTTCTGAAAGCATGTATGGAAAGCTAGTTGTTGAAATCTTTGCAGTCTTCTACTGTAATTTCCGTTCTATCCACTGACCTTATTGTGTAAGCTGACAGAAAAAAAATACATTTTAATAATTATTTTTCCATCCAATTATTACATATATTACTCCACATTTAAATAAGTCAGTAACGTATTATTGAAATACTTCCTTGGAAAAAAGTGATTGAAAATGTGTCATTTGAAAAGTTTGCGTTTCCTGTTAAAATGCAGTGTGAACGCCACAAGCTGAACATTTATTTTTACTGAAAATTGTCAAAGCATTTGAAGTCAGCTGAAGAAGACTTTCAGAAATGCGAGAAACAGGCAGATGCAGCAGAATAAAGCAAAAGCTTGAAAAACGCAGCAAAAATCCAACCCAAAGAGAATTAGAAATTTGTGCAGAACAATGTTTGCAAATCTATAGTCTGTAGTTTATAAGCTACAATGACCTAAGAAGCTAAGAGTAGCTGAAATACTAATATTAGCCTCTAGGTTTGTCTAGCATCTTGACCTACAGTGATATACTAATAGGAGTGTTGTAATTAGGGTTTGACTTAGGGTTTGTAGAATAGTTACAAGGAGGGTTGGCATTTTTTGTCTTTCTGTACATGTCCCTTTAAGCTGCGCCCTACAGGTAACAGATTTGTGAGAAAGTGACAAGCTGACTTATTGCAGCAAAGTTTAAAGCAACTTGGCACAACTCCTGCCTTATCATTTCTGTCAACAAACTCTTAGATGACATCATCGTACAAAACCTTCCAGTTGTTGTCGGAACATAATCTCCAACTTAAACATTTCCCAGGTGACGCAAGACAGTTATTTTTACACCAAACTTGTTTTTCACATAAAAACACTCTGGATGATGGTTTGTCACTGTGGTGAAATAAAGCAACATCCAAACTACTTTTTATGTCTTCAAAACGTTACTAGATTAATATGTTACACAGAGGAAAAAAACAAGTGCTCCTGTGATGAAAAGAACCTCAATGCACCTGAGTAGATTTTTCATTGTGGAGATGCTTTAATTCTCTGCAATTCACATGAAAAGATCAATCCTGAAGCATCATCATAAAAATATCAACACCTCTTTTTTGCAAAAAGATAATTATGGCAAAGAAAATCACTTTTGTCAAAAATGACTTAGACCATTATTTTAGGAAGGTGACATTATGCAAAGGTGATCACCCAAAGATGAATATTTCTTTATGTCCTCTAGTTAATAGCCATACATGCTGTATTATAAATGTTGTGTGGCTTGTAATTACTTGAGCTAAATGCTGTCAGACAAACATTTTCTTAAAAAAATTCAGAGTTGTTTGCATGCAATAAAATCTTCTTGAGCTTCCCTGCAAAAAGAAAACACATTTAAATTATAAATAGACCTTGTTCCTATAAGTTGTATATGTGTGCTATTTTAATTTGGAAACTTTGATGCTTCACTTTCTTTTTATAGAAAAAAACTTCTCAATCATAAACGCAGAAAATAAATATTGTATATACTGTAATTTCATTTCATTCAGTTTTGGACTTATATATCAAATATTTATCCACAACTTTGTCTCAATTACTTACAGGAAAAGTTGTGAGAGTTGAATCAAAACCAATCTGTCTATTTAATTGACATAATGGTTGGAGGTTGCAGGAAATACAAGGACTGGTACAAAGTTAAATCTTTGATTCATACTCCTGCTCATGTGGGACATTTAAAAAGCACAAAGGAAACAAGAAATGGTTTGTGATCAGTCTGGATTGCAGCATCAGTTAGCAGCATATTACCTGGATAAGGTAATACCCAGCATAAAGCATCAACCTTTTGCACAGCTTTAAAGTTTTCTCAGCCTGTCGTAGAAACCTGCACTAAAATAGCTATCTTTGGTCAGATGCTAAATTTGTCGAAGAGTTTAATTGATTGTAGAAAGCCTTATTTCCATGGCCAGAACACCTTGTCAATTATTGAATTTAGTAACTTTTCTCCCATTTAATATCATTTCTTTCTCATGATGCAAGACGTATTATTTTAGTCTTTGCATTTTCCGTTTTAAAGTTAACACAAACTTTTTGCTGCAGCCTGCAGGTTAAAGAACCCTACTGCCTGTTTTTCCTCTTTTTGGTGACAAGATCCACTGCTGAGCTGCAAAATATCACTGAAGGCTGAATGGAGTCCCTGCGTCTTCTCTTTCTCCACCTCCAGCTGTTTATTCCCACGCCGTTCCGTAATGCGACTCTGTAAATGATTCATGCTGATACCAGAAACTACAGGGAAGCTTTAAGAGCTTTGAGTTGGAACCTTTAGCTCGTACTTGCCTTTCAGCCTCCAGAGTGAAGAAACTGACTCTCCTGTTGCCGGCATGTCGAGTTTGCTCAGCATCGCGGTCCTGCTGGCTGTGGCCTCCGGCGGCTTTTGTGAGAAGGTGTTCCTGCAGCGAGCCGGCAAAGACTTCAACAGCAGACAGTACAGCTCTGTGCTGACTGTGAACAACGGAGAGAGGTTTGGAGACTGGACCTGGCCTGAGATGTGTCCTGATAACTTCTTTGCTGTTGGATTCAGTGTCAGGGTAAAGGAATAAAAATGTACATTTACAAACATTTTCAATTTAAAATATAAATTCACTCCTACTTAAATCCTAAAAAGCAATGTGTAAAAGAGGTATTTTTTTCTTTTAATAACTGAGGTCAAGGATCTTTATGTAACTCGGGGAAATTTGATCAAATGCTAACTTTAGTCTTTTTTATTTTGCTTATCTTAATGTACTTTGCATCATCTTTACTAACTTTAACTCAATATAATTATATAAATGACAATAACGTAATGCAATGCTACTTGAATAATATACACTGCTCAAAAAAATAAAGGGAACGCTTAAACAACACAATATAACTCCAAGTAAATCAAACTTCTGTGAAATCAAACTGTCCACTTAGGAAGCAACACTGATTGACAACGGGACCCTCTTTGGGTCAATCAGTGTTGCTTCCTAAGTGGACAGTTTGATTTCACAGAAGTTTGATTTACTTGGAGTTATATTGTGTTGTTTAAGTGTTCCCTTTATTTTTTTGAGCAGTATATTTCTAATTTCTTATAACTTTAAAATGCAAACCCAATAGCTTAAGGTACCTAAAGTGAGAACCTACTAAAATTTCTCAAAATTTTGATTTTAATCATTTCTTAAAAAGTTGACAAAATTAACTAAAGTTAAAACTAAAATTAAAGGTTGAATTATTATTATTTTATTTGTTTTGTTTTTTTAATGTGAAATTATACCACTTTATAGGGGATTTTTTTTTTACTTAATATTTTTGCTCATATCTTCATGAGGAGAACCAATAAAGGTGGAAGGTTCTGCATAACTTCTTGCTACAAGACATTAACTCACAACCTTGTGTGCAGATTGTGGCCAAACCATCTGTGATTTAACCTGATTTGAATTTCCTCAGCTGCCGTAGCAGAACAGAGATGAACTGTTCGTCTGCCTGAGACCTGGTTCATGTTTCCCCAGGTGGAGACCGACCAGTACGGGGGGGACGACACCGCCCTGAACGGGATCCGCCTCATCTGCTCCCAGGACGAGAGCCGCAGCTTCCTGTATTACGTCGAGTCACACACTGGACAGTGAGCAAGTTGAACTTTTTTATAGCAAAGCAAAGAGACCATTCAAATCTATTCTTACTGGTCTAACCCACTGGCAGACACATCACTCCATAACTTTGTCTGATTTTGTACATTTGCTCACTCACAAAGAAGTGGCCAGCCTCTATTTGTAGTTTAATTTTAATGTGAAGGCTCAGAATATTGAAATGGTGTTATGTATAAAAATACATACATTCATGAACTATTGTGTAATACAATTAGATTTACATAAGTTCAAATGTTGTTCCTTGTTAAAGCAGTTGTGAAACTGCACTTCATCCTCACTGAAATTCTGTGCAAAATTTGAGACAGGCTTTAAAATTGAGTTTTAAAACTAGATTTTTTTTCCCCCAGTTGCTCTAATCCTCTTCAATCATAAATTGGCTGTTGATCAAGTTTAATGAAAGTACAAAAATTCTTGTTTTGTCGTTATATTTGCTTTCTAATTCTAAGTTCCTGCATTTGGAAACCTTCTGTCTAGTACCGGAGAATGGTCCCATCCTCAGTACTGCCCTGGCGGCGTGCTGACATCTTTCCAGATTCGCGTGGAGCCCCGCCAGGGACTGTTAGGAGACGACACGGCCGTCAACAACATCAAGTTCCGCTGCAGCAGCAACCCAACGCTGGAGGCGCCCGGCATGCAGTGGGGCGACTACGGCTACTGGAGTGAAGACTGCACCAACGGAGGCATCTGTGGCATAGAGACCAAGATGGAGGAGTACCAGTGGGCCCTGGACGACTCTTCTCTCAACGACGTCCGGCTTTTCTGTTGTAACAAATCTCAGCAGGTGTGTTAAAAGGTTTTCTGATCCCTGAAACTCAAAAGAAGATTTAAAAATAGAAATGGTTCTTTAGTTCCCTTGTGCAAGAATATGAAGTTTTCATCTTTGATAACTCTTTCTGTGATCACATTAAGCTTAAGTTCTGACCCAAAAATCCAAATATAGTCCAAATTGCATCTATTTACTCTTTTTTCCTCCTCACCACAAATTATCTATTTTTTTGGACTTTTGGAATTTTTGGACACCAAGCAACTAATCTGAAAGCACATTCATGTGCTGATTCCTCATTTCATAGACTTTTGGCTTACCTACATATTTTATTTATAGCATTTTTAAAAATATTGAGAAATAGTTTTGGAAAACATAAAGTCAACAAATCGTCACCAACAAACTGCAGCACTAATCTGCTTTCCCTCTCACAGCTTTCTTCTGTTTTTGCCTTTTTCCTCACACATGAAAATTTCAATTATCAAAGCAGTATCAATAGAGATAACTGCAGGTTCTTATAGGTTTTATACTCGCAACCATATTAGCAAGTTAGGTGTGATAAAAAGTCAATCCAGAAAACAATTTGCATTTGGGCTTTTTCACATCACACAGAGATTAGAGAAAAGAGGCAGTCTAAACTTTATTCCCTTTAAGTAATTTAGTAATATATATAAAATATGTAACTTTATACATTCTGTGATATTAATGAGTATTTCTCTTGTTCTTTTCCACAGTGATCAACTGATTCTAGAACATCTTTGATACCTTCCAACTAAAGAGCATTACAATTGGAAAGCTATAATAAAACACCTTTAATCACAGATCTTTGGTGGATTGCTTTCAAAATCCCATTTTCTGCAGTTTTGCACAAAAAAAGTTAAATCAAACCTATTTCACCAATATTAATAATCCTAAAAAAATAAGAACTCTTCCTTGTTGGACGTGGCAAACTATTCGCCTCTTGTTCAGGTGAAGACCTCAGCAGTGTGAGAGTATTATCACTTAATGTCCAATGAGGCTTCAGCAAAGTCAGAAGAAGCATAAGGTGCTGATGTAAGCCTTTCACTGAACTCCTGCCGCGGCTGAGGTAATTACCAAATGACAGGAGAGTTGGTGCTAATTAATTTACAGTTTAAGTCTGACAAAGGTTGATAAGACACCGACTGGAAACCACAGAGGTAATGGTTCTAATTAATCTGGGAGGAGTTAATCGGCTAACAGAGTGTGTGTGCCGGGTCAGGGGGGAGAACTTGAGGAGGTTATCTAACAATGAGGTAATGGTTTTTCAAAGATTTTGCAAATCAAGACAAAGTGATTCCAGTCTTTGGATGCCGCTGCGTTGCCCCTCGGCTGTGATAATGAATGCTCCGGTCCAGACCACATATTAAACTTCGGAGCTCACTGGCCGGAGACGGAGGCTTAAGTGCACTTTGTTGGCCCTCATGAAAGAATGAAGATGATCATGTCAGCTGGATAAATGCTGCGTCACTGATTTCTGTCTGCTGTTTACTTTTAGCTAAAATGAAGTCTGAGAGTCCAGAAAGTCAATCACTGCTTTAAGTCCAGAAATGCTTTTTGCCCATTCCTGCTGTATTAGATAATGATAGATGGTACTATGAGACAAAAAAGACTAAAGCATAAGTCAACCAATAAGACAATATTGTTAAAATAAATTGTACAAGCAACTTGCATCATTTGACTTTTAAAGTGTTTGCTCTGTTCAAATTTCTGAAAAAGGAATTGTGCTGAAAATTTAGCTGAACTTTTCCAATTTACAAATATATCTCGTATGCCTTCAGGTTGTCATTTTAGTTATTTGGCAATTTTTCAAATGTGTTTTCTTTTGTTATTATTTTCTGTATAACAGCAATGTCACAAAACTGTGTGCCTGACTGATCAGACACACATAGGGCCTAAAAATTAAGCTCAATCACTATGGGAGTAATATATTTTAAAAATCAAAATCTGAGAAGTGTGGCACGCATTTTTTGGGTAGCCCTCTTTACCAAAGGCTCCAAACGAAACCAGTATACTAAACTGCTAATAAAATAATTAGTTTACCTGTGTGTAATCTCAGCATAAGTACAATTGTTCAGTGAAAAGTTTAGAAGTTTGCAAAATAGTGGATTAGTATTTAAGAACAAATGCAATTCTTAGGCATTAGGGATTGTAGCTTTTGTTAACCTATTCTTTAAGTAGTAATGAGGAACACATTTGTGCAAGTAAGAAAAAAGTGCATTTGTAGTTTGCATGTTATGAGTTTTATTTACATTAGGGTCTCAACTGGTCACTAGATGGCAGCACTGCATCAAGCACAACTGGAACCCACATCTCATCTGTTGCAGACACACCTAATAAAAAAAAGTATACAGATATTTGGACAGCACTGATTTTAAATTAGTTTCATGCCAAGCACAAAGGCTAAAGCTCCAACTCTTATCGGACCTCATGATCCCTCTGGGTGCAGAAACCTACAGAGTTTGTTTTTATAGAAACGCTGCTGCTCCCCAAACACTGTAGCAGTCGTAAAAATATATATATATTTTCCCTTCTTCTTACTTGCAAGTAAACTTCATTATTCAGAACAACCTGCCGTCAGAAAAGCATTGAATAACATTACCTCTGGTTCTCGGAGAGAAACCTCTGAGATGAAAATGCTCTGGGTCATAAGTTTAATATCCCAAACCGCAGATTCTTGGTGTTTCTGACCATCTTTTAGCGGCTCTCCAGCGGCTCACCATTCTGCCTAAAGAGCCATTAATGCCTCCTGCAGGGAGCAGAACGGCTCTGATGGTTGGCGTTTTGGTTGGAGGCAAAGCCGTCTCCTTAATGACCTTACACTCCCTTGGGCTCGCAGCTCGTGGCTTATAGATCACACCAGCTGTGTTGACTCAACTGTAAATATAATGTAGCTCGTAAACACCACAGGGATATTATGATGTGTGTTTGTGTTTTCACGTGAAATATTGATGCATGAGGGTCAGCCCTGGGCCTAAATTGCGTTGTTTTGATCCGAGAGTGGGGGAAATGGATTATTGTGTTGTTGTGGGAAAATAACTATCAAGTTGATGTATTCTGAGGTTCAAATGGTAATGAAGGTAATAACCAGATGGAGCAAATCTGAAAGAAATATGTTTTTACTCTAAGAAAATGATACTTTGGGTTCATAAGTCTCACCTCTCCATTTGACTCTCCTCTGCTTTGTGCGCTCATTGTGTTCATAGACTTGTGGTTGCCACTTTATCTTTTTCATGGGAGCATCTCCAGCTCTTACGCTGTATTACGCATCAGTACACCAGGTAAGACTAAGAACTTAAAGGTAAAGTTCAATTACTGCAGCAATAATACAAGTTTTCAGGCTCAACTGCTTATTATGGACACAGGAAGTTTAACTTTAGCTTAAATGGCATACATCATCATTCTAGCAGAATTTCATTTTAAGTTGTTTTCAGCCTTGTGACTCACAAATGTGACCAAAATAAAGAAATATGTAAAAAAACAAAAAGAAAAAAAAAGCTTCTGAGAATGTGAATGAAGTTTCCAAAGGGAAATTATGTTTCATTAATATTGGTGCACAGGACGGACAATGGTCACCAAACAATAAAAAATGAAAACAGAGGGTCCAGGTTGAATTTTAATTTTGAAAAGTGAGGATTTACATGGCACTTGATCCAGTTAAGAGGAAAGTTTTTATGGGTGAGAGCAGCGGCTGGGAGATCTAACAAACAGGCACCATGTGAAGGGACCTAAAAGCTCTGTGTTGTGACCCCAGTCTGCCCTTAATCCTCCCACGGTTTTAAGAGATGGACTCAGTTGGACCCCTCAGTCTTTTTATCCAGCTATCCAGGGAGGTCTGTCGGGGTCTCACTTTTACAAGATTTTGTTTTTGTATGAGTGGTTTCAGGAACTGATGGTCTGACAGGACAATCTCCCACTTCCCTGATGTCTCACCGTGACCTCTACAGTGCTCCACCTTTGTGTCATGCTAAGACTGAGTTAATGAAATAAATTATAATACATTTTCAGTTTATCTCTAATGTCAAATTATTCTCAACCATACAACAAAGGGCACACTCTGTATTCAAACGAAGCCAGTATTTCAACATTTTAATGGTGAACAAGACTCTGATCACATGATCAAAAAGTTGAGCTTCATTTTTTTTTGTCTCCTTCCTGTTTGAAAAACCTAAACAACACAAAAGCTGAACTTTGACAAAAAAAAGACAAGGACACATGTACACATTAAATATAAATCATTTTATAATATACAAATTGTACAGATGCCAGGTACAGTAGGAATGTTGACATACTCAGAATAGGAAAGATAAAGAATACTTTTTCTACATCAATGCAAGTGACACCGGCACATGATCGAAGATACTTAACATTCAAGATGGCAGCTGAGGTGTTAAAAAAATACATCAGAGAGAAAGAAAATCTAACAATACATTTTCCAGAGGCTGTGAGCAAAGCTAAAGTGACAACACAGGAAGGAAAAAAGTGACTGCATCCTATTGTGTTATGTTCTGTCGCTTCTACTTTGTCCGTTTCACATCATTGTAGCACACAGGAAATGAACCATTGCGTTTTTTTATAGCATAACCAAGAGCGATTGCACCAGCACCACTACTCAGGCTCAGAGACATTTATGCTGATATAAGACAGCAAGCTGTATATTTCTCACAGATACTATAGATGGAGGGGAGCACAGAGTCTAACATTAGTCAAAGGTCCCCTCCTTTTCACACATGGCAGAGTTAACATGGTTCAGCATCGTTTAGCTGATTAAATGTCAGGTTCTGCTTTGCTTTTTGTCTCCCTGTCTGTGTTAACATTAACAGCAGGCAAAAATAGTAGAAGAAAAACCCCAATTACTCACACTCCCTTGAGCATATTCATGCTAGAGGTTAGACTACACAGCAACCTTAATAGTAAGTGCTTATAGAGGAGACGGTACCCTGCAGGGCTCAGGTAGAGGACTAGCGGGAACAGGGTCAGGTCCTCTGTCAAAGTTTCTCTTGTCCATGCTGTTGGGCCGGAATAAGAAACAGTCAGGTCACTCAGGCTTACCTGAATATCTAATCTGTTCTCCAGACTATGCTTCGGTTGTGGAATATGCTGTATGCGTAGAAAAACCCAAATGGGAACGCTCAAGTCATACTTTTCATATTTTACAGCAGACACATAAGAAGAAGAAAGCAGGAGCACCAACGTTGACTCATAACAGTTTAAATCTCAACAGTATCAAGTATTAAAACTCATGAATACATTCATTACACAAAGAGTAATATATTCCAAGCACTTATTACTTTTTCTTTTAAAGATTATTGCTTGAAGCTAACTCCAGTCCCTGAGGGCTGGTGTCCTGTAACGTTTAGATGCGTCCCTGCCTGGGACACCTGAATCTCCATCATGTGTTCAGGTGGTACAGATTTCCACAAATGATTGAAGAATTTGATTTATGTGTGGCAACATCTACACAGGCCTCAATAACTGGAGTTTGACATGTCTAAAGTGTTGTATTATTGGCATGTTATGGCCCAGATAATCACAGGGAAGACTGCTCACTTACCAGGAGACAGTCAATTCAATTGCGCAAATTGGAACTACAAAAAATTTGATTAAGCTTTGAAGCGCTTGGGCTAATTTTAGAAGTGGCAGAGACCCAAATAGAAGTGTAAAAACTTACAAAATGTAAATTTTGCACATGTCCCCTTTAATGCATGAATTCAGGTAAAATGAGTCCCAACCAAGTACTGACTGCACATGCATGGACGTGGTTATGATGGTATTAAAAATCTTATTTTCATTTGTTTTGCAGAGTATTTCATTGTTTGTGATGCAAGTTGTAATTATCAATTAAATTCTCAATTAAAACATTGAAACATATCACTCTGAAGGTAATAAATCTACATGAGATTCTGATTAGCTTTCAATATCCTAATTTATCAATTAAATTAAATTCAACTGAAACTTACAGAAGATAAGAACAGCTCAAATTCTTTTGATTATACTAATTCATAACAAATGAGTATATTAATAAAAGAATAGGTTTGAGCTGTTCATTGACCAACATGTTATTTCACGCTGGTCACATTCAGACTAAATGAACTCAGGAGTGTCTATGAAATCCCAATCTGTTAAAAAGAAAAAAAGATACAAAGCACTTTAAATAAATATGTCACGGTGTGCTCATGCAATCTCCTGTTTGTACAGCTGAGAAAAATCCATTCTCACTCAGAAACCTTTGACCTTGGCTGCCATTAGAGATGACCTCATGCTCACAGTCATATTGGGGCAGTAGAGGAGAGGGAGCATATGTTTCAAGAGGTCGCTCTTGCAGCGACCCCAAAGCTGAAAGCCAACATCGGCCCTGAGGAGGTAGCTCAAAGCACCAGTCAGCAATGTGTTTTTTGCAAGCTTTAGCAGAACAAGCAGAGGCAGCATAAAGCCTTTTTTTTTTTACTTGAAAACCAGACATTCACAATCAAGAACATGTCAGAAAAATAATACAAAATGTAATACCTTCATATGGATAAACATCTTCATCCCTTCACTCTTAACTCCAGGAACAATATCCTCAAAACACCAACTGGAGCAAAACTTTGCTGTTTGACTATAACAAACATATAACACTGAAATCACCAATATGCCGCTAAAAAACATTTCTAATAGCAGATTCTGGGCCATTTACAGTATAGTAATAAGGCTAAACTGGTCACAGTTTTATATTCTACTCTACACAAAAACATTTTCCATTTTACATTTAAAGGAATCTCACCGGAGGCAGGAGAGCACTTGAAATCGAGGAGTTTCTTCTCCAGAGAAGAAATACTTTTCGCAACCACATCTCATTAATTATCACAACACAAAAAAATGATAATTGTGACAAATTATACGAGGACAGCAGGTACTTTTTAATCAGCCAAACGCCAACAGTTTACAAAACAGGTATGACGATGAGGTGCAAGTAATTTTCTAAATCAAGCTCGTCCTCTCCGGTGCAAACGGATCCCCATGACATCCTTTTTAAACGTGAAACTTGACATGTTGAGGTGTTTTGTTGTCAATAACTCCCCCCAACAAGTGACCCCCCGCACCCCCTCCCCACATTATAAATGCATGATTACTGACAGATCCCCCACTGACAAAATCCATTAGCGATCCACAGAGAGCCCTGCTCTGTAAACGTCGCCTCCTCCCTCCCTCTTGTTCCAGCTCTAAAATGGAAAGCCACAGCAGAGCCGCGATACGGCACATTATGACTCAGTTAATGTCAGACACTGTGTCCAGTAAGAGGTGCGTTAAGAGATGGGGGTAAAGCAGCAAAAGAAACCTCTGCAGGAAACGCCGGGTTACAAACGACCGTTGCTTTAAACCAACCAACTCGTTTCCGTTATTTGAGTCTTTCACCCTCACTGGTCCTTCTTTATTTCTTCTTCATTCCCTTTTTTCACTACAACCTCTTTCTTATCTGACTTTCTCCTTCAGAGCTCTCACTTCTGGCTTCAATACAGAACAAGGGCAACCCCCGACTACACATTTTATGCAGAAATCCTCTCACCTGTATGTAAAGCTAACAGAGGAAACCTAACTACTGATCCTGTCCTTGAGGCGCGAACATTCAGCTGAATTTCACTTTCTTGTCTGGCTGGGCTTGGGAATATTATTGGGAACATTCTGTATGCAAGGTAAGCTTAGCACACCATACCAAAGAGTGATTATCGGCTCTCTTTGAAGCACTTGACGGCTTAGAGCTCAGCGTAAACAATGATCTCCACAGCCTGCTTTGGATTGCCTGTCGCAACAAATGCCTTTCCCATCACCTCTAACGGCGCTCTCCTGTAAATTTCCTCTGCATCCTGGATCAGAGTGTAACAAGGAATGACCTGCAAGAACATTTTATGGGAATTCTCCTCTCTTCGTAAACTAAAAGGTGGTGATTTCCTTACCAAGAATTGACACAAACAGAAGACTTGGTCACACTAGAAACTCATATAGCAAAAGAAGTCATTTTCTCCAATTATGAGTATGAACAGATATTGTAATTAGCTCTTTCATAAGTGTTAATGAAGGTGGATCAAGTTGGAGCAACCTGATGTTGGTTTAAAAAAAACAATAATAGAGAAAACTTAAAAAATAAATCTCAGATGAGCATCATAAAATGGCATCTAGCTTGCTGTCTAAATTTCCAATTTTATCCAAATATTTTTGTTTTGTATATATTTTATGTTTTTAAAACCTTCAGGTAAAGCTGGTAAGCTGCAGTGACTGTTAACTAGCTAAACCTAAAGCTTAAGTCGTCTATAGTGAACAGTGAGTGTTTAGTGAACAAAGCAGCTCTGGTTTATCTGCCACTCTTACTGGAACCGTGACCAAGTCTTTTTGAGGTTTTTCATCTCTCTGCCTTCCTCCATTCAGTGTTTGGACTCCACATGGACCTGCCTGCAGAAGCATCCCCTGTATACATTCAGTATCTGTGGTTATACAATAGAACTGATGTCATGGTCTTCTGTTGTTTAGCTACACTGTTGCAGGTTTTGGGGGAATCGTATGCGAGATGGGGGGTTTGGAGGATGCTGCAGCAGAGCGGAGCAACCTTTCCCCCCCTCCCACTTCAATTTGGAGTCAGGAATCAGTTTTTAAGAGAGGGAATTTAAGAGGTATGATGGGGGAAAGCTCGACTTGTATGGTGCTACTCCTGAGCCTCCACTGGGCTTGGGTCTGTGGTTGCTGGATCTGCCACAGTCTCCTTTGCGATAACCTCCGCTGTTTTGATTTCATTCGCTTCCCCGTCATATTTCTCTTCATCTGTCTCTATCCCATTTTCTATCACGGATTCAGCTTTCGGAGTGCCCTCCAGCTCCTTTTCTTTGGTCTCACTCTGAGTCTCTACAGTCACAACTGTTTCATTGACCTCCTTGACCTCCTCCTTTCCCGATGGCTCTCCATTTTCTTCTGATCCCTCTCCATCTGGAGCTTTGCTTTCTGTCTCCTCAGTGCAGTTTTCTGCTACTTTGTCTTCACTTTTGTCTGGTCCATCTTTCCGTGTGACTTTCTCGATGCTGATTACCATCCCTGCATCAGCCTTTTTATCTTCCTCACACCTTATCTTCCTCTCTTTCTTGGATTCGCCTGCTGCCACTACCTGTGCTGTGTTTGTGCTTCTAGTCACAGTATTTTCCTCTTTTCCAACTTTCTCTCTGTCATCAGCGATCTTCAGATCCTCAGAATCCTTCTCAATTATTGTCTTTTTCTTCTTGTTCTTCGCCACATCCTTGATGCAGTTTTTGTTGGACTTGCTTCGGGTCTTGAAGATTAGTTTCTGAAACATTTATGGCATGTTAGTTAGACAATATTCCCGTCCATGGAGCAGTACACACAGACTTAATTAAGAACGAATCACAGCAGACCTAATACTGAGATGGAATAACTTAGTAATTTAAACAAAACAGAGCAGGAAATTGAGGCCATGGTGGGTGGGTGTCGGCTGATTATTGGTGAGAACATCCATCTGAACAAACAAGCAGATGAAAACATTATATCTGGTTACATACAGTTATGCGAAAATGTTGCACATGCCAATTCATATTAGGTTCTTTATTAAGAAATGCCTAATCTTATTTTGTGTATCTCTCTGGAAAAGAAAATAACTAAATTTTACTTAAACAATGAAAAAGTTACCTAGCTTCACACAAAAGATAACAAGTATTTATTTTCTATTGAAAAAAGAGGACAGCATCTCTAATGGCTGGTCTTGGGACGGTTTTATCAGGCTGCATTCTTTGTGGCAAACTTCAATCTGGCCTTTGTGTTTTCTCTGAGAGTTCAAAGGCAAACCTCCTAGGAAAGTTAAACTTTTGCAGTGGTTTTCTGACATTACGTGCTTTCAAGAGAGGGAGTTTTTTTTTAAGGATCTTGCGGTTGCTTTCAGGTGGAACTTGCTTAGACGAACAGACCTAGACATGCCGGCAGCCGTCTTGAATGTCCTGACAGTGAATTAGCTGATTTCAAATTCTTTTGAGACCTCTGTAAATCCCCTACCAGGCTCATAAGCTCCTACAATCTCCTTTTTGAAGGCCTGAGACAGCTCTTTCCATGTTCTAGTGATGCTAACTCCTACTTTAGCCGTCGGGAAAAAAAACAAATTAAATGTCTGAGTTTTAAACAGAAAAAAAATACTTCAATACTTTTAGTAATGATTTTCTAAAATGTGCATCTGAAACAAGACACCTGGGTGTGACTCTATCAAAAGCAGGAATTAATGTCAGGGTGCCCTAATATATTACTCACTATAAACTGTCAATTTTAAATTACATTTAACAAAAGTTTCTCTTCCGTTTTAATTGGATTGGATTTTTCAGTGTTATTAAAATAGACAATAAATATCCCCACACTCAAATGTGTTTCCTAGCATGTCCTATATTTTTACATGACTGTAAAAATCGCAACATGGAGAAATGTCAGAAAGACAGACTAAGCAATAAGTAAAAAAAAAAAACAAACAAAAAAAAAAACATTAGCTACAACTATTTTACAGGATTTAGATCCTGTGAGCAAAGTGTTTGTGAGACATGGTTAGACTAAACCCAGAGAAAAAAACATCAACACGAATTCATTTCACTGCAGAAACAGGTAAGCTTCAGATGTTATCACAGCTGTTTGGGGTCTGCAGAAGAGCGTTAACACCAAATGGTTATCAAAATAACACATTTGTCAGCTGCTGGAGCATTCCTCATACCTGAACAAAAACATGCTGGTTTAAATTTGTTCACACTGTGTATGTTTATGTACATAAATCAAAAACAGCTGCAGTGCTGAAGCTGGAAAGAGGTGATGTTGGTTTTAGATGGTGAATAATGAACAGGAGGACTCGTGGTAGAGCCTTTAGCGGGAGCGAGGTCTGAAATCTGATGTGGCTGTTAACGCCCTCTGGAATGATGCCTCACAGCCTTGGCTAAATCTAACAAAACATAAACAATAGTTATAGAGTCACTGACAGAAAGAGTTGAGTACCCAAATAGAGTGGTGACAAGTTCATGTGACTGTATTTCATTGGGTCGATTGGTAACAGAGTTGACGGCTTGGTGCAGCAGTACCATGTCGGTCGGTCACGTTTGTGAATTATGTTGCACCCTTACAAATCTTGGTATATGCTGCTAAATTAATCTCAAAAAGACTTTGTGGGTCTTTTCTAGACTAATTTTGCTCCAAAGAGGAAAAGCATGAAAAAGGAATTCACTTTGCTTTGAGTTTTGTTCATATTGTCCCTAAAGCAACTCGCGCACGTTCCTAAGAGCGATTTCAGTTTATCTATATACAACATCAGAATGACTGGATGCCTTTCCTCTGTCTATTGGGAGGTTTCATCACCACATGACAGTCCTCCCTTGGTGCCCTCTGGGTTGAGAAATGTCTTGCAGAAATTTCTTCTTGCAGCATCACTGTGTTATCTGGTTGCTCCACATGCAAACGAGTGGAAAGTTCTGAACCCTCATGAAAACAAACAATCCAGCCCCTTTCAATTTTCATAAAGACTGTAAAAGTAACGTCACTACTTTTGTGTTTTGTGTGCATTTGCTCCTTGCAAATCAAATCACTCACACACCTGCCATTGGTTTGCAAACCTCAGAGAAATCAGATGTTTTTCTTCTAGGTGCTTAGCCCTACATTTGGTCAGTCAGTTTAATGTCAACAGTAAGGATACTGGGTTATCTTCCCATCTGGTTTGATTAAAATGTGGATTTCAATAAAGCAGTGGAACAACTCCACTTAAGACAAATGTTTAGCAGTCTCTACACTAATCAAATCAGTTTAAATTAAAGAGGAAAGATGGTTGTTTAGATCATAAAGATTGCAGAAACCTTACAAATACACAGAAAAGTCAGAGATGTTGTACCTTGGATTCTCTCTTCTTACGGCTAACGACCGGTCTCTGCAGGAAAACGATCTGCTTGGTGGACAGACTCCCGTCACTGAAAGATGTAGACAAGAAGAAAGAAAAGAGGGATGGAAGGAAATGTTAGAAACAATCAGTGCTGTTCTTCAAACACATTCTGACTGATTTACAGATTTTAAATCCTTGGGTGTGTACATGTTTTGTCAGACTCTGTATAATTTATTGTTGTTTTGTTCTTAAAAATGTTTTTCTAAGCCTCCAAGATGAATGTGGTCCAGTGATAACACACATTGGCCATCTATCAACATAGTCAATTGACTGCTCATGCTTCACCCTTTTATCTGACACATTAAAGACAAAATGCTCAGATTTGTAGCTCAACCTCTTCACCACTGTCATCCGTCAGTGTCACTTCCACCCTTTATTGTACTTTATGTTTTAATGGATGAAAGCGGAGAGAGCAACTTCTGAGCATCTTCTTCTCTTTGCTGTTTCCCCAAAATGTAATCCTCCACCCTCTTTTCCTGTCACAGTCCTGCATTCTGAAAGGGATAATCTTCACAAGTACTCCTGCTGACAGATTAATCATGGCAGAAAATGCAGATTTTATTATTGAGTGGGCTTTCTTCGTCTCTCACACTCATCCTCGCCCTTCTGTTGGATCGTCTCTGTCAGGTTTAGTCCTTTTGTTTGCCAAATTTGTGCTCTAACTGCCTGCTGAAGTTTGAACCTTTGCCTTCAAAGTTAGGCTAATTTGTGACAGCATCATTGTTGATTATTTTGGCATGTGCTACTGTTTATCTCTTTTTGTCACACTTGTGTTTTATACCAATAAAATGCATTCAATAGAAAACAAAAATAGCCTTACTTTATATTAAATTCATTTTCCAAAAACTAATTTTGCTTTGTAAGGAAAATAAGGATGTTTTCACCCATGATAGTACAGTAGACTCAGTTTGATTTAGGACTAAAATTGCTAATTGTTTTTACATTATTAGCTGCAGCAATTCACTTTCACACTACACTGTGAAATAAATCAAACCCTTTGAACAATCTATCCCCCCCGTCGCCTGAGATGGTCATGAAATGACATGAAAACATCTGCAGAAGACACTGAGCACATCTTCCTTCTTTCCCAAATGTAAAAAAAAACATACAGCAGCGTCAGATTACACAGGTTGTAGGATTTTTCCTACAGTTTTTCATTCGCGCCATTTCTCTCTCTAGTGTTTATTTTGGTTGTATTTAACTAGAATGCCCTGGGCCGTGGCCCACGACCAGCTTTTGGAGCGGTCTCTGATCCGCTTGCATTCACATAAGCGTTCAGACCGCACTAGAGTTCACTTCAACCGAACCACCTGGGTTTTCAGGCTCATCCAAAACAGAGTTTGATTGTGCATTCACACCTCATAAAACAAATTGGACTTTCTAGGCAAAAGGGAACAGGCTGGTGTAAATGAGTTATCCAATCCAACTTTCCCTGATTTGCAGCTATAAAAAGGCCTCAAGCTTTTGGTTTAACAGGAGTTAAGTTTTTACATCACTGTGTAGAAATTTTTATCCACTCTTCCTTGCAGAATTGTTAAACTCATTACAGGGTTTTGTGCATTTATGTCTCTTTTAATAACATGCCACAGCACTTCATTGAGATTCAAGCCCAAACTCCAAAACCTTTCACTTTTCTATCCATTCAGAGGGGAATTTGCTGAAATACTTTAGAACGTTTTCCTGCTTCATAAGCTACAGATTAGAAACTGATGGGTGAACATTCCCTCTTATCATTTTCTGGTAGAGAGAACATTTCTAGTTCAGTTCATTTATACAACAAATAGTTTTTTTTGCCAAAAGTGTTGCAGAAAAAAAGTTTCATTTTTGTTTTCTCTTTGATTTGATTTGGATTCTCCTTTTAGTCTCCTTCTTGTTGAATCTCGACCTCTGACCTTAATAGAAATAATTAAGACCTATTTATAGACCTTTAGATGTTGCTATGGCATTGTTGTTATTCATTCTAAATGAGTGGTTAATGAGCTTTTGGAGGAATTCTGGTCGACTTGTAATCTGCTGGAACGGTTTGTCACTGCTTTACGTTTTATCAGCTTGTGGATAATGTCTCTCACTGTGGTTGGCTGGAGTCACAGAGCCTTAGAGATGAATTTGTAACTCTTCTCAGTTCATAATCTCCAGATGTTTGGGGATCTTTAAGCCTGTCTCATGTTTCCTGACAGTTTCCATTTGCCCCCTTGTAGATTATTTTTGCAAATTCGTCTCAAACCTCCCCACAGCCTTATTTATGTATGTATGCACCAAAATGTAAAAGCAGAAAAAACCTATAAGGAGGCTTATACTTTTTCACGGAAATGTACCAAGTGAGGGGAAATATTGGATCATTTCTAAAACCAAGATGGCTGCTGATCATCGCACTGTATGAAAGATGGCAGGTTTTACGATTGCTGCAGATCCCTTCAAAACCTGCGACAAATCTTCCCTCTCTCAACATGAAATGGACTCACAGAGGGCTCACTATCTAAACCATCCAAAGCCCTTTTTCCATTACCTCCTTCCTTCCACCGTTTATCCATAAACTATTTTCTGGGCTGTCAAGGATGCTGGATGACTTTGCGGTGAATCAAAGCTGATAACTAACGGGCAAAAAGCCCCCAGGCCATTAAACTAGAAAGGAGTGAGATGTCTTAGGAAATTACAGGCCCTCACTGAACCTACTCTTGGCTGTCAGCGTCAGCTGCTCTGCTACATCTTCATGTTGTGCAGAACAGAGGCAGCCTGTGGCTGTTTTTGTGTTGTAAATGTAACTGTTGGTAGCTTAATTTGTTACAGACGAAAGAACACAACAAACCCAATAAAAAATTAAAAAATAAAACACTTGAAGCAAACTTCCTATTCATAAGATATTTCAATCATTAAGATAAAAAAATAAAATAAAAATATTCCAGTTTCTGGGAAAGGGTTGCACAGTGATAAGGTAAATTACATTTTTCAACCAAACAGACGAGGATGAGGCATAACTGATGGACTGGTAACCTGTCCGGGATGTACTGTGCCTCTCATCCAATGACTGGATAAGAGGCACAATGGATGGATAAATGAAGGTACAGACGTAGCTTGAAGCTCAGGTAACACTTTATTTGAAGGGGGGTGAATAAGACTGTCATGACACTGTCATAAACATGACATAACACATGTCATGAACATGAATAAGCCTTCATGAATATTTATGACTGTTGTCATAAAGCGTCATTTGGTAAATTATGACACAAAGTTGACATTATTTAAAATGTCTTTATTGTGACAACTTGACATTAACCAAGAAATCATTACTGATATAAATTTGTTATAAAAGTATTACTGATTGCACTTTAAAAATTAGGTAACTTTATGTTATTAAAGTTAAAGTTTAAACAATAATGATTTCTTGGTTAATGACAAGTTGTCATAACAAAGACATTTTGAATAATGTCAACTTTGTATTAAAAGTGTCATAATTTACCGAATGACGCTTTATGACAACAGTCATAAATATTCATGAAGGCTTATTCATGTTCATGACATGTGTTATGTCATGTTTATGACAGTGTCATGTCAGTCTTATTCACCCCCCTTCAAATAAAGTGTTACCGAAGATCATCTGTGAAGTCTCTTGATTGTTGGTTAGGAAGGAGGAGATTAGTAGTTTGGGGTTTCTGTGACAGCAGACAAATGACTCGACAAATTCAACAATGTTCAAAAGAGAACCTGTGGTAAAAACAGTGTAGGGGTTGAGGAAAAACAGATAAATATAGTGTATATGTTAACTTCGGTTTACGAGCAGCGCCACACCTCAGTCATGCCTCTAATTACCCAGCAGTCTACTTCTACCCAGTTCATCTGGTTATCACTCCATCATGATACTCCACCACCATTTACCGTCAACTGGACGTCCTCTCATCTCATAACCTCCTCCTGGTCATTTTCATCCACTTCACGATGTACCGAGTTGGATGGGAAAAGCCCATTTCCTAAACACTGCACTTCCACACTGAGTTTCCTCTTCTGATTGTAAAGAACGCAGTTATAAATAGGGACGAAGAGCATGGATGCTGAGGGTGGATCTACATTTTACATCTATGTAGAGAAAACAATGAGAAAGAAGTGAGAGAAAGATGAGTGGGGAATAATGGTTATGTAACCAGATGAAGACTCAGAGGAATAAAGGGATGAAAAGGAGGAGAAACGTAAGAAAGGTCTGAAAAAGTGAGTTTTGAATGTAGGTGATGATGAAGATGAAGTTTTAAGAAACTGAGTAGGGAGGATGAGATGAGGTAAGAGCTTGTCAGGTGAATCAAGTTGCAGGTGTGAAAATGGCTTTGATCCCAAACCTTAGATAACGTTTTGTCATTAAAATATTACCTTTGTGTCAACTTTTCTTAGTCTTTGTTGTTTTCTGGTCTTTTGTAATGGAGAGAAATTCACATTAACTGTAGTTAATGGTTCCAAAATGTAATTACCATCTACATTAATTGAGTATGGTGAACATGAACGCCTGCTACAAGAATTAATGTTGTGTGGAGAAGCCGCTTGAGCTCCACTTTTGCATTAATTTCAGCCACCGCTGAGATCACTGACACTCATCCGACCCCCTCCAGATGAAGTGCAGCCCTGGAAGCCTCTAAGACAACAAGCTGCACGCACATTTACTTGTTAAAAATGAAGAAGTCGCTTCAAAAACAAGTGTAATGACTGCTGCTAATCTGAAAGCGATCATCAAGCATTACTTCAGCGCGCAGAATACTTTTTTTTTAGAGAAACGAGCTCCATCTTGTTCTGTATCTAGGCCGAGTGTGATTAATTAACCGTGTTGTGCTTTTGTGTTGAGGCGTTTTCAGAAAGATGAGACAAGGGCTTGTTGGGGGAAAATAAAAACAAAAGATGAAAATAAAGAGGCAATTAATCAGTTGCGCTCTAAAAGAGCAGTGAACATGAGCAGCTGAGCAGAAGGTTGGGCAAATAATCCGTCACAGCGCCGATGGAGACACTGCCTGTCTCAAAGCTTAGCTACTTTGTTATGGCTAACAGTTCTGATTGCGCATAGACAAAATGAAGATACAGTAACAATAATTGTAAAAACAGCTGCTTTTTGTAAGGACCTGTGTAAAAATTTAAAATAATAGTATAAAAAGGGGTCACATTTGAAAAGTTAAAGCCAATGTCTGTCTTTAATGTGAAGACCAAATGAAAGCATATATGGAAACTATGAATTTATTTTGGTATACTTTTTCACTTATTTTAGTCAACTGCCTTACTGATTGCTTGGGATGACCCATGTTGTGTCGACACATCCCAGATGACTTAAGATCAATATCAAATTTAAATTTTAGGCACAAAGACATGATGTGTTCAGATTTCTTTAGTTAAATCTGTGAGAAACTTTGGATTTATGCTCCAACAAGATGAATCTCAAAGGGTTGTTTGCTGAAAACCAAAGGATGAGGTGCCTTTTTGTTCCTTGCTCTTTATTTAAGAGACAACTTTCAGTGACCATTAATTTGTTGCAGATTGGTTTCACAGACCTCACACATTTACTCATTAATACGATTAACCTTGTCTGACAACCACAGGTAAAATCTGCCTTTCAATGGAAACAAATGTCTCGGGGTTAAAAGTTTAGATTGTGAGCAGGTTTGACTTCTGAGCTGTTTCTGCAGCAGTTGAAGCTGGATGTAAACTTTTTTGAGCTGTTCTAGTAAATGTTCATAAAAAATCAGCTAAGATGGTTTGAGTATCACTTTTCAAGTGTTTTCTCAGATTCTCAGCTGAATTTATGCTTCCGGGCTTTGATCTAAAACCGTTCCCTTTCCAGCCTGGTTGTATGTTTATGGTTGCTTTCCTCCTTGAAGGCAAACCTCCGGGCTAGTCTCAAGTTTTATGCAATCTCTTTCCTACTAGTACTCCTCTGCAGCTCGATTCGTCTTACCATCTCTGATTAATGCTCTCTTTGCACAGCCTGTCAGTTTAAGTGGATGGCCATGTGGTGGCAGGTTAACAGATGTGCATAGGCTTATTTTCAGATGATGCTCCTTAAAATGTCCAATGCTTGATATATTATTTTAGAACCTAACCCTGATTTAAACTTCTACACAACGTTATCTCCGACACGTCTGCTGCATTCCTCGGTCTCCATGATGCTGTAAGTTGACTGATGTTTTCCATCCCTGCATGCAAAAGCACACCACATTTTTCAGTTTTTTATTTTTTTTTTAAATGTTGGATATCATGCACTATGGTTCTTCCACTTAACAATTATTTAAACTGGTCTGCATGAACTCCATACAGAATAAACTGGGTAATGTCAAGTGGGAGATGACATTGTCTGCAACATAAAATCCTAATAAAGTGCATTCACGTTTATGGCAGTGATGTGATTAAATGTGGAAAAGGTTAACGGTTATGAATACCTTTGCAAAGCATAGTCTGTTATTGTTAATATGCATTTGGGTCAAACTGTGCTAAAACAATAAAACCAATTTCAATAACTATAATGAAAGCTTCATGTGCTGCTGCCTACTTGTCTCATAAATTAAGAAAATGAGGAAATATCTCTTTCAGAATAATTATCTAATTGTAAAAAAAGAGCTTTGTTTTTACTTTCTAGTTAATTATTTCTAAATGATATCCAACGTTTTTGATAGTAAAGGTTTATTCAGGCTTGAATCAATTTTATGGTTGATTATACAGCTTCACTGTAACTCTATTTGGTTGCGTGATTATTCTCTGATTTTCTAACTTTAAACTACATGTGTACTTTATGCTTGTTCTTTGTACCCTGCAGCGTCTCTGGAGCATATCAGACTGCTTCATTAAATCATCACCATTGAGTCAATGCGAGGCTTTACTGTGCATCTGACAACAAGCGAGGCCTTTTGACCATAAGCGGATGTACACTCATATAGCAGCTGGGAGTGATGAGTCAGCGCAGGCTTTGCAGAGGAACCGTTACAGTTCTGCGAACAGATTTTCCACAGAACAGAGCCGCTGCTTGTCAACAGACGCGCACAGGCAGCTGCAGCAGCTGCACAGCCCAGACTGACACACACTCAGGTTAACTTCTCTGAAAGGTTGTCAAACTCATCTGAAGACTTGACTTGTGCATATATTATGTGTCTAGTTTTTCACTGAAAAACTGCCAGTAGGTTTTAAAAATAGCTTCACATGAAGTAGGAAGCCCAGTTTTCATCTTTCCTTTTGTTCTTGCAGATCCCCTTTAGCAATTGGGGACTGAGCTAATTGTTGTCGCGGGTGGAAATTGATGTTTCATGTAGTACTGATTTCATTTTCTAGCATTTTTGGGAGCGTTGCTGGTGCCTATCTCCAGCTAATGTTCCGGGCGAGAGACGGGGTCACCTTGACGGGTTGCCAGTCTGTCGCAGGGCAACACAGAGACACACAGGACAAACAACCATGCACACACACATTCACACCTTGGAACAATCTGGAGAGGCAAGTTAACCTGACAGTCATGTTTTTGGACTTTGGGAGGAAACCGGAGTACCCGGAGAAAACCCACGCATGCACAGGGAGAACATGCAAACTCCATGCAGAAAGACCTGGGCTGGGAATTGAACCCAGAACCTTCTTGCTGCAAGGCAACAGCTCTACCAACTGCGCCACTATTTTATACTACTAACATGTTCAAAATAAATAAACTGGTCTGGATTAACTCCGTACAGAATAAACTGGGTAATGTCAAGTGGAAGATGAAATACATGCTACAGAGGAATTCACTGTTTTGTCCTGAATTATTCAAGTCAGTTACCTTTTCAACTATGCTATTATTTATGTAGCATCTGATGCTTTAAAAAAACTAAGCAAAACAACAGCATAACAACAACAAATACATATTAAGTGAGCATACATCTGAAATATTGAGCTTTTTGTGATGGTAAAATCTGTCCAAACAGCATCAAGCATCCTTTCCTAAGCGCTCCTGCACTTCTCAGGGTTGTCAACAGATGTCAGTAGAGGTCAAAAATCACTTGAAAATAGTGTCATTACCTGTTAGTCCTGATTACAGGAGTCGGCAGCACGCAGGTGAGTCTCCATCCATATGTGGCTAGAGACTGAAGTAGAGGAACGTAATCAGTCTTCACCTGCAAACCCTGTGGAGAAAAAAAAAAACAAAAACGTCTGTTACAACCTGCAATCAAAAACACACACCCTAAAACTGGAGCATAATCATCAGAGTTTGTCTCTCAAAACTCAAACCACACGACACAATGTGTTGGAAGTGTGCACATTATCCTACAGGCTGTATTCTTACTGTGATTTCAGAGCTACGAGAAACATAAGTATGACATGCAATCAAACTCTGTCAGCAATGCCTGGAATGTCAGCTGGAAAAACACAGTTCCTCTCAGATATGACAGCTTTAATATACTGAATGTGTACTGTCTGTTTTCAAAGCAACGCACACAGAAGCGAAAAAACCCTGCGACATAAATCAACCACCGCAGAAACTCCCTGGCTGCCACGAGTCAACATGGAAACCATCTTTATTCATGACAGGCATTTTGTCAGTGCACCGAGTCCTTCAATAAACAGACTGCATGTGTGTGAGAGCTCACAATGTGCGAAACATTTTAATAGTGTTTGGGGTTAAATGAGCCATGGCTTCATAGCCTCATAAATGCCATAGATTTAAATCAAACATTTTTAATGGTTATTTTGACTTCTGACTGAAAAGAAATCCCCCAATAGATGAACTTCTAGAGCACACACACTCAATCAGTTTAGAGCGGAAGTGTGTGTGTGGTTTGCCGTCGTGCCATGCCGAAAATGAGAAACCACAACGCGTGTCACTCGGCTAGCTGGCACACAAAAGGACACATCAGTAAGCACCAACAAACCTTATCCTGATTCATTTTGACATGGCGAACGACGCAAAATAGCTTTCATTTTAAAGACTAAAAAGGAAACCGAACCAATTTTACCAATGCATAATTAAAAACTAACATTACAACAAAAGGAGTTCTGCAATGAGTCAGAGAGGCAGCCTGACGTAACAGGAGTCTATTCGTAGTGTGCAAACCAACTGTAAGAGGTAAAAGATTTAAGTAAAAGAGAGAAACTGTCACACCTACAAGATTACTGGTCTACTAAGAGTACAAATTGTTGCCATTCAAAGTTGGACTTGTCAAAGTTTCCCATGAATGTACTTGTTCACTTTACCTCACCAGTCTTACAAAAGCAGCCACCACAGATTTCTAAGATCACCTGGTAACCAAAATGTCAGGCTAGTAATTTAGTGATAGACATGTAAGGTTTGGAGGTTATTAAAAGTCCAACAACGTATAACTGTGTCCCCTAGAAACAGTAGAGCAGCATTCAGAGGCTAAAGCTTTTCAAGTTATGATGTTCAAACCTTTTGTTTAAATTCACTCTGACATGTGTAAAGACATGTAAAGAGCCATGTATAAAGTTATACATGAATGGTTTGAATAAGATGCCTAATTTAAAGCTAAAAAGAATGTCTTATATTTTTTAAATGCACCCTTTTTAATGTTAACAATACTAATATATTGCAAGCTTAGAGACACGTTTATTTATTGTTGAAAATATATATGAGAACATATATAAGCTTCGTTCCTTCTCAGAAATGTGGATTTCTGAGATCCAAAGTCAGAAAAATCCAACAGAGTACCCACCAAAAATGTAATTCTGACTTGGAGAGCTGAAGGTTCACAAGTCGCTTTGTGTTTAATATCCGATATGGCTGCTACACGCTTAATAGGTTCATTTTCTGATTGTTTGGCTCACTTTCTTTTTCATATTTGGCATCTACTGGCAACATCCAACATCTTGTTTTTATCTTATCTTGGTTTTCAGATATGATTCAGAAAATGTTGCATCTGAACTAAAATTCTTTTACTAACTCAAAACTGATTTGTAGTTTAGACTTGAATTAGAATGCATCTATTCACAGATGTTATTTAGACAAATTGTTTAGCAAAGCTCCCTTCTCTAAAAGTAGTCTAAGCTTAGACTTTTAAACAGTCTGTAAACAATAACAAAAAAGCCAGACTATGTGATTTCAAACCCTGACACTATTGTTTGAATTAGTAGTATAAACTAATTTCATGTTTTTGCAGCATGATATAAATTTGGGGGAAATGTGTGACCAAGTTTGACATGCCTGGTCTGATGAGGAACTACATTTTAGTTGTATTTGTGATAACAACTAAAACATAAGCGATACTCATAACCAGTCTTCGATTTATGCTTCATATGTATAGTTCAATGAATAGAGGACACGATTAGCAACAGACAAGTTCCAATATCTCAGCCAAAATGGTCTGTGTTTAGACATATAATGGATTTCTAAAGCCAATCCAAGACAGAGAAATGTTCACTTTAAAAATATATATAAACAACATAATTTAACCAAAATGTCTCTGAACGACTTAGACATCGTTCAGATGCTCACTGCAAAGGAAGCAAACGAGTCTTTTACAGAGAAAGGAAGCAGATTATTTATACTCTGTAGAGGTAATTGCTCGAAGGAGTAAACACTTAAAGAAGATATGTGAGTGAGGGAAGTGAGGAGACACATTAGCCTAATGAAAAGCTCCCATTACCAACAGCCACACTGGTTATGCTGGCAAAGAAACCACAGTCAACAACCTCTTCTCTAGAGACCAGCACAGTGTTGCTGCTACAACACTTAATTTACATCAGCCTACAGTCAGCCAAAGTTTAAGTAATTCACAGTTCACAGTCTCTGTGAACGGTTTCTAAATAAACAAGTCCACAAACGATCATAATTACGCTGTTAAAAAGTGTTAAGCTACTGGGAAAAAGTTTTAAACCACCATCTGCTTCTCAACATGCTCGATTTTCATGATCGTTATTTTTTCTGAAGATCTTTCAAAATACTTCTTTGAACCACTGGCTGCTTTTCCAGGGTCCAGCTAACAACTTTGGTAAGAAAAAAAAAAAAAAAAAAAACTTATCTCACCACTATGCATTCTTTTTGATAGTTAGTTTTTGACCCAAGAACTACCTTTTGAGACTATTTAAACACCAACAGGTGAGAGAGAAGGAAAATCACACAAATACAGAACCTCCACCCACCTAAGGTTGGTAACTGGGAGCTGTAAGGCAGCAGAATGGTTCTCTGCTACGACAGCAAGGTGACCAATTCCAGTCAGAATACCACAAGAGGCGGTTTTTAGACAGGATTTAGTAAAAAAAATATATATATACTTTTTATAAAATATATATTTTTTTTACATATTTGTTGAAACTGTCACTATGTCGTGACAGTATGGCATGAGACAGATAATCTGAAAAAAACTGAGCCAGTCTGCTGTCTCCAAGTGCTCCCATGCTACCGAGAAACAGCCAATCAGAGCTGGGGGTGGGTCTTAACGCTGTCAATCAGTCGACTGTGTCAGGCTGTTAGGGTGGTTAGCATGGCCACTGATGACGGCAGATAAATGGTTTTCCTGTAATGGTGAGTTGTTGCTCGGTCGTTAGGACATTTAGCAGCGAGTACATGAGTTTGATTGACAGTTTTGATTTACTGTGATGCAGCTGTTGCCACAGTGACGGGGTTTCTGACCCCAGGCCAGGTTTGAATCATTCCTCATAGTCTGCAAGTTCTACCCATGCATCATGGATTCCTCTCCACGTCAGACATAAATAACATATTAAATACTTGACAACCTACTCTTCCTCTAAAAGTACTAAGCACCAAGTTTATCAGTAAAGAGAAACAGAAATGCATCAACTTTCCTAATCATCTACTGCATTTTAAAAGTTTTTTGATGAGAAGCAGCTTTTGAGAGCTCATGATCGTCTTTCTTTTGCTGTCAGACTGTGTGGCATCTTGGAGTATTTTATGCAACCAATTAAGAAAATGGGAACATGTAGAGATTTCTTATGCCAGTCTGATTAATGAGTCAGAGTTAAGTGGCTTAATCATGAGCATCCATCCATAAAAATGTTGAACAGAAGACAAATAAGGAAGAGAAAAGGTGATATTGATCCAAAAAACTATTGTTCAGCATCAGTTAAAAAGACTGCAATGAAGTCTACCTGTTTGGAAGGAAAATATGACTCCGGTTCTTACCCGGCACTTTCTGCAGTTCAGTGACATCAATTACTAAACATATGTTGGTCAATGTCCAGAGCTCATCATTTTCTCAAGCACTTAGGAGATTACACAACTTAATATTTTTCTTCCACATATTATTGACCAAATTGACACAACATGAACAAACAGCTCAGAAAGTTGAAACAGACTCCAAGTTGCTAATCATTAGAAGACAAAATACTGCTATTTATCTGACTGCACTTCCTAAGGCTCTAAAGAAGCACATCAACATTTTCTGTGGTTTATATTGGACTCACTCCCAAAAACAAATCTGCCCTGAGAGTACATTGAGAAATATGTTTTTTCTGTAATGGTTTTGGAGAAGGTGAGAGTTAATCAAAGTCCTGGAGTGTGGCTCCTTCGCTCTCCGCTGACTTATTATTCAGGGGCCACCTCGCTGCATCAGCACTTCAGCAACCAAACCGAGAGTCTGAAAAACAAAGTCATCACATTGTGGTCGATGATATCTGCAAGGCAATGGCTCAGAAAGAAGGCAGAATACCTGCAGTTTTACCATTTCAACTGAAGCTACTTTAAATCCTTCATGAAACTGTCTGCTGTGAACATCAGTTTCTAAAACCACACCTCAACTTTCTTACTGAATGGTATCTAAGTAGGAAAGAAGTGGAAGTTTTTCCTGTAAAAGATGTTTAAATAATACACAAAAAGATACGTGACACTAACATTTCCCCCCCCCTAAATTCCCTTCATTTTCACATAAAGTGCAGCTATAAGTTCAGCAAAGTTAGAAAAAATAAACCTGTGAGAATTTTATTCTCCTAGGACACAGGGTCAAAGTATCGTTTCATATGCACTTTATACACACAACAAAAAGTCTGGTATTTTGCTTCCTTGCCTTCGCCCTCCACTGGAAGACTGTAAAAAATAAAGACATAATACTGTTCACAACCAGCTCTCTGTGGGTTTTTTCAGATAGTTGGGGGTCAACAGGTTTGCAGACCTAAACAAAGTCTGCTGATAATGAAGCAAACTGCTTTAAAAAGAGGGCATTCAGATAGTGATCCTGGCTGCCTCGCTCAACATGCAGCGTTGTCACAGCAACAGAGGTGTCTACATCTACTTCTCAAAGGGCAGAAATAACCTTTCAAGACTCAGCAGCTCCACTTTGTGCTCTCAAATGCATCATTGATTGGCTACAATAATGTTGAGATAAAAAAAAAAAAATCACCTTAAAGCTACTCTGGAATGGTTTTTGGGGGGCCAATTTCACCTAAAAGTGATCAAAAGTGAGATGTTTTCAGCATGATCATGTAGACAGAAATGAAGAAATGAACTATCAATTTACAGCAGACTGATTGATGTGAAAGAAGATAGATGTGCTGGAAAACATCTTAGCAATAGTTACCTTCAACTGGGCAGCCAACATCACTTTGCATCAAAACAACGTCTCAAACCAAGATCAGTTTTTCTGATCAGCACTTTTTACAAATGTCAAGATGGGAGTTTCAGTTGTGTGAAGACAGATTCAGGATACCTCAGATTACCAAGCAAACTCCACAAATGGATCATGTTGCTACCAGTGAAGAGTCGGTTCAATACTGGAAGCAGGTGGGTGTGACTGGAAGGTGGTGACTTTCCAACATGAACAAGCTCTTTCATCCAAAGACTGACGGGAATTCAAATGAAAGTCCAAGGATGCACAACAGACGACCACAAAACCAAACATTTATGCCATTGAAAATGTTTTAGTCATTATTGCTTCTATCCGGTATTTTTTTCTACCTAATCCCTCAGGGGACCTTTCACAAGCTTAAAACTGGATTACTCCAACAATAATAAATCTTAGAGTGCATCCAGACTTTAGCTTTTACAAGCCATTATCATGCATCTGAGTCAGGACAAATGGTGTAACAGGATATCACATGATGGGGTAGTTAAGCAAGCTGAGCATCAGCTGGTGGAGTTTTCGCAGTTCATTATGTGTGTCAGTAAAAGCTTTTATTGTGCACTTTACAAGGAAGAACTATAATACAAGCATTTCATGTAAGATAAAATGAAAATAAAAATTTAATTTCCCTCCTGGACTATTATTGCTCAAAAGACGGTCTCTTCTCTGCTAGACAGTAGAACCATTTATGTCAAAAAGCATAATGGTTCATTCTTGAGGCTGCAATCTCAGTAACTGCAAAAAAAAAAGAAAAAAGAAATAAAAATAAAGATCCTGCTTATTGCCCAAGTTCAACATTTACTCCCAACTTATTTTAAACATACCTAACATGGACTGACCCCCCAGAACAGAAAAAAAAACATTACCTGGTATGAATTAATAACTTTTTTAATCAAACCATTAAGCTTGTTTTGTTAAGCTTTGCTTCAATTAGAGGATTTTCTTTAAAACAAATTTAAATAATAACACTAACTTGACTAGGATAATTTGAAATATATGTATAAAAATGCCTTGAAATGACATGTTATAAGATGGTATTATTTAAAATGACAAGAAGTCTTTTTAAGGCTGCTCATCTATTAAACTATCAAAGATAAAGCCCCAGAATTGTGATTAACTTGGAGGAATAAGCATAGTGAAAATTAAGGTTCATTATTACAGCTGAAACCATTTTATAAAAAGATCAATCAGTTATAACTGATCGCCATCTTTCTTTTACTTGTATTTTATTGCTAGCTTTGTGTTGTTGAATGTTGATGAGTGTTATCTTTACTTTCTTTTGTATTTGTGTTTTTAAATTTTTTATTATGTTTCATGTAACCAAAACCCCCGACAAAGAAAAGGTACTGCAATATTTGTTCATACTAAACATGTGTCCCAAATAAACTAATAAACTATAATTTAACTTGAAACTATTTTTAAACTATCAAAACCTAATATGGGTAGAGAAAAGATGCAGCGCCGTGCACCATTATCTGCAGAAACCCCTTTCTTGAACACAACAAGACAAAAACTGACACCGACTCACAAATCTATATAGTCAAAGTCAAGATCAATCTTTAGAGGAAACATATTACCCAATTTAAATGCTGCTTGTGTAAACTTTCAACAAAACTTTACTCAATGGGTTGAGAAAAGTCTGTGTTGTGATTTATGCTGTAAAAGAAAAGCAGGAGCAAAAAGAATAAATCATTTTCTACTCAGGCGAGACTAAACATGGTGACGGATTTATTAGCATACTTGGCTTCAATAACTTAATACAACCAGCAATATAATAAAAGACAAGTTGAATCAAGCTCTGGCCTTGAGAGATAAGGTCAATTTCACATTCAAAGTTGGCTTTTTATAAATAAATTCTGAGAAATGCTTTGCTGCGTCAGTCGACCTTTGGATCAGATTTCATTGTTCCTCTGGTTCATAAATGAGGCTTTTTGATTGTCACAGCACTTTTCAAATGAAACCAACTGTAAAATGCAAGAGCTGAAATGTCTCTTTGACAGAACTGACAATGCGGATGTTCAAAAAGGAAAGTAGTGTTTGCATAAAGAGCCACAGGCTGGTTAAAAAGGTAGGTAAAATCTTTAAAAACCGATTCGGTTTGAAATCAAAGTTAATTCAACTTCAAAAAGCATAAAGTTATTGATTCACTTAAGTAGGATGGATAGGTGTTTATTGTGTTTTCGAACACCCTGTGGAACATTTCTCCCCTCGTCCCACAGAAAGGATGTGATCTCTCACCGTCAGGAAGAGTGCAAATTGCTCTCCCTCTATGTAGGTCAGCTCTTCTCTCACCTCGCTCACAGAGAATAGAGATATGATGAACAGGCGACTCATCAGCTCTCTGCACAACATGTTCGAGCCTCAACATTCACACACCCGACTCAAACAGAATCACACAGACAGGACATGATTTCATAGTCTGAATAATAGCAGAGGATTCACATTAAGCAAAACAAAACAGCATGTTGCCTTACGTGCAAAAACAAAACCTGTGAACGTCTATTGAACCCAATGGACTCTGTGGATTTTTTTTTTCTTTTTTTTTTTGGGAACCCGATTTGCAGGAAACATAAAAACAACATGTTTGTGTTCATCTGAGGTGTCTTTGTCTAAGTCTTAATCACATTTCTTCAAAGATTCCTCTGCTGCCACACTGATGCTGTGATGTTGAACCCTAATCCCATTTTAGACATAATTTAGTTTGTGCCGTCTGTGAAATGCTTCTCTTCAAAGCTGCTGGTGGAAGTGAATTCTTGGAATAAGTGACAACAATGCTGGAACTGTTAAGCTCCCTTCACTTACTTTCACTTTGAACTGCCATTCCTTCAATTTTAACCTTGTCAACAATCATTTTCAGGGGTGTGTATCTCTCTGCAGGGATAGAAACATTCTCTCAAATCTCCCCGTGCAAATTTTCTGGTTTGTCTTTAGGGTCGAGAGTTCAAAGTTCAAGGCCTGAGCAAACCTGTGACTCTACCTAATGACATCCCTCTAAGCTGTAAGAAGATTTTATTTACCCACCAACATTAGTTTCCCAAAGTAATGTCAACTCTATCTAATAATGACCTTAAGCTCTCAGAAAGGAAACGAAGCTGCACATGTTAGAAGTTCAAGTGACTGTGACGTAATGATTAGAGTCACAGCACATAGTTGTGGGTACTGGTGCTCTTATGATCTCATGACTTGAATTAATAAAAGGATGGAGCGGTATGTCTGATTGACCCGCCCTCTACATCACCCAACAGCTTTGGTCGTCACTGGGTTGGAGTTAATCACAGAGTTTGAGCCCAAGATGGGGGAAACAGTCCTCAACATCCACAGGTAGTCCACAGACCAGACACAGAAAACTCACATCTCAGCCAAATTATTAAATTATCCAAAGTCTGCTGCTAATGACCTCATCATTTAAGTCAGGTGACTTTAAGCAGGTAAAAATAGAGAAAAAAGACAAGACGCGTAAACATCAGCTGAACATAGACATACACAATATGACATAAAATAACACCGATACATTCAGATTTTCACTGTAATTTTCTTTTATTATTATTCATTTATTTATTAAAATTTTTTTTGTTCAAGTAATTTCTGATAACTGTATTGGCCTGAAGAATCCACAAGGACTAAACATTGTTTAGCTGAAGCTAAATTGTAATATGCAGAGTGTGGAATTAGGGTATATTTTTTGTTGGAAAATCTATAAAGTTCAAGTCATAAAAAAAAAGCAGGTAAGGAACACATGTTGTGTCTGGATGTGTTCATTTAGTCTTTTTGGAAGACAGGGACAGGATACGTCCTCAGGAAGAAGCTACAAGCATATTGAGTACGCCACTGTGGTAAAGTTGTTAACATGAAGACAACACTTTCAGTGATTAAACGTGTCGAAGCTTCTGGCCTTGCAAATTCACATTCTTACAAAAACACTGTGTGAGAACATTTAGAAATATATTTCAAGCTGTATTCTGAGAATCCGACAAAGCCTATCCCTGCCGTCGTCGACATGTCGGTTCGTCCTGCGAAGTCAGAGTTGCTGCCCTGGAGTTGTCTGGAGCAGAAGGCGGGTGCACTGGATTTAACTGCACCCTAAATTAACGGTGATCAGCTTATAATAAGTTCGTTTGTAACGTTGCACAATTCTGGTTAACATAATAATTAGACTCCTTGGTGCAACTGTCCAAGCTGAAGTCATCAGTACCAGCCAATGTTTGGGAAAAAGACCGGCTGACTTTGTGCAACTTTTCGGACCACATTTCAGATAACGTTCTGTTTTCTGTTCTTTTTATTCTGCATTAAAACATTAAAAATAAACACTAGACTTCTGTCTAGTGTTTGCTGTGAATATAGATAATAAAGCCTATAAATCGCTGTGAAGCATCCTGTTGAGATTCTATGACGTCACAGTGAATAGTCGAAGTCGACTCGACTTATCAGCTTTAAAAAATATGAAGTTGTCTCAGTTTTGGCAGCTGTGGAAATTCAATGTTGCCACAACTGGAAAGTGGAAAGTCTTCTATGTCTGGTTCAGCTCAAACCAGAAGACTGAGATGTGACACGTTCATGTCTTTGCAGTGACAGACGACCAAAACACAGGCAGGAGGAGGCAGGTGAAATGAAGTCGAGAACAGATGCTCTTTGAAAGGCAACTGACAGGAAATACAGATGGAAGAAAGTGAGGGGAATCAGGAACATGGCAGACAACAGAGCAACAATGAGGGACAATAGGAGGATCCATCAAGGAGTGAACTAAACTGGAAGCCTAAATACTGGGATAATTATTACTGAAGCAAGGACCAGGTGAGCATAAAATCTGAATGTGCTGCAGCTGTGGGGGGGAGCATAAACAGCAGCAGAGACTGAGCTTTCAAATATTTTGAACACCCATTTAAGAAAAAGGTTAATTATAAAAAGGAGCCTTCTTGCAGTCAGAGACGGCTCACAATCTATTTGAGGTTTGTATAAGGCACAGGTGTTTTCTGAAAAGGATAATAATTTCTTTACTGTGATTAAATATTAAAGAAACGTTCTGCTGAGCCTAATTAGAGTAGCGAGCATCCCAGTCACATATCTTCTTACATAATGCGATATGGAACATTATTCGCATTTTATTCGTCAAGGTTTGCAGCTACAAATTTGCTATTCCGTGTCAAATGAAACTGAGCAGATTTTTGTTTGTTCGGTTCAAACCAGTTTCACTGAACCCAGTTAGCAATATATGATTGTAAACAAGATTACACAGATGACTGTCTATCAGTGGTGAGAGCTAATATGCTTCTCTGGGGATCAGGATGAAATCATCCTGTAAGAACGATCCCTGATATTGGCAGGGTCAGGTGCTTCGGTCAGGTGCTTCGGTCAGGTGCTTCGGTATTGATCTTTGAACAGCTTTGTTCCTCATTTATGAGTTAACATTTCTATGTTATAATGAGCTTTCTCTGTAGCTGCTGGAGAACTTACTGACTGATTGGTGCCATCATCAACTTCAAGCATTCATCTGTTTTCATTCCCATAGAAATTTCTGGCTGCCTTTGTGTTTAGCTTTGTTTGTTTCGTGGAGGGGCCCATTGTTGTCGACTCGCTTTGTTTTTCTTTCTGTGCAATGAACACAACTAAGTTATTTCTATTCTTTTCTGCTCTTTGTTGCTCCTTAGAAAGTGTTCCTGTCCCAGTGTTTCTAGGGTCAGCAATGTTGCTTTCCTTGTGTAATTTGACATTTTGAACATAAATTTGCTTTATCGAAATACGGCAACTTCGAAAAAACTTGTTTTCTTGCTAAAAAAGTTTTGCCGCTAAGAAGAAAGGGGTGTTTGGTTTTTATTGACATTGATTTATTTTTGCAAAACTGCAACTGATCACACCAATCATGTGATCAATAAGAAGATGTTTCTACTGGTGGAGAAGACAACAATAATGGCGCAGCATGTTTATTAATGACCTATCGAATGAACAAATTCATGTGATTTTAATTGCATTTCTTAATTAAGGGAGACATAGCAATTGCAACATTAAGTTTTTTCAACTTTAGCGGAATATTAAATTAATTTGACTTGAATAATGGCTCAGATGTCATTTTGTTTTATATGAACCTCCCTATGAAATTCTGTTGCCCCAGAAAGCAACTTTACAAAAACCCAAACATGTAATCTTTCTATGACATCTGGAAGACATTTTTCTGCCATTTCTTTGTCTGTTCAAGCATCCCTCACTTTAGCGACGTTCGAAGAAGGAACAACACATGTGAAAACTGCTGAGTGTTGAATTTCCGCTGATGATTTTTCTCTAAAGCCTAAATAGCAGCTAAAGCAGCAGTGACAACAAAAATTCAGAAAAATGTGGTAGAATCCCTGCCAAGTCCTTTAACTGATGCCAAACCATTTGGCATTTCTCTTAAAAAGCAAAAAAAAAAAAAAAAAAAAAGCATAAAATGATATGCAAAATGTTCCAGAAATGGCGTGCAATTTATCTACAATGCCATGACAACGTGTTACACTGTTACAGTAAACTGCCTGATGCAACCCTCCGTAAATTATCATACATGATTCATCTCCAAATTTTGTGCTGTGAAAGAGGAACTCTAATAGATTCAAGAAGCAGAGATGAACATTTATATTAGTGGGGCCCAATCCTTCAGACATGAACCCATCGGTCCTCATCAGTAATCCTGCAGCTGGAAGACTTTTCTTGAAATTTCCCAATTCTCATCACATTCACAGATTATTTTTTTCACCCTTTTTTTTTCATTTTGTTAAATATTCTGACCATAAAAAGGAACATTTTCTTGGACCATAATCTGATATTTCAGAGGACAGACTGTTTCTGAAAGTTTCTATCATCTTAAGACATCCGAATTCAGCTTGTGGTCTAAAATGTGTTCCCAATAATGGGCCCAGTACTAGATCTGACAAAACTCAAGTGGATAATGGTGCTTTTAAAAATGCTACAAAAAAAGCATGCTGAAAGGGAAGCTTCTGCGTATGTTAATAACGTCAGACTCTCCTTGCACATCAGATACACAAAGCAGAATATTGGTTCATGTTTTCTCTTCAAAAAAAAAAAAAAAAAATCTAACACATGCTTGGATGTTTTGTGCCTTCAAAGACAGAAATATAACACGTTCCTGCTAATGCATTGAGGCTCTCTGGATAAATAAATTTCCCTGCAGCGGCTGATGGTGAGCAGACATATTCATTCCAACCCGGGTTGAAGTCTGAAGGCGAATACATTTTGTTTGGTCGTTGCTGCTGTGAAGCTCGGTGATAAGAGAGAGAACATTAGTTTCAGGGAAGCTCCTGTTTTCCTGTATTGATTTTTCCCACAGGACATAAGAGATGAGGAGCCAGTCCTAATTGGAGTTTCTTAGCGGAGGTGCTTGAATAGTTATTCATTTTCTGACACTTCACCGTCTATATTCTACGATTTCTATTCAGGTCATTTATGCCCAGGAAGGAGAACATGTTTAGGATGATGCAGCTTCACATGATATTTTAAGGACAAAAGGCGATGCATTTCTGCAGTTTTTTCCCACAGAAAATCTCTGGTAGCATCACTTTTGATGAAGGTTTATTCTATGTTAATTGCAAAAGGCGAAACTCAATTGTTTTGATTTGTTTAAGCTGGTTGCCAAACATCGAGATGTGGTTGTGTAAGACGACAATAAAAATGGAAAAAGGATTAGTTGCAATATATGAATCACTATAAAATCATCTTATTCTGGTGCAGTCCATCAAACAAAGAAAATACTCATCAATGGGGATTTTGTTATTAATTGCATTTTGTTAAATGTCGTCAAATACTGCTGTAATAATTATGTAAAGCTGCAGTTTACAGCTTTGTAAATAAATGTGACAATTCTCCATGAAGTAAAGTTAAGCAGGATATTCTCTATAGAGTGTTGATGTCAACAACTAGATGCAACATCCAGAATCAACTATTAATACAGAGTTTGAAAACTCAAATGAAGAGAAAAATAAAAAGCACCTAGTGACTTTGAGCATTGTTTTGCAACTGACTTTTCTTCATTCAGGCATTTTCTCTTGCCATACTCCATTCACGTCTTATTGGCAATTATTGCTGCCATTAACTCAGTTTTCTCTCTGCCTTGTTTTCCATAAAAGCTTTGCCTCGACTGGGGATTCTGGGTTTAGTCGCTTATCTTTACAGGACATACTGATCCATTGCTAACCATGAACCTTGTGTACTTTTTGTTTTTCTATTTTTTGGAAAGTGGGTCTCTGTGCATTTGTGTTTGGCTTTGTTGTCTTCTTAATGGAGGCTCATGCCAAACCTTTGTTCTCATTTACTTTGCAAAGTCTGTTTGTTTTTTTTCTTTGCTATACAACACAATTCCAGAAAAGTGCTTCTGTGTTTAGTTGCCTCTTTTTCCTAGTTATAGGCAATGAGGCAGCTGTTGCTGCAAATAATGTTATGCACCCCCTGTGATTCTCAATTTCAGTGAAATTACTCCTAGTTGAGTGCTTCTGGGTTTAGCTGCTTGTCCTTGACTGACCTATTGCCTACAAACTTTGTGTACATTCTTTGTTTAGCCTTCCTATAAAAGGTGCTTGTGGTACGCTTCTTTTTTTAGTTTCCTTTCTTTCCTTGACTGGGTCATTGATGTATAGATTAACCGTCTTTATTTCTCTTTCTCAAATAAACTACTTCTGGCTGAGTGTGTCTGTATTTGACCATCTCTTTTCACTCAGCGATACCATTGTTGTTGTTAACTATATGTGTTAATATTTTCAGCATGTCTGTTCCCAGCTTTCTTACGAACAAAGGTTTTGACACTTATTTCCAATTAACGTGAAATATCATGAGGCATCAGGTTCTTATTTTGTTGATCTAAAGGGAACAACGGCAAAATGCTTTATTTAGCTTTGAAAAAGCTTTTCAATTATTCTCCTTTGCTTTACTTTTCCTCTATTGATATAAATGTTCAAACTTTCTCTGCCACTGCATTTAAACATTTTCTCCAAAGTTGGTAATGGTAAATGGACTGAACTTATATGGTGCTTTATCCGATCATTTTTGACCACTCAAAGCGCTTTACACTAGAGTCACATTCACCCATACAAACGCTCACACATTTATACACCGATATGCAGCTCGGTAAGCAATTTAGGGTTAAGTGCCTTGCTCAGGGGCACATCGACACGTGGCAGGAGGAAGCTGGAATCGAACCTACAACCTTCTGATCGCAAGACGACTACTCTACCCGCAGAGCCACAGTCGCCCCCAAAAGAGTCAATCTTATTGTAAACTCCTCCAAGTTTTTTGATCAGTCAGATTTTTTTTTTTGTTTGTTTTGTTTGGTTTAATGTTTCAACTTTCAAATTTATCCTAGAATATTCCAGTGAAATGCAGGAATTATTAAAGCACCTGTGGATCTGATGTCATTAGCAACTCAGTCTTTTTCAAATGCTAATCCTATTATGATTTCTAACCAGTTTATGAATGAAACGATAATATTCTAATACGTTTGTGCAATCGCTGATAAGCAGTCTCCGAGTGGGAAATGACAAACTCCCACTTAACGACAATATAAATGATTGCATGCGCTCTTCTTCGCTGAATTTCATACATTCAACCACCTGTGAGAATATTGGCTGCATGAAACTATAGAAGCATTCACGAGAAGAGATTATTTAACTAAAGACGGTGAGGGAGGAAAACCGACTGTAATTAATATCCTTTATTTTCTATCTTAATGATTACAGAAATGAAACAATAAGAAGCTGTGAGGATGCTTTGCATATCAATTTTAGGCAGTTATTGCAGATAATGGAAATGACGTGCAGCCCTGATCAGCCATTGTGAAAGAGCAAGTGTCAATCTGAATTGGCAGCTCGCTCGAGTGGAACGGCTTTTGATAAAGCCTCCAGGAGCGAGGAGCTGATTGGATCTTCGGGAACACTGGTGACGGTTTGGCATCACTCCTGGTTGGTGTTTCTGAGGAAACCTTGAAATCCATTTAACTGTAACAGTATTACCATTCAGCTCAGATGAGGGGAGGACTGCAAGAGACTTTTTATTGGCACACAAGGCCATCAGCGCCATGGTGGTCAGTCAGAGAGAGACGTATTTTAGAAGGACAATAGTCTCTCTTCACACTTGGACAGCCACAGGCAACAAAAAAGTCCAAATTCAATTACCCAGATAGGATCTCCATGCACATATAGGGACACAAAACCTAAAATCGAACAAATGACGGACACAGACATATGCGCACTGAGCTGCAAGAGACAACATAAAAACACACACGAACAGATGAGAGGACTTTAAACGCCTGCTACCCCTTCTACTCCCATGAAAAATCGATTTCCAACTTGGGACTTGTTGAGAAAAGACACTAATCGGCCTTCAGATAAGACCTTGTATGTCTCTGATAAGACAAACAGCCACAACACATCTCCCATAAAGTTAGATTTGCCAGATTTGCCTTTGGGGTTCTGGGAGTGAGGTTGGCTCAGGGATGAGGTGATGGAGGATGGGCAAAATGTCTCTGAACAAGTCGAATTCAGTGGTAAAGGAAGATTACATTGTGTTATAAAGCAGTCATTACAAATCAGAAGGACCAGGTGGCTCAGCGGTAGAAGTGACTGTCCGAGGTTTAATTCCCGACCCCGAGTCATTTACTGCATGTCCTTCCCTTCTCTTCCTGTCCTTATTCCTGTGAAGCTGCTAATGAACAAAGGCCACTGCTGCCAAAAAAAACTAAACTAAAATAAATAAATAAATAAATAAATAAATAAATAAATAAATAAATAAATAAATAAATAAATAACAATGATTACAAATCAAATCAAACAACTGAAGCCTGCAGCTTCACAAGTGTGAAAAATGTGATTCTCAAGCTGAGAAGTTTAAGGATATTGTTGTGTTGTTCATGAGTGAGGATACATTAATGGACCAGGGTTTTATCTGTGGCCATGAAGGGCATCTATTGTGATAAACAGCTGAGGCAGAAGGAAAAGTTCTCAACTTGCCGGATCATCTCATCCCAATGAACAACTGCAGGCAAGGAAACGGCCGACTTAATGAGTAAAAGACAAATATCTAAACTTACATCAATGATGGTCCACTGTTCCACTACAATGGCATCATACGTCGGTGCAGCAGCGTTTGGCTCACCCTCGCTCGCCTCTTGGAAGATGAAGACGCTTTCCACTGTCTTAGGCAGCAAATCTGTGGAGAAAGTAAAAACAAAATCCAGAAGTTAGAACCATTCTTTTGAGCATTGCAAACTCATAAAATATCCAAGAACACAATTTAGAACAACAACAAAAAAAAGCATCGCCTTAAGGATGTTAAATCAGAAATGGACATGTTGTGAACTTCTTGATCAAAAACTGCAGATGTTTGGGCTCGACAGTAACACAGAGACTAATTGAAGCTCAGGCTCAAGGTGAATTCGGTAGCAGATAGCATGTAAAAGAAGCACTGCTCTATGTCCTGAGGATCAAGACTGAAAACCTCTTTTTCTGAAATGATGAACAGATTTAACTGGTAAAATGCAGCCACAGATTGCATTAAGTCAGTCTATGTTGGATAGATGAAAAATCAGCTTGTTATGCCTACATTAATCACCTGAAAAAAAACTTAAGTATAGAAAGTCATTGCTGAAGGTCTTGCTAAATATCTGCTGCAAACCATGTAAGAAGGTTCTCTGGTCAGATTAGATCAAAAATGAAATGAATCTCAGATGTAAAACTTGCAGAAGCTTAATTAAAGTGGAAACCCCTGGTTTTGGTGGTACCATCATGCTAATGGGATCACTTTCTTGAATAAGAACAAGAAAACTGCTTAATGTGAAGATGGATGGAGCTTAATAAAGGGCAAAACTGGAAGGAAACCAGTCAGGTGGAAAGAACTCTTCCGACATGACATTGATTCTGAATGAACAAGCACAGCTACATATACAAAAATGGACGACTTAACCTAAAGCTGTGCAGCTATTAGCAAATGACATGGTGGCTAATTACAGCTCAGGATCAAGGTGAACCCTGCAGGGGAAATAATTTAAAAGAAGCGCTGCTGTGCGTCTGAATGATCGGGACAGAAACGCTATCCTTGGAGAAATTTAAGTGATATTAGCCACAGATCTAATGAAGCCAGTCGATAAGAGACAAACCTTTGCGACGCCTGCATTCTTCACCTTAAGAAAGCCCAAAATGAGGTTAGCAACACTGACATTGACGCTGAATTGTTTGCTGCTGACCAAATAGATTTTCGAAGCGTCTCTGTTCTGTTGGAGCCTAACAATCACAGGATTGGCGACCAGTACAGAAACACCACTGCGGCCCCTCAGAAACCTCTCTTGTTATTCATTTGATGCAGGAGCTCAGACGCCGCGCACGCTCACACACACACCACGGGCCGAGGTCCGGTCCTCCCAGCTGGCCTGAGTGCTTTCTCATTACAGCCACGCCATTTACACACTAATACAGTTTGCCAGAGCCCGGGAACCAACACGAGACACTCCACATTTCATTACCGAGCCTTAATAATAGAGGGATGAGAGGTGGCTGGAGAGCCTGAGAAGATAGGGAAGGAAGACAGAGGGAGCGGCAGAGCGCAGGATGACAGACTCTTTTATTTCCTTCCCTCCCTGAAAACCCATTTAGGACCCATGCACGCTCAACTGAAGACATCTCTCAGACGTCCACTGGCTCCCCCAAATACAGACATTGTCCGTGTTCACCTCCTCCTGTCCTCTTTGCCTCTTTTCTCTCCAACTTCTTCTTCCCTATCTAAACTGTCAGCCTTCCCTGCCTGGCAGATTTAGTAAAGGGACCGTTTTGGGAAGTGTCAGGCGATGAGGATCGGTGTTGGTTCCCTGCCAGCGCAACAGGGATCACTCAGGTGGGATCAGCACACGGTTCCTGTCTCGCTGCTTAGCCTTGTCTCCGGTGATAATGCACACAGACTCTGAGACGAGAGGGGGGGGCAGAAAGAGAGGCAGGAGAAGATGGGAACCGGTTGCTGGGGGGCACACAGTCTGTCAGGGGAATCCACCGGGTGCGTGCACGAATAAACATTATCTCGCGCCTATTGACTTGTGAGCTGAGCCGAGCAGCCGGCAGGCCGACTGAGAATAAATTGTTTACACTTGCAAAAAGCACCATGTGCTCTCAGTAAAACTGTTCTCCATCCCCGGTGACTCACATGCTCAAGGTCGCAGGGCGAGGCATGCAAATGTGTCGGAGCTGTTGGACTGGTTGGAAAGGCGGCAGCAGAGAGTGGACTGCCGTGGAGTGGCAAGGTGACAGCAGCTGACACATGGCATCAGAAATCAGCAGCCACAGATGTGCTGACGCATGCAGACTCTTTGGATCCTAAAGGGCTAAATTTAGGTGGTCTTGGAAAAGTCGCGAGAACGTGTGTGTCCCAAATACCTCACCAACATGCAAGCAGAATCTTTAAGCAGATATTAAACACACCTCTCATTAGAATTTGTTTTTTATTGGCCTGACAAAATATTCTAATCCTAAATATCATGTTTTCATTAGCACTGAGTGGAAAATCCTCATAACTGGCAGAAAATAAAGGTTTGGAAATGTCAGACTGTGTGTAACTGATCTATATAGTGTGTTTTTCTTCATGGATTAAGTCACTGAAAGAAACTAACTTTTTAATAGTATTCTAATTTATTGAATATGACTGCATATCGATTTCAGGTCCACAGCCTCATGAAGTTAATCCACTAAATTTATGCACATTTTAGTGGCAAAAATCTTCTAAATCCTTCATTTAAAACTGGTGAAATTGTTGTTTTCACTGATGTAGTCCCTCACTTTTAAATGTTTCTTTGTCTGCACGTGTGTATGCATGTACAAAAGTACTCAGACTTTTTAGCTTTTCACATTTGTCAAATTGCACCTGCAAACTGTAACATATTTTGGGTGGATTTTATGTGATTAGATCAGCACAAAGGAAGGAAGAAGGGAAAGAATGCACTCTGTTCACAGTTTTACAAATAGAAATGAAAATGTGGTGTGAATTGCTATTTACACAGATCTATAGGTCATGTAGGAGAAGCAGGACTACACCACAAATCTGGCGATTCCTAAAGAGTTGCAAGTAAAAAGCCATGGTAGGAAGAAAACTATAAGTTTGTTACTTTCTGTGTAGGAGACACACCGAGCACATGCAAATAGGTAGTCAGATAGAAGCAAATTAGAGTTGTAGGCCAATATGCAAACATTAATCTTAAAACCATAAGTATGACATGCAAATTAAAATTTCAAATCCAACTGAAAATCTTGCCTTCAAAAATGTTTGGTTGAGCTCATCTGCAAAGAAAGATGGGGAGAAAACTACAGCTGGTGGAGATGCACCCCTAAAGACTTACAGCTGTAATTGCAGCACTAAAAGCAGGGAGGGTGTTACAAATGTATTTCTAAAACAAAACAATGCATCTTATTTCTTCATAATTTTGAAGAATCTTTTGTTCTTCCATCACATAGAATTGTTTGTGACTGTAATGTGATCGAAGGAAAAGAGATTCAAGATGTATAAAAACTTCTGCGAAGTGCTGCACACACAGGCATATATGCCATCTTATATTTAACTTCCAATAATACACCCTCTCATTAATGCAGGAGCGCTCAGACTAATAAATGTGTCATCAAATTTTCTGATGAGTCAGGAATTTTAAGTTTGCTGCAGAGGGACGACCGCCTGTAAGGCGTACCTGTGTCAGATTAATACCTTTAAAAAGTGATTGTGGCAGCCACCATCACTATCTTAAAGTGAGATAAATAAAATATTTGCGCATATTATTAATAGAGTTTCCACAAATATTGGCTGCAGATCCTTTTGTACTTTGCTGAGACAGATAAAATGTTACGTGAATAATCCACACCGCAGTACTTATTAGATATTACCAGACAGTTTGGCGCAGGCTAAAATAGCCACAAACATAATGATTATAAACACCAAGAGTTTTGTGTAGATTATTTATCTTCTGTTCTCAGATGGGGGTTTTTTCCCCCATATTTTATCCTTTGAATTCATCTTGTTACTTTCACATAATGCTGCGGATACGAGTGTGAAAAGAACTGCCTCAAGCTTTGATATCTTTTTCCATCTATTCCTCCACTGAATAAGTAAACAATCCGATCTTGGAACAAACTGTTCAAGTTATAATATGCTTTTTCTTCAACTGCCTTCAATCTTTTAGGATCCTTGCAGTCTTTATCTCGCAATCTTTTTTTATCTATGTTTTGAAATTCTTTTTCTATATCAAACAATTGTGTGATGCAAAGCATAAAGCTTCATGGTGCACAAGAAATTTCCCATGAGAATAAGGCACAGAATATTTGGTTTTATTAAAAAGAAAAGTAAGATACATATGATCTATAAAAAAGAAAGTTTTGAATTTAGGAACTTGTGACTATTTTCTGTAATGTACACAACCTATTTTCAATCACTTTACATAGCAACGGACATTATTAGATGGATGTCAGTGCCATATTTTCTATCCATCCACAAAATAAATTGTTAGTGTTAGGTTTGCAAGGTTAAATCTTAACGAATCAGGAATTCTGTGCTGTGAACAGATGAAACCAAAGTTGGGAGGTTGCATAAAATAATGTCTTAAAGAAAACCTAATATAACATGTCAGCACCAACACTTTCATAGCAAGTTTCAAGCACAAAGATGGTGGTTTGATTTGCAGCTACAGTGAGCTCCTGCTTATTCTTGGTTCAGTGTTGATGGTTTCACCTCTCGGCAGATTTCTCTGTAGAATTTTCTAGCAAAATCCCATAGTGCTGCCTTAAAGGGCACTGCAGAAGTGAAACCTCGATGAAAATCACACGAGTCAAAATAACCAAACGACAATGATGTTGTCAGTCTGTTGCTTCACTGACAGAAAACAACTATTGTGCTGATAAAGTTGGTTCAACAAATTGTTAAAAGTGTGCTTTGTTTTTCCCATGACTATACCTGTGGATCAAGGTGTTAAAATACGGGGTAAATATTGATTGGGTGAATGTTTTAGGTTTACTGTGTTCCTGCACACTCAGTTCCTCTTTTTTTTTTAGTCTAAAACCCGGTTGACCTTTGGCAAGCTGGAGAGTAACCCTGCCCCAAGCCGTCTCTGGTGACATGTTTTCAACAAGCGTGCCAGCCACTGCCTCAGACAGCTGGAGACCGGCGGCCGCTGACAGCTTATCTATATTTCAAACAGGCTGAGTGGACAAGCACAGCCAGGACAGTGCGAGGAAGAGGTGAGGGAGTCTAACTTGTGTGGACTGGATGTGACTCCTCCCTGTGGAGCCTGATGTTGGGCAGCTGGCAGGCGGTACCCTCGGGTTGTCAGGCAGATTTTAGAGTGCAAGATAAAAGAAAAGGGAGTGGTGCCTCAAAAACAGGAGCCGTTTGTCTGATTTCTCTTGAATTCAAGAAGACCAAATGAAGAGCAAAAGAGAAACTTCCGAAAACGAATACCACAGTATTCATTTTTTTTAACCAGCTTAACTGGTTTCAATTTTCTGCTCAACTGATAGAGTAAAGCTGGAAGTATTAGAGGATCACAAATGTACTGAGACTCTTGGTCAGATATGTGCCTGACAAAGTGCTGATGCACGACTGAAAGATTACAGTCTGTTCATAAGATTTCCAGGAAAGAAGTGTCAGTTTTTTTTACCCTTTATGTTACAGTTCATTGAAAAAACGTGTGACATTCAGAGTGAAAATTCACACTCCTATTTATGAAAGAAACATCCTTGACAGTGAATTACCATGATAGCTCAGTTACTGTGCAGTAATTCTGCAGCCAAGGTGGCCCCAGATATCGCTCCAAGCTCTGAGCCTTTCAAAGGTTTTACTCTATTCACCTGAGTGAATTTGAATTTGCTTCCCTTGCCCAAACAAGCTGATCTGCATGGTTGTAACTGGGTGGACTAAATGGGGGAAAAAAAAAAAAAAAAACCACTGTTGAATCGTCTGCAGCTGAGATTTAAAAAGGAGCTTCAGTTGAATCAAATTACAATAGCCAGCCTAGCATTGCAAAAACAGGAAAAAACTGCAAATTTAAAAAAACAAAAATGTAACAGTGGAAAAAACCAAGACTAAATGCAGTAACACAGGACCATTAATAAGATAAGAGTAAGAATATGTATCAACAAAACAGTCAATGCTAATGCTTACCAAGGAAAAAGGTTCTGACCTGTTTGCACAGCAATTGAAACCTCTGTTATTTATCTATTCAGGGCTGCTATGTAGTCCGAAAATGTCTAATTACATTTCATTCAAGTCTTTGTAATTATGAAAAAATAGAATATTGAAAAACATTTGCGTTTTCAGATTTTATGAGATTACAGATTTGTAGGCTCCATATTTAAACTTTGACCAATTTAGCAGTAAAATACAGTTATTGTGATTTTTCTTTTTTTGTTTATACCTGTATATAATAAAGTATTCTAAGAAGGACTAAAAATATTAGTAAATTTGAGCGTGTTGTTGTTTTATTTATTGTGAGTGAAACAGCAGAGGCTGCAGTCGAGTGGCTCATCCTGATAACTCATTATATAGAGCATCCTGCATTCCTGATGGAGCTAATTTACAATTTCGTGAGATGAAGCCTATTCCAGAAAGAATCTTATCTCAGTTTGATGCTAGGCTACATTTAACCACCAGAAAAGAAATGCTGGTATGCAAAAAGAATAAACAGGACTGCTCTTTAAGAAAAGCTATAAACATTGTTTTGGTTTTAGCTAAGTCTACAATTAATTTGCATTCACCATATAATGGTGACAAAAAAAGATCTGAATTCCTCATGCATGGGTTTCATTCATCTTATTTAAAAAAAAAAATTGGTAAATTATGTAATGATGAAGTTGCTGCAAAACTATTTTCGGCATAACAGATTCAGAATGGCTCCAGAGATAAATTATGTATATACATTCAAATACTCATCATGTGATTTAAAGTGCTTTATGTGGCACTGTGTCTGCCTTGCATATGCAGGATGTGTTTGTTATGCAGATGCGCAGCGTTTTTCCAGCTGACATGTCCTGCCTTGCAGAATGAGTTCTTTAGGCCTCTGTCCAATTTACCACACAAATACAAATGCATGCCTGCCTGCTTCTGTTTGCATTTACATCTAACCTGCGCCTTCACCGCATGCCTTCCTGTTTTAATGTCTTTTTAGATTCTAAATTTTATTTTGGAGAAAATAAATAAAGATGACACATGACTGGGTTGCAAACCTCTAAAGTAAGGCTGAAGAAAGAATCGAACAAACCGTTTTTTTAAAATACTGTCAAACTTCTACTGTTCTCCCAATTGAGAGGCAATGCAAACATATCCTGATCTGTTTTTTTTTGTTGTTTTTAAATCATGCATTTATTTTGTCTGGGCGCATATTTAGATGCAGCTCCACACTAACTGTATTTTTCTGTGACTGCAGGCTAAATCTCTGATGCATACACTGTGACAGTTGGATCTGCAAGAAGCTCCAGATCTGGAAATTTCAATATCACTGTCACATCCAGCTCTGCTGAGCAATCCCTCATCACAAAACACATGGGCATGCAAACAATGGCCCGCCATGCTGTCTTAGTGAACCTCACCATGGTAACTCGTCTTTAAAAGGATTACAGGTGTACGGCGTGTTTTCATCTTGTGGTGGGATGGTGTTTCACCCTCCCCCACGCTTTGCGTCGGGTGTGGCGAGAGGCGCGCCACTGATTGGTGGGCGGGGCAGATGCCTTTAAAGCTGGGTAAGTCGCTGCGAGGTGTGTGTGTGCCCTTGTTTCCTCCACTTTCTGCGCAATTGGCGGCTGCATGTTGGTGGTGTTTGGTCCACTCGTATGATATCGTAAGTGCCATTTTTGCTATCCGGGCTGGGATCGTGGTTGGTTTTGTTGGGTGCTACACCTGTCGTGCGTTTCCGCAGTGCGGCTCTGCTGGCGTTGCCGGCCGCGGCTGGAGGTTGTGGTGGTGTGTGGCTTCTGCCTAGTCTTCGCCTGCTGATCTGCTCCCTCCTGGTGTAGGCTGTGTCTCCATCCCTGGGTAAGCTACCTGCCATTTAGTTTTGGATTATTTTATTTTGTACTTAGCATTAATGGGTTTTCTGTTTCAGGCAACTGAGTGTTGGGAGTTGCAGTGCTTTGGACGCTCTGCTGCTTTGTCTTATCACTGTTTGTTCTGGCCGCTCTCCGCTGAGCCTGTTGTGGATTGGGCAGGCTGGTGGGTGGGGCATTACTCCTCTGGCCCCCATAGAAGGGCACTTGGAGAGACGACGACAACTTGTTCCATCCTTGAAGCATTTTCTTAGTTTGTTGAAGTATTCTTTTGTTTCGTTTGAGTGCTGTGTTATTTCTTTTGCGTGCATGTTCTTGTTTTCTTTTACTTTGTTGCATTTGCATGGTTTGCTTGTTTTTTTGGAACAACCTCATCTTGTCTGTCCCTTCTTGTGTGTTCCCTTTTTCTTTGGTTCCGGCGACCAAGTAGTGAGCCCGATGCCTTGGATTTAAAAGAAGTGTTTTAAAAAGAACTTTTAGATAATTGTTTAATAAAGTATTGTACACGGTTAAATCTGTGTTCTGGTGTGTCTTGTTACTTTTTTAGAGATATCTCCACCTGCTGGTTACAATCTGTTTATGTGTCTCTGAACCATGCTGAGACTGAAGAGTGCATCTGTTTACAGGACGAAACATGAGGAATGGAGCATGAATAGTGAATATAACAAAAGGCAGATCATCTCTAAATTGCTATTTTAAATATGAATTATAAGTAGGAAAACATGAGTGGTTCAGACATTTTCTCATGTTTGATTTTTATCTCTCTTGATAGGAGTGCAGAAGTGCTGGAGAACACTTTTCTTGTCCTGATGTACAATATTTGGCTTCCCGCTCCTTCTGCAGAATTAGCAAACCCTCTACAAAAAAATGAAACGTGATTTTAAACCATGTTGTGGTTTTGGGTGGCAATACACTAAAAACTTGGACCACAACAGGATTTTAGCAAAACAGGGACAAAACACGGCCTTATTTCACGCTCAGTCATTGTTAGCTGTCAACAAGTCTCAAATTATAAAATTTATAACTTACAGAAAAATCTGTAAGATTTTTCAGCATCAGCTTAAAAGATGTTTGTCTGATGTTCTTTGTAGGAATTTGCTTTAAATGCAGCATTAAATAATAACAGTGGTACATTTGTTTTTAAAGCATAATGAAATTTCTTGAAAAGCAATTAACATAAATCAAGATATAAGAAATCAGATCCATACATGAAGAAAATTGGAATTCCTCACGGTGAATCTGTTCTTTCAACCAATTTCTGCACACAGATTTAAAATCTGCAGCTTCTGGTATTAATTTTGTTTTTATTTATGCAGTTTGGATTTCTTTTACCAACAGCTTCATATAAACTGAAATAACTCTACTATCAATTGCTAAATAAAACATTTCACCCCTATAATATTCTCATAAATTGTCCTTTACTACCATCCATTACTCCGCATACGGCTGCAGTCAAGAGCTGCATATATTTGAGAGTTTTCGAGTGCTGTGAAATAAACGTTACAGCTTAGAATTTAAGTTTTAAAAGCTATGAGGTGAAAGGATAATTAATATCAATCAGCTGCTAATTTAGTGCCTCTGCATAACAATAGCATGATTATAAAAAATTGTGAGTGCACAGTTAAACTGGTCATGCCTCCTGCTGGCTCACAGCCAAGCAGCTTGAACAGGAAAAAAAATAAAATTATGTTGATTGCACAGCGAGACGGCCACTTAGAACCACTGAATCATGTCAATTTGTTGCATTTTAAAATAAATGCAATATTTCTGCTATCGATTGTCCTATATTTAGGCTACTTGCCTTCAAGAAATGCTAACATATAAGTAAGTTTGCTTGAATTTTACTCTGATAGGAACCTGTAAGTGAAATACATGTATATAATATTGGTTAGAAATTAAAATATACTTTTTATTTTTGTTACATCTGTAAAAATATCTAAGTAAATATTAGCTATAAATAGACATTTTTTTCTTTTTAACTTAATATACAGTCAAAAATTGTGTCACATTCAGCTATATTGATATATATTAAGACAGAGGTGGTGGGATGGTGGTGAAGGGAATCTCAGGTTGGTTAAAGTTTACCGCAAAACTGACACCAAAGGTGGTTTTCTTTTAAAATTTTAAATTTAAATTATTAGCACAGCTATAACCAGTCCACAGTTTTGCTTTTTACCTTAATTAGAGATTATCCAAGGGACAAAACAGCACTAAAAATGCTATTTGTGTATTATTATAGCAGAAAGGTTCACTAAATCTTTAATTGTAAAAAAACAAAGCAAAAAAAAACTGGTGTGCAGAATAATCCATTTTAGATTTGAACATTTAAACTGTTGAATAAATCCCATTCAGAATAGTGAAATAGTCCTTTAAAATTCAAACTTTAGTGCTTCTAGTGACTAGAAATGATTAGGCAATGGAGTGTATTTAATGCAAAAGACATAATATCCTCTAACATAAAGCATTACTGGATGGCTAAATGTATATTCTTGTGTTATGTTACAATATATTTTGCGTAGGTCCATGTCTGGCAGAACTGTGCTGCTTTTGTTGTTAGGAATAGAGCTGTGGCTGGATTTTGGACATACATTTTTAGTTTGCAGGTGAAATGTCCTCAATAAGCAACATAATAAGTCCTGTTTCTTTCCATTTAAGCCCAAAGAGGAGCCATTTCCTGGAAAACTCCTACATTAGTGTATCACACTGCAACGTTTTTTTAACCAGGACTGCCTGTGTGGACAGCAGTAGCCATGTGTGGATGCAAATGTGGTACCACAACAGTCTGACTCCTCTGCAGATGCATAAACATCGTAGCTGGATAGAGGGACAACTTTACTACATACATACAAGTCATTTTTGTAGTAAACTCCTCACATGGATAAGCAAAAAAAAATTATAAATCAGGACATTCACACGTTCATTCCTAAAGGTCCAGTAAAAGAGAGATGCACACATTCCCTGTTGCTATTTATCATGAAAACACAAACTGAACCAGAGGAAAATCAGAGTTAAAGAAGATAGGTGCTTATAGTTGGGAAATATTGCTAAAGCTTCTTCAAGCAAGTAAAATGTTTAAAGCATTGCAGTTGTTCCCTTTGGGAAAAACAACTTCAAGTGTTCTCAACTCATAAACTATCCTTATCTCAAAGATTCACTATTACAGAGCAGCTGCACTGGGAATAACCAAGAGACACATTTTTTAAACGCAGTGTTTCAGTTTAAATATTCCATTACGTGTTGGTAGGTGCAGTCAAAGTTTAGCAAAATGTCAGCGTTTGGGAAAAAATGCAAACGAAGCTTTGAAATTTCTAATCCAAAGGAGTTTTCTTAAGGCTCCCCCTCCAGCAATTCGCTCTAATGGCACCATGCCCAAAGCTGAAATTATTCAGCAAATTAGCAACCTGGTCATTTTTGTTAAATTTAGATCAATGCTAGAATAGATGAGGGTACGTTTTGTGAAGGTATCAGGTTACAAAACAGGTAGAACCAGACGGACAGGCACAGTAGTTGTGGTAACTGGTTTAGTTAAACTACGTTATGGCACATAGGCTGGTTATTTATGAAAAAAGAAGCAAAACAAAGTGTATCATGCAAACAAATTGTCTCAACAACTTGACTAAAACTGTCACTAACTATGTTAAACTAAACCACCTTTTGATTCTGGATATTTTTCTGTTTCTCTTGGACTCAGGATCTGAGTTTTATCATGTGGTACTGATTAAACAATATGGGAAATATATCATCCATGTCACTGTAGACAGAGAATAAGAAAATGTACGTCATATTTTTGCTTAGTAAAGATATTCTTCAGACCTGAGAGAAACTAAAAAGGTAAGAAAACTATTGATGCTCCCTGAGCAGGATAAAAAGGTTGTTGTGATTAAATCTAAAAGCTGCACAAGAACATTGTGAAGAGATTTGGAGAAAAGAAGGTACATTTATATTAAAGGTCAAATATGTGGTATTCTACGCCCTGCACAGAAATGTAAAAAAATACACATTTTGTCCATCATTGAATTGAAATAGCACGGCTATTGAAAGAAGACAAGAACAGAAAAATTACACAAATCTTCAACAAGAAGCTGATAAAACTCTTCCAAGCGCTTCCCAGACCTGTAACCTATAGTGAAAGGCAGACACCCACGATCAAACCTAATATCCAAGAAAGAGGTCGGTCTTAAAAAAGCAAAATGACTCATTAGACAGTTCGTGTATTTATCAGAGCATGACAAGTTGTTTTCTCTGTGCTGCAAATCAAGACTGTCACTGGCTTCTCCCATCCAGCCATAAGTCTGCCGGTCCGTGTCCTTTAGAGTGCCGCTTTGCTGTCAAACATGTCCTTGATGTTCATGAGGCTGAGATGGTCCCCTGCATCATGTCAAGAGCCCCATCATCAATTCACAAACTCATCTGCTAAATATGGAGATGGCAGGAATGGAAGCCGATTCAAAAGCCCTGAGCTGCTCGGCTGTTTGATGTAATTAGCTGCTAACAACAAATAGGCTGCTGCTGCTTTTGATGTCATTCTGCCAGCTGCTCTCTGGAGAGCAAATATCCCCCAAAAAAACTAAACTTACACCAGTAAAGTTGTCTATTTTTAAAAGTGGTAAACTTTGAGCCGTGAACTAAATCCAGCTGTAAGGATCAGTAAAGCACAATGGTGGCAAATGCTGCTGACAGTCCAAAGATTTTCTGCATATTTTAACACCACATGAAAGATGGGAGAAATGTTAGAGGACTCTTGTATGTGTAATCATAATAATACACTTCATTACTCCATTTTTCAGGACATAAAATATGCAAGGAAGCACCAATTTGTTATCAGGTTAATTATCTTTGTTTCGGAGTTGCTGGAGCGTTCGTTTTTCCAGATTAATGAGTTTTGCCTTGTATTTACTCTGTCGGCTTATTTCTCTGCTGTCACAGAGCTGCTGGGGTCTGATGTAAGAGAAATAACACGGTTCCCAACCGTCCCCTAAAATTGGACATCATCCTCTATTTGACTCTTGAAACATGCATTTCATTAGATCTGCTGGATTTTGGAATAAACTAAAATCAAGATTGATCCTTTTAAACAATTATTCATAAAATAAAATAAAAAGAATCTGTTCTATATAGGATATAAGAACCTGCACAAATTATTAGTCTTACGCTTTCTTTTTTATAAAATTAACTTTAACAGTCAGAATATAGTAAAAAGAAATTACTTTAAGGGTGCTATGACTTAGATAAGCCTTTAACAGCATAGGACAATTTTACATTTGCATCGGCCTCTGAGTGATTACAGATACGAAGGGGCTGAGTTTGGCTCCAGGCTTTGAGACGGGGGGAAGCCCCATGGCAGCGCCTGCTGAAATATTATAGGAGTAGGAACGATATGGAGCCTTCAAAGGGAACAGTAACACCAGAAATAGTTGATAGAATTATTATTAGTTAACATTATAAAGTGCTATATGTTGCTAAATAAACATGCTACGTGGTCCATCTGTGTGTTACTCCACATCTCTCACTAAATTGACAAAAAGAGACAAAAGGAAGACAAGAGGCGCAAAATAACATCAAGCTCCAAAAGGGAAATATGTCATAACGTTACAATGTTAGTGCTTTGTTTATGGTTGTTTATGTTTAGAGCCAAAATAAAAAAAAACTGAGCAATAAATTGAATTCAGAGCAGCATAATTGATTTATATGGGATACACTTTGCTCCATATTTCAGAGAGTCTGTGTAAATCTGTTTTAGATGCTGATGATCGGATGAGCTGGGGCTTGAAGGACATTTATCTATCCTTGCACATAAGTCACCAGTGTCAACTACAACCAATCAAACATGTCGGCCATTAGCATTGCCAGGATATGCTTCACGTCACGGTTTTAAGAAAAAATATACAGGCATAGTCTGCATGCTGCTGGGAATAGTGCCAAGAATTACAAAGGGTGCTCTAACTCAGAATTAAGTTTAAAAAAATCTATACATTTAACATCCAGGAGTCAGACGGAAGAACAGCAGCAGATTTATTAGCTTCTATCAACCAGTGATAAATTAGTTTGTGCTTAATAAAAACAAATGATTGTGTTTGTGTGTTGGATGTTGTGCAACTTTATTTCCAAAATGCATCTGCTCTGTATTGTGAATACAGTGGAATCTGACAATGCTTATAACTCCCTATTTTAATAGTTTACATACCAATTATATCTTATATTTGCATTAATACACATTGTATAAACAGCCTTAGCTGTTTTGTCCGATTGGCCAGTTAAGCAGCTTCAAATAGGAATTTCAGCTTCTCAAGCTGAATCTTCTTTCCAATGTTTTAGGTAATTCTCAACAAAAACGTTTGTGCAAATAATTTGAAGTTATATTTCACAGAAAAACCCACAAATAGGTCAATCTGCGCATACTGAACTGTAAATAAGCGGGATTCCTCTGTAATTTAGACAACAAATAGCCTTTAGTTGTTCTCCAAATTCAGTTGCATTGTTTTCTTCAAGGTCTGCATGTAATTTCTGAATTATCCTTCTTTTATTTGGGGAGATTTTTCAGTTTGTAAAATCCACTGAACTGGATTCACTTCAGCAAAAGGAACAACTTACACTAAGACATCAGTTGTGCAGTCATCCCCAAAAAAAAGTAAATTGAAGACTTTCAAGTTTATGGTCAAAATTTTGATGATCTCTGTTTAATAATGTTATGATATAGAAGCCCTCTGAATGATTAATCCACCAATCCAACCAAACAAGGCAAACGGCTTATATAAATGTGACATTTCTGATTGTTTTCTAGAGGAAAAGCAAATGTCAGCTAACGCATAATTATTTGCACACCAGGTAAGGTTCATAACCTCTTGCCTCAGGCGTTTGAGATCATGGAGACTGGTGTTAGCTTAGCATCTGCTTTGACATTTTTACTGGTACTTCAGTGAATGGAAAAAAGGGCAACCTGGTCAACAAACAATGAAAAAGCAGCCGCAGTGTGGACTTCCACAGACAACCAGAGGTATTGACAGAGATCTTGACTGTTTTCAGAAATAAAGGGACACAACTGGGTTGATTGGTCTTAAAATTGAAATCAATACCGTTCCCGTTGCCCAGGTAGAAATATCCGTCAACCAGCGAGGCGCCGTTGTTGAAGTGTTGGGTCATGTGGTCCAACCAGTTGGCCTCCACACCTTTGATGCCTTCTTCATAGCTTTGAACCCGCAGAGGCACTTTGACAGTGTAGTATTTCACCTGGCCCTCTCGGACCGGCGGGTTGTTGTACAAAGCCAGCAGTTCCACTCCTGCTGAAGGAAGACAGAGAACAGAACTTTGTAATTGATTTGAATCGAGAATTTGCTGCATCTGAGGAAGTTTTTCTCAGCCAACATGAACCATTGCTACACACTGGCTAAAATCCAAAGTGTAATCCGTGTCTCTCTGGGAAGACTCTCAGATGCTAAAAGCTGCTCTGAATTTCTCAGTAAACGTTTGGCTCCAACACAGAAGAGCTTTGTTCCAACAGTATATTGACGAGCTATTGTAATTTAAAGTTTGATATCTAGTGCTTGGCTATTTTCAATCACACACTTGTCTAATTTCCTGAGACTTTGTTGCAATAACTTGGTAACTCTCCACTGGGTGCAGGCTTTTCTTTTCTTGTCCTCTGAGATGAAAACCAGGGGATTTCAGCCAAATCGTGAACAATCACAAGCAACGCAGCCAAGAAAAGTTGGCTGCACTGTTCATTCTAATCATCCATCAGCTGCAAATAACAGTTTGTGTGTTTCAGTGTTTTCAACGCAACTTTATTCCACTTTTTTCTCTATGTGATGTGAAATCTGTTTCTGCAATGCAGTAGATAATATTGTGTAAGGTCTGTAAATGTCATTATTTAAAAAAGCAGGCACTTATCATACAAAAACCATTATTTACAATAATAATGATACAACAAATAGGATATTTGGCAATAAAAGTCAAATGTTAGTTTAAAGGTAAATGAGATCTTGAGATGTTTTTTTGCCTCCTGATATAACTGCTTGTTTTTCAGGGCTCTTTTCATTGGTTGGTGCCAATGATTTGACATTTCTCACATCATCTGCATTATTCCTGTGTTGTCATTTTTCTCTCTACTTCCCTGACGGATTTTTTGCCAATACATTCTGGTGTTAAAAATATCTAATCTCATAAGATTAAAGCTCAATATTCAAATCCTCAAAGTATATTTTCTACCTCATCTAATGTTTTTTGCATTAACAGAACAAAAACAAAAAAGACTGTCCAGTAAGTCAGACAGGATTTTGCCTACAAAGCATGAAACTGACCCTGGTAAAATACGTTCATAACCCTGAGATCCCCAATTAGCGCACAGGTCCAAAATAGTAAAGCCCTGTTTATTTTAATGAGTTATCTGTTTACTACTCACTGTTAATAAAAGAGAAGTTCAGACTATGAATGCATATCAGGTGTAGAAATTGATATAATCCTTCAATTTAACAGTTAAATGAGTAACAGATGGTTTACGCAGAACTGAGGGGGAATGAGCAGCTAAAGCCTTAATCTATAACTAGAATATTCAGTTTCTAGTTATGGATCATCTTCAACAGTGGCTCTGTGGGTAGAGAAGTCGTCTTGCGATTGGAAGGTTGTAGATTCGATTCCAGCTTTCTCCTGCCACATGTCGATGTGCCCCTGGGCAAGGCACTTAACCCCAAATTGTCTACCGAGCTGCGTATCGGTGTATAAATGTGTGAGCGTTTGTGAGTGTGAATGGGTGAATGTGACTCTAGTGTAAAGTGGTCAAAATGATCGGATAAAGCGCCATATAAGTTCAGTCCATTTACCATTGAAACATCGTAACGCAAGTCTTTATAGCTGTGAATTAGTTGATATTAAATCAACCACTCAGCTGTGTTATAGTTATTGATAATTATATTAAAAAAAACAGTGAAATATCCTGTAAATCTTACATGTTGACATGTAGAGCAAGTTGATTCATATTTTTTTTAAAGACCCTATCTCGATATAAAAACAAACGTATTAGTTAATAGAGTCATTTAATGTATCTGAGTAGTTTGGTGAATTATGTGGTTGGTTCTTAAGCATGAAAAGGAGAAGTAACACATACTGAGGGCTGCTTAATATTCTGAAAAACGGATCAAAATCCCCCTAAGAAGTCGTGGCAAAAGCTGCATTTTTAAGCAGTTACTGAGAATAATTCATTATGTCACAACAAAAGTGCATCTGAATGCTTATAGACTAATAACTTCAACATACGAAGAGGTGAAGGAATTGATTTACGGTGTGTTGATTCATATTGTAGAAACACAAACACATAAAATGTAAATATAGAGTTGTTGAATAAACCACAAAATGGCTTCAAAGTTCTTTAAATTATCAGAAGAAAGCACCTATATTAAAATATGTAAATGAGCTGGAAGAAGTCATATATTAAGAGTCATCCAGAATTACATGGGATGGGGTTAATATTTGGTGTCTCCTGTCATAAACTGAGGGGCTTCGTGTAGAAAAGTCCTGTTCACGACAAAACAAAAACACAAAAATATTAAAATTAAATTAGGGGATGAAAAAATAGCATTTATCTTACAGTTGTTCAAATTAGCTAGTGCCTTCTGTTTTAATTGTAGAACCTCATAAATTAAAAAAGGTCATTTATATCAGAAGATTAAAACCTTTTTTGACCCTTTTGGATCATCTGAAGACTTAAGTTGCATTGTTTTATTTTATTTATTTATTATCAAACTTTTGCTGACTGATAAATGAGTTAGTGTCAATAAATTACATTTGTATGCAAAGAACTATAACGAGATACCTCCACCTGACAGGTGTGAAATAATAGGAGAAATGAAAAAGAAATACAATATGGGATTTATGACGCCCCGAGCGTGACTCACAAATACACCGAAAATCTTTCCCAAGGATTTTGCCTTCTTTGAATCAGACATGCATTGAATCAAAAGCAATTTGATAATTTTCACAATACAAGCCATCCTCTTCTTTTCTTTTAATGTCTTCTATAAATGATGTAACACTGCTGATGCAGAACTTAAAAGGGACCATTTTATTGTAACCGAGCTAATTCGTGCTATAACCTTGAATAATGCATTAAAAGCTGCGCAGCTAGCTATTGTTTACATCAAGAATAGATATGCATAATGCAGCGGGCCTCTGGAGAGAGAAACAGGCTCAGAAATTTGCCTACAGTTCGTTTTGACACTGTTCTTCACTCGAATCATACTAAATCAAAGCGCAAAAGAGTTTTAGTAGTTGTGATGCGAGCGAGTGGAATATTTGCTCAGCTTAGCTTTGAAAAAGCACAAAACGTGAGATGTGAGCCGGGTTTGGATCTGTGAGAAAACACTGCCAATCGCGCCTGGTAACATTTTCCCCTTTTCTTCCAATGCAAATGTCAGACTGTCATTCCCCAAGTGAACCAGATGGATGAGCAGCATGTGTGACGCTGCCACCCACTCAAACACACCAACACGCGCGCCGGTTTTGGATGGTGGTGTTTGGTAATGGAACCGTTGCTTCATCAATTTGGTTCCTCTGTCCGTCCATCCGTCAGCCAGCCAGCCATCCAGGAAGAATGAATCATTTATAACCATTTCTTATTTGGCTCCACAGACTGATGTGACAGCTGGTCCTCCTAATTCCTTAAATCTTTTTCATTTGCCCCTCTTGAGAAATATCAGATCAACGGCAACAGGAGGAAACTCACACACTCTTCCCGTTACCCTCCCAATGCTAACAATGTTACAACAGGGAACAATATGGAAAACAAATCTTAGACAACAATGTGCCTCCAACTTGCCAGAGCTTCCCCAGTCTAATCGCTTTTATGTTAACTGGTTTACGGCACCTTACACATCCATTAAAAAGTTACATTTTGAAGCATCATTTGAAAATTAAACTGTCTCCCTTTTGAATTCAAAAAGTAGCTAATAGCCGCCCTAAAACTTGATGAATGTGCTGCAAGACATGAGCTAATTTACTTACCTAGCCATGCGTACATGACTGTTGTGACTGCTTTAGGAAACAGGAACGACTTTGGACGAGCAAAAGATTACAAAACACACACAAAAAAGCTACAATTTATTTAGCCCACTTACTTTTTTTACTATTTGTTTAGATTTGGTCCACTTAGCCAGCATAAAACATAAAACAATAAAAAAGGACATTGGCAATGTGACAAAAAGAAGCGTAATTCACATTAAAACTAGATTCCTCATGGTTGACTCCGTTGCTTCTAATTTGACAGCCTTGTGGATTAAATTGCAACATAAACGGCAGAATAACAGACACTGGATGAAAATGTGCTTCCTGTCTGCTTCACAGCATGAACTATTTTCTGAGTTATGTCTGAATGATTTGCATGGTCTAATTATGTTGCAGCAAGGAAACTGCATTTCAGCCAGAAGGCTAGGTAACTTATTTTTTGAGCATGTGAGTGTTTTCAGCAGTTCAGAGGAAACATATAGAAACCACAGGAGGCGGATTGAGTGCTTTGCCGAGGGGCAATTTCAGCAGGACAGCGTGGGAGGAAAAATAGAGAAAAATAAGATAAGAAGTCTGTCTTCTGATGTCCATCATACTGGACTGTGAGATAATAACAGATCCACCCGAAGCCAGGCTTTCATGCGAAATTCTGTAATAATTCTGATGGAAATCTGTGCAGACAGACATCTGCCAGAACTCACTGCAAAATCACCGATATCAAAGCCTTGCAACTGTAACACAGGAAAACATGCAACAGGGATTTTGTTGGAGTTGCACAGTGCAGGAAAGCTGCAACAGAGACCTAATCTATGAATAAAACATAAAACAATAGGATGAAACTCTTGCCAAGATTATGAATTTGCTTTCATGAGCTAAAAGTGGTCGACTATATTGGGGTGATTAATAATAGAAAAAAAAAACTGCATTGGTGTCAGAGATTTCACTAGAGTCTCATTTCTTCCCCAAGATAAAAAGCAACTTAACTTTTCCTAAATCAATAGCAAATTTGATATATACATATTTTTTTATTCTGTAATTTCCACTGTATAAACTGCAGAGGAACAGATACTTTGCTACATAGAAGAACACAAGGTTTAATAATCTTTGATCTTTGAGATAGGACATTAATAGCCAACATAAATCTCTTAAAGCAGCCGCTTGCCAAGTTCCTTCCAGAGCCAGAGGGACCTCTTATGCGAAGGTGGCCAGTATAAGACTCTGTTCTAGCTCATAAAACAACAGAGGAGCATCATTAGCATTCAGGCGTTTTGCCAAGAGCAAGAACTGAAAGACATAAGTGTCACATTAAGGTGAAATTTCTACTTGTAACACATTTTTAACAATCTTTCAGACAACTATAGTGGTAGTTTCTGGTTTCTATGGTGGGAATAAGTACTTTGTGTTCAAATCAGTTAATAAATATACATTAGAGAAGAACATATGCAGTGAAATTAAAATTATTTCTAAAATTGAGACTTATCAAGCCACACGATACATTTATAACCTCATGCAAATTTTAGCTTCAGTTCACTGATCTTAGTTGGGCTGTGCAGTCTTCTGCTGCTGCAGAGCATCTCCTTTTATGTTTAACATGTTATGCATTCAGTTATGGCATTCTGCATTGCTTTATTGTACCAATCTATTTAAGCTACTGTTGCATTTCTATAATCTGGAAATAGCTATTCTCCTTTGATATCAACGTAACATTTTTGTCCACACAGTTAATGCGCATTGGACAATTTCTTTTTTTTCAGGCCATTCTGTGTAAAGCTGAAAGATGGCTCTGTGTGAAAATCCCAGTGGATCAGCAGTTTCTGAAATATTCAGAGCAGGCTGTCCACCCACAACCTGCCACAATCAAAGTTACTTCAATCCTCGTCCTTCCTCCATTTGGATTCTCGGTTTAAACTTTAGCTATTGGTCTTTGCCAGATCTAGATGGCTGAATTAATTGAGTTGTTGCCATGTGATTGGTTGAGGATGAACTTTTGTTCCTTATAAAGTGACTAGTAAGTGTTATTCCAATCTAGTGCAAAAAATAAGTGTTTTTTTTTGCTTTTTTTTGACAGAACAGTTTTAAATAAATGCAAAATTTGGGCAGAAAAAAAGTTCAGAAAAATCAAAAACAGTTTATCTTTCTGCATCTTCCTTAAGTACTTTCCATTTGTCAGATTTCTACCTGCTTGGCAGAAAATAACACCGGTAACATTTAATTTCTCACAGACTGTTCCTGCTCATCTAAATGACTTTGATCCCAAAGAGATTTTTCACGAGAAGGAATTGTCGTTTTCCCCAAGTCATCCAAGCGTTCCGTGTTCCCAGACTTAGAGGATCTCGCTAAAGCTCCGATCTCACTGGTGGTGTTTCTTTTTCAGCGGTAATCCATAGCTTTCTGCCAGCCTCAGCGCCAGCACTTGCACAGTGTTCACCTCAAAGATTTGTGGATTACCGAGGACAAGCCAGCAGCAGCAGCAGCAGAGACTCCTGGGCTTTCTCGGCAGGCTGGGCATTAGTAGAGAGGGACATGGGATTTTGGCAGACTCCTTCACCGCCCCGGCTGGCTGCGATGCCGGCGCTACTGGCATTGTCACAGAGATTTGGGAGAAGGAACGGGGGAAAGAGTGGAGAGAGCTGTGAAGCTGAGGGAGGTAGAGGACAAGTCAGTGGGGGATTATCTCACAGCAAAAAGCCCAGATGGACCACTGGGTGATGGTGGGCTGCCACACCATGTTCGGAGAACTGCATACATGTCAACACGTGATTATAAAGACCGAAAAATTACACAAATCTATTATATAACACCTAATAATGAGTTCATTTCAATCTAATAGCTGGTATACAATACACAAAGCTCCCTCTGGGAACGCACATGATGCAGACATGCATCATAAATAGGTTCAGTGACAGGATGGGAGCCTGTAGGAGGCGCTGAAAGTGGTGGGCGTCTCCATCTGTTAATCCCAGACACTCAAAGAAAGCTGAAACTATAAATGTGCAGGAAGAACAACTCAAAGGCGTGTAGCTGGCTCGCTTTCCGAACAGACAAAACGAGCAGCTTCAAAAAAAAGAAAAAAAAAACTCCCGGCATCATCAGCTGTGCGCAAATTTGTACGCTCCATAGCTTCGGTTATAAGACGACTCTCTTTGTGTTTGACAGAGAGAAGGGATTATGTCCCGAGGCGACACATTGTTGTGTAACGTTCTAGCAGTTGCAGGAAATGACACCTCCACAGACGCAGAGTGAGTTTTTTTTTTTTTTTAGGAGAAATCTGCAGTGGTATTCTTTTTTTTCTTAAACAAAAAAAAAAAGTAGAGTTGCAGACAAAAACACAAAGTTACAAAGATGGAGATCATTTGAGAAGTCAAATCTTTCAGTTTGAATACTTGTGAGGGAATGACAGCTCATTCTCAACCCTCCTGGCTAAAATGATGTAATCCACAGCAAATGTATCTGCTGTGAAACCAGCTACAAGTCATGCACATTTCATAAAGTATAAATCTGTATTTTTTTGACTGGAAATCCATTAGTACTTCATAGTGATATTAGTATAGTGGACATAATCACTGTAGCAGATGCAGCTCTCCTACATTTAAAGTTTTGACCTTTAATTACGATCCTCCATGATTTGGCCTTTCAGTGGAATTTGTAAGAATTACTGTTTGGTCATTTTGCTGAACTTTAAAGTTTAGAGCCCAGAGAAAAGCATTTGTGAAGTTTTACATGTTGACCTTTAATTATGGTTCCCCTTGTGGATTAATTAGTTCTGCTTACATTTAAAGCATGTAGTTACCCAACTGGCTAAACTATGAGTAAGTACTTAATCACGTTTAATCATGGGCATCTACACAAATACATTTAGTTTTATATGCCAACGCTTCCAGAAATGAAAACAACTACAAGTTGTGGCAAAATTACTAAACAAGGAACCACTGGACTAGTTGTAGGTGTATTTAGTGCCAATATTACATTGGTTAAAAGCAGAACAGTTTACTGAAACAAACAAGCAATGGATAGTACAATAAGAACGTCTTAAACAATCTCTTACTTGTCATAATTTTTGCATTCAGGCAACCAAACTTTCTTGTTTCTATTAAAGGGTTATTAATTAATAGTTATTTGGGTGCCTTGAAGGTACAACAAAGCCTTACTTTGTTCTTTTGCTTATTTTCTCTCCCTTATATTACTTTTTTTTAAAGGATTATTGAATAGGAATGTATGTATGCATTCATTCCTGCTCAAAATTGCTGTTTGAATCTGTATTTTAATATTCAGAATATTGTAATGATACAAAAACCTTGAAAATTACAGTCTGGTAAAGTATGTAACTTTGAAGATGAAAATATATAAGAACTGTAAAACTCTGGAGTTAATTTCAGTTTTGATCTGGCAAAACTTAAAGATTTGCAATTAACAAAAAGTCAGATTACTATCGATATACGTAACACAAGTTCGCTATTGCTCATTTTTCTGCTGATTATTTTGATCTCTTGAGGGTTTAATCAGGCTGAAACACCATGTTGGTGCACAAAACATGTAACAACAATGTCCAACTAAGTTCAGTTCATCTCATCAGATTGTCAAGGGGTGTTTATAAATCTTTTCCAAAATGTTCTTAACTCGTTTTTCAGAGGAATTGTTAAAATGCTAAAAACACCACATAATAATAGAAAAGGTTCTGTTTCCAGGGCTGGTTGGACTCTTTCATGTTTCTTTAAAGGGATGAAATTCAGATGCCATTCTTCTTCTATGGACATTTTCTTTAGGCCTAAAGCTTCTTTTCATCCACTTTCATATTTTTGACAAGGGTCAGAATTCACAATTTGCTGTCATGGTCAGCTATAATGACTAGATTCAAACTTAGTAAAAAGAAAAACCTCGAAATGCCTTTAGAAACTCTTTGCCTTGAACAGAGAATTAAATTAAGAGATTACAAACAGGTCTGGCTGCTTGGAAGCAAAGAAAATGAATAATCTCAGGTAGTTTAAAGGCTTATGCACGTGCTTCACATAGCATTCAAAACTGACGTAAATATGAGTTAATTAAACATCAGAATATGCTCAATGAGACTTTTCCATGATCTTATTGAACAACCACTGCAAACACACCAGCAGCCTTGGCAGTCTAAAAGGATTAATCAGGTAGAGAAGCAAAATGGATGGCTAGTTATGTTCCAGAATACATTTTTGGGGTATTTAGAAAAAACCTGAATACACAGAGAGCATAGTGCAATCACATTTCTTTTGCTTCCCAGCAGATCGTTTCATTTATCCCAGCATGCAGGTAATAATTACCTTGATTTTTGCTTAACAACTTCTTTCCTCTTAGTTGTGATGTGAAATTGTAACCATAGTGACCACTCACCATCACCTCGTCTGTGTCTTGGCCTCTCCTTTCTGTCTCCGCTGATGTCTTTGTTGTTATTGTGGTACGACGAGTCTTCCTCGGTCAGAACCTCGCTGTTCTCCGGGTCTCCCTCTGATAATGGAGATGCTGCCGGTGAGATGCCGTCCCGAATTCGCCCTCCGCCAGAACCTGAGTGGTTTTCACTGCTGATCTCGCTTTCATTTCTCTCCCTATCCAGTCGGGATGCCTGCGTGCCCCCCTCTTTGTCCGTACTGTCACTTTTTGCTCCAGGATCTGGCTGGTTTCTGGGGCTTGAGGGGTTTGATGGGCTGCAGCTACCCAAGGAGCCAAGGACAGAACTGGGGCTGGAGTGTAGAGACAGGGAGGGGGTCTCTGGTTCTCTGATCCGGGTGCAAGGCGCTCCGTATGGCTCCTGGACAAATCCCACAAACATCACCCCCTGGTCAGCGAAATCCTGCATCTGCTGTGGAGAAAAAGAGCAAAATAAAAATGATGAAGCTAGAATAATTGACAGAAAAGTTGCTGTAATGTTGTGATTGGTTCCATCCCTTGTATTGTGACGAATCCTGTTAACTCTGCAGCAGCCTGTGTGCATGTACTTATGGTTGACCTTAATATCCCAGATATCCCAAATTAACAGCTGTCTTTTTTTTGAAAACCATATTTAAAAAATGTGGTAATTATTGTGTTAACTCTCCTATGACCAATTTAAATGTGTTATAATTTGTTTTTGTGCAAAGGTTGTGCTTTCTGGTAATTCTTCTTCTGCTGCCATTTCTACTATGCAGCAGAATAAGTTTCTCTACAGCAAACCTTTGAGTTTAGTAAAGCGAATGCAGTAAATGTGGTTCAAAGGTGCCATCAGTGCATTATAATGATAATACAGCTTCTGTTTTTGCGTTTATTTCTTTTATAGAGTGATGACCAAAACCCGTCTTTAAGCTGCATTTTCTTATTATCTCTTGAGAAATGCCCGTCTCATTTCTTATCAGAAACCGCCAGGTGGCATGAATAATTTTGGCTTAACTCTACATTTTCTGTATGCCTCTTCTGCAATCACACAGCTGTTGATTCGATCAGGGACGCCTCGATGATCTTGACCTGTGTCTTATCCCAAATCTGGCGGCTCTGTTTTTCCTGTTTGTCATGTGGCATTTTGTGTCGGCATTGCGGTGCCGCTGCAGATTGAAACGTTAACTGTCAGGGAATGTTAATGATGCCATTCTCCATTTGTGCCTCCTATCTCTGAGCTGAGGCGGCCCCTGTTTCTATCTTGAGCCTCATTGGGAGGAGAAAATAAAAATCAAATCAAACTGCAGGTTATTCACTATGAAATTGAATTGGAAAACAGTCACTCTGTTCCCAGCCATATTGTTTAGCATCATTTAAATGCCGTCTGGCTGCTTTCACATAATATTCCCCATTCCGATATGTTCAAATGGAACTGCTGACATAAAAGGGAGCAACTGCTGCATCTCATTTTATGGTAATGCGGCCAGTCTGAGGTAAAAATGAATGGCTCTGACTGACTAATGTCAGTGCAGTTGATAGAACAATAGATCCAAGATGATGGGTTGTGCTGATTGAATTTACTTTTGGTTCCATTTTGGTTTTTGTCATCATCATTTCATTAAGTCCTGGCACTTGACAATTCAGAACAATTCAGAACAGATTTATTTCTCATCTTGGTAACACAAGCCAGAAGACAGGACGAGTGTCAGGATGGCAGATTGACACAAATAAAAGTGAATGAGAAACAAAATGAGTCTAAGCAAAAAAAAACAAAAAAAAAAAAACATCTGCACGACAATAACAAACAGTTAATGGAAATGGAAAAATAGCTTGTTGGAAATAGGAGAAGCAATATTCAGTAGAATGGAAGTAATGGCACAACATGTTACTAATTTTCAGGAAAATTAGTAACAAAATATCTATGGATGACAACAAAAGATGGAACAACTTTGAATGAACACAAGTTAACACGTCACCATCTTCTTTTCCTTTAGCGATGCCCAGAGGTCAATTTTAGAGGAACTGTCCATTCATAAGTCAACTATGTCTCATTGTATACTAAGTTAAGAAACAAACCGATAAGGTGGGAAGAAAATATGGGGACAGGAGTAATTGTGAAATACATCATAGTCCAGCAGAATGGGGAGGTAATGCAGAGTGAAATGTAGGACAGAAACTGCACTTTGAAGCAGAAAGCATGTCTGGATGACTATAGGGTGAGATTAAACTGTCTAAGACTGTATGGTAAGGATTAAAAAGATTTCTTGCCTTACAGGTTAATGGCTCCAGACAACAAAATGTGATGTTAGCATGCAGCTACTGACAGAAGCATTAGCTCCCCTGATGCTAAATGCTTGTAATGACTGTCTGGTTTTTTGCCGTTTCAGTTTTTAACAAGTCACAGACTCGGATCTTGAGAAATACCAGCTCATTATTTTTTTCTAAATGCCTCAAATTCTCTCAGATGTAATTGACTTCAGGGAACTTTGTCTTCGGTTTATCCCACATACTTGTATTGGATTTCAAGTAAGGACTTTGTGCAAGTGAGTCAATAACCTCCATTTTGGGGGTAGTTCTTTGCCAGCAGCGTTGCATGTTCAGGCTCATTGGCAACAACCAAGACCTTTGTTCTGATTACATTTTCCTTTTTCCCACATTCATCTTTCATCATAATTCCTTTCACAGTGACAAGAATCACAGTTCCAGATGCACAGAAGCCACCATCATTTTTCACTGTGAGGATGCAGTCTTTTGGGTAAAAGGCATCTCCTTTATTTCTCCAAACATAAGCAAGGCCTCTTATTTTGTGTTCTCTCACTTAAGGACATGCTTCTTTCACGCAATCTTTCACCAGGGTTTCAATAATGTATTTCTCTCTGAATTTAAGGGGCCTCTTCTGCAGAAGTGAAGATTTTGCAGATTTGCAACCTTGTCTTCCATTCCTGTGAAGAGCTTATGTGAGACTATATGTCTCACTCGCATAAGTCGGTTTTTTATTTTGCCGCTTTTGAAAGTGTCTTTATGGAAACATCCCTCACCAGTTTTCTCACCTCTGCCAGGATTGTTTTGAGCCATGTGACTCTCCTTGAATTTCTTAATGACACTTGTCTCTGCAGTTCTTGATATTTGGAAATGCAGAGAGACCTTTGTTCATCCTCATCGAGCTTCTCAAATTTGAACTGATTTCTTTTTGTTTTTTTGCATACTATTTCCTCAATTGATACACATTTACTAAAGTTCTTCCAATATTTGTAAGCCCTCAGTCGGTTCTTAATAGGAGGTATCAATTTTGTGGAACAACATTTCTGTGTGCAAAGTAAATTTATTTAAATCTGCAGAATAAATGTTTGATGTCTAACTGCACTTAGGTTATATTAGAACAATAATTACATTGCAGGAATGGGGACAAATATTTTTCTCAACTGTATCAGTAAAAACAAGGGAGTCCAAAACAGAACCCTGAGGAACATCACTGTGTCTAGTGATATTCTCAACCACAGAAATGTTCAACTCAAACAGTAGTTGTTCCTGTTTACAATAACTTTTATTGGAAGTTCTTGTCAATATCTGTGTAATGTTGGATCTTTTAGGCATTTTATTAACTCCATCCACTGTTCATAGTTTATTTTTTGGATGTTTTTCTGCATTTTGGTTCAATCGGTATCAACACTTTTGTGGTTTCCCTTGTGTTGGGTAAGTTTATACACTGAAATAAAAATGAAGGAAGACCATATAAAATAATTTTCATGGATTTAGGCTGATGAAAGTTATAATTAGGTATGAATCAGTGTCCAAACACAGCAAAGTTTTTATATTGGAAATAAGTGTAAAGCAGCTTAAAAGAACCTAAAAGGATAATATTCTGGGAATAGTAATGGTTTTAGTGAAATCGACTCTCGTGAATAGAAAAATAAATGAAGGGTAAAATTAATGATTTGCATTTTTCTGAGCCTCTTATTCTAAATGAACAGAGAGGTTTCACCGGCTCAAAGGGGATCGTCCTTAGGTCACAAAAATGAGGTTTCGAGGTTGAAATCGCATCATTTCTCTTCATTAACCAAAGCGATGCAGGGCACAAATTTGATGAAAAATATTCTGGGAGTAGCTTACCGTATACTGCCACTGGAATATCAACAGCCTGTGGTGAAAACCCCATTTCAATTTTGACTTGAGACCACATTTCCTATTTCCCCTGTAAGTTATTAAAGCAGCACCAGGAGGAGGTGTCTGAAGGTCAGGATGAAAACCCCGGAGAGAGACAGAGCAGGCAGAGATGACAGAAAAAGAAGCTGAAATGATAATGACAGAGACTACGTCAGTAAGGAGAATAAAGGAAAGATAAATGAGAGGAAGAATGAAAAAGTGTTGGAAGGGGGGGGAAAAAATAAGGAATTCAAGAGACCAAACGCAGAGAAAAACACTCTTTGTTTCTCACTCCTCAGCCACTCATCCATGTCCACTTCCTATTTAATAGATTTCTAGCAAGGCTTCCTGTTCCTCCTGCAGCTCAGAAGATTAAAATGATAACCAACAGTAATGAGGTCCTACAGGACTGTGGTTGCATGACTAATCGAAGGGCAAAATGTACATAAGGGTTCGGGGGAGAACCTTTAAAAGCCCACATCCTGGACTGTAAAACACAGACCAGGCAGGAGCTCTGAATCATAATGACGCAACATTTCCACAATAAAACAAACCATAAGCTACGTCATATATATCATCTGAAGTGCCATTTCAAACTGACTATTTTGCAGCAGTGAAGCAACAGCAGCTAAACAGTCAGTTTATTATTAAATCATCAGAAGGGGATTCAAATCTCTCTATTCTACTTTTATCTCATCCAGAGTAAAGAAAAACACCATTATTATATCCATTTTATCTACTTCAATATGCTCAGACACATAAAAGGAGCGTTTTTGAACACTATGCTGTGTTTTAAAGCCTTATTAACGCAGAATCCAGCTTCTCATCCCACAGAGTCTTTTAATGGATCACTTTATCCTGAGTATAGAAATGCATCTCTATGAGTTATCTACATTTACCCTGTTCTACATCTTAATGCTAGATTTATGCTAATATGCAAAAGTGAGGAATCATTTCTCATGTCTTTACATTACACCTCCAGAGCACTCGGATGCTCTTTATTCATTTAAAGCAGCTTCCATCAGTAGTTCTCAAGGCTTTCTGAAGGTATTTCTGTGGAATAGATTTCAGCACTTTACATCTGATTAAATTTATGGTTTTATCATCATATATTTGAGAAATACTTCAATTCCAAGTATTTTGAGAGCCTAATGACCTGCTTTAATTTAATTTTTTAAAAATAGTTTTGCACAGAAAATATTTTGGCACATTCCTTTGCAGCTATTACAACATGCCAGCATCGCCAGTCCTTGAAGGCTTCCAGATGTACTTCCGTTTTTCAGTTCGGCACTTTATTTTATGCCTTTGTTGTCTATTTTCAGTTTTTTTAAAACACACGCTGAACAATGCTGCCATGGAAAAATATAAACAAAGTGAGTGAAAAGACCTCTAGAAAGCATTTTTCCTTTGCTTCACTTTAAAAAAGTACCAAGGAAATCCATTTGGTTTCTTAAAATACTGTAATGTCACTTGCATTATTTATTCTCTCTACACAAATTCAGCAGTATTGATAATTTCCAATAGAAAGGAATATAAACCATTGTCTTGGTTTAAATCATATTTGGAAGATCGCGTTGTCATTAATAACAGTAAATCTGTCTTCTGCAAAATTGTAACAGGGATCCCACAAGGATCCATCTTAGGTCTGGTACTTTTTAGTTTGTATGTTAATAGTCTTTCTGAAATTTGTCCTGAAGTCAATCGCACAAATGTATGCTGATGACAGCATTGTTTATACATCGCACAAAAGCGGTATTGTTGTTAGTGAAAAACTTCAGAACAGTCTGCAGAGATTATCATCATGGCTAAAGGATTCTTGCTTAACTCTCAATACAAAGAAAACAAAGTGCATTTGCATTTTAATCAAGAAAACATCATTACTGTCCTTAAATATTCAGATCAATGGGGACCCTATTGAACAAGAATCACACAAAAAATATTTAGGAATAATTCTGGATGCTCAGTTAAATTTTAGGACCCATGTTGATAAAATTTGCAAAACTGTTAGATCGAATATAAATTGTTTTAAAATTATTAGACATTGTTTGACACTTCACTGTGCAGAGTTGTTTTTGACCTCACTGATCCTCACATTTTACCTATGGAGCTACTGTCAGGTCTCAGACTAATCAAACTACTCAAACCATTAGCAAGTCTCTATAATCGGGCCTGAAAGGTTTTATATCAAAAGCTGATTAGATTCCATCACTGTCACTTTTTGGCTAAATTTGGCATTTTGGATTTTACAAATTTTCTAAATTATAATGTATTAAAATTGATTTTTAAGTGTTTAAATGGACTTGCACCTACACCATTAAGCGATTGTATACAGAGACTGCAGGGCAACAGCAGATCTACCAGAGCAGCTTTGGATGGAAATTTTAAGATCTCCTTTTGAAGAACCACTTTTGCTCAAAGTGCTGCGTCTGTGAGAAGATCTGCAGCTTGGAACTCACTTCCTGTTCATTTAAAGCCTGTAACCAGTTTTAGTACGTTCAAAAATCTAAACTCTGGTTATGTCAAAAACAGAACTGTACCCATTTTTGATGTTTAACATTTTTCTGTTTGTATACATTATGTTGTGCTATTTTAATGTTAATCACTTCAATTTTTAGAGTTTTTTTTTATTTTTTAAAAGCCCAACTAGGGACAAGTGCTGCGAATTAGCTGTTGCTATTGCACCATGATGCAAACATAGGACTGCTGTTTTATTCAGTTTGTCTATGTCGATGTGTGTCTGTCCCTATCAAATAAACTTTAAAAAAAAGATATAATTTCCCAGTGTCTTGGCTAAATCAAGAGAAGTAAAATAAACATTTTTTAATTGTTATATTGTAGTATAATTGCTGTAAACCAAAAGAATAACTAAGTTTTTTCCAAATGAATCAAGATAAATATTTAGAGAAAAAAAAATCTCCACAACTGTTTTCAGATTTTCTTAATTAGATTATTAGCATCATGATCAAATCAGAGCAGAAATAATTGGAAAAAAATGTCAGATCATATTATCTGAATAACACACCTGAGAAATTCAGGGAAATTGTTTGAATTAATCTAAAATCTGTTTTCATTTTTTCTAGGTTTGTTCCTTGTTTTGCTAACCTCTCTTTTCCTCTTCTTTGTCTACTCCTTAGCTTCCCACTGATTCCCCTGCATCTAATCATACATAAACTGCTGTGAATTAGACCCTAATCGGATTAATTCACAGCTAAAACACTGGGGCTCTGACATGATGAAAACTGTGATTTACCTGTTATCTTTGAGGCTGATGGCTATTCTGGAACAAAAACGGAGCGATCTAGATTCAGCCAGACTGGCAACAAAATCAAAGCCTTTAGAGTTTCCTCTTTAATTTATTACTGACATCTCCTGGAGTACCCACGCTTTGCCACCTCCCCCATGTTTTGTTATGTTTAAAGTACCAATTACATAAAATAACTATTATGTTGTCACTCTTCTAAAATAATGTACTTTACTGCTTAACCCCAAGTGTTCACAGACAATCTGGCCTTCAGCTGGAAACTATGAAAAACCTGAAACACTTTAAACTTAAAGCAGGGACATTTTGTTTTAAAAATGTCAATATTGTTACATGGCAGTAAATATGCAGGAGCTTTTCACATGAACTTCACACCAGAATTTAAAAGTTCAAGTAAAACACAAAATAATCTGTGAAAAGGCATAAAAAGCTCAAGAAATCAAAAAACAAAAAATCTGTCAGAATTTAGAAAACAATCCTGCTCTCAATCTCTGCACGTTATAATTAGCTGTTTTCATCTTAAATGTTGGACTTTAAAATGCAAACCGAGCTGTTAGTCTTCGTATAACTGTAAAAAAGGAAGAATTGAGAAATTCAAATGAAATTTTTCTATACAAATCTGAACATGAATGAGTTCTTCAGCTAGACAGAGATCCATAAGGCTCAGTTGGAAACTCTCAATTAGTTTTGTTAAATAAAATAGAGATGTTGCAGGGGCCCACTCAATGATAGATAAGACTGAAAACTGATTACAAAAATTTGATTATCACCTTCCTAAATCATTTTTGCCAAAAGTGATTCTGGCATAAAAATTACCACCTCTTTTGTTGGCAAAGGATGATTTTCTTCATTTAACAGATTTACACACACACACACACACACACACACACACACACACACACACACACACACACAAAAAACACCTTCGGCAAAATAAGACGCAGACCATTGTTGTCATTATGTAAGATTTCCAAAACTGAATATCGGAGGTCAGAAAAGTCCTTCAATCCTTCAAAAATATCAAAAACAATTTGAAGAGAGTGAAGATTTTACCAAATCAATGCATTTAACAAGCTTCACGGTTAAAGATGTTTGAAAGTTGTTATGAGCAAGAAAAAAAAGCTTTTCTATTAAGTATTCATTAAATTGGCATAATAAGTATTTCACATTACTATTTATAAACTTATGTATGGATTTATTTGTTTTTCCACTTTATAGGGAGGTATTACAAACTTCTGGTGGAAATGTGCTCAGACGGCTCATCTGCATGAATATATTTGCTCTATCAGCATTCACACAGTGGGACATGTTGGCATTTTTCTTTACGCATTATTTGAGTTGGAGGTATTTTATTCTCTCTCAGTAAACAATCTGTTACTTTCCCCAGTTTAGGCGATAAGCCCTTCTCCAGCCTCCACTTCCCCCATCATCCTTTCTTCCTGCTTCCTCCTTTCTAGTGTGGACTGACAAAACCTTCAGCTTGGCGTTTGCCAAGCAGTCCTACCTTCTTTACGTAGCCCTGGATGAGCTCGGGAGTGGGCACCTGCTCCGCAGACAGGCACTCTTCCAGCAGTAGCTTGTTTGGTGGGCAGACTGGCTGGCTCCTTTCCACCCTGCACAGACCACAGTGGGTTGGGGGTAGAAGGACAAATCACAACGAGTTCCAACCTCTCAGTCAACCAGGCCACAGGAAAGATCCAAAGAGGAAGCGAACGAGGCATCTACACACATCCAAATGCATAATGGCAGGCTGGGATTATTAAATTGCAGTCATAATACTGCTTCAAAAAGGCATCAAACACACAAAGAAGCCCTGTATCAACAAATTACAGTGCATCAAGATGCTTTGTTAATGTTATTGCTGCCCTGTGGGAGGTGAGAGGGAAAATACACTCAAGTGAAACAAAGATCCACACGAATAAAAAGCACACACGCGCACACACACGCCTACACACGCGCGTGCACGCACACACACACACACAGCACACACACGCCTACACACGCGCGTGCACGCACACACACACACACACAGAATGGAGGAAATTCAATGCAAATCCAGTCTTCATGCTTTCTCCTCACAGACTTCCCTGCTGAGGCCAGCAAAGTATTTTTGAAGAGAGGATGGGGGGTAAAAATCTATTCATATAATGCTGCATTTTCCTTCTATGTACAGCTGAGGAAATCCCAGAGCTAGGCCAGAGGAGAGTAATGCTCCAGCTTCTATCATCCCTGCTTCTCATCCTGTTGACAAGTGAAAGAAGCCCCCACACCCACGGCTTCCCTTAGCGTGCAGCAGACCGTGTGTGTGTGTGTGAATGTGTGTGTGCACTCTCAATGGCCTCTGGCTCTACATGGACACCTGATGTGAGAGAGGTCAAGAGATGCATGCATGCAGGCTGGTGTGACTATTAAAGGTCGAAATAGAAGTTTCCTACATCACGCAAGGACTCCCCCCAGAGTCTGAGTCCCTCCCTACGTCTATGTTTCTATCAGTGATTCCCAAATGCTGAGCAACATAGATTTTTTTCCTCTTCTACTTCCTTTAACCACCAGCAAATCCTGCAATATTTATAACAAGTAAAAAACAAAATCCTATATTCTGTTACCTACACAGGAACTTTCTGCACACAAACCTGTTTTGCACTATCGGATACGGATTATTCATCTTGATTTGCATATTTGAGAATGCTGTGACTGTAAAGAGTGACACAGGAAGAGGTCAAAAACTTCAGAATATATAAGAATATATATACAGTAACTTAATTTACAAACTAAAACAACATTTATAGATTAATTACACAGAGACTTATGTGATCAAACTTTTCATTTTTGTGATTATGATCATTTATGCTAAAAAAATCACAATTCTAAGTTAAGAATGTTACATCAGACCAATTAAAAAGCAGTTTTAATACAGAAATATACCTGTAGGACTCCAAGTATTTCACTTTTTTTCCCTAAAATGGCTGCATGATTGAGAAGACTATAAAGTGTAAAGCTGCTGGTAATTTTAGCATCTTGAAAAGTTGAATGAATCATTGCATAAAAGCAAAGCCACAAAATTTCAGTTTTCACTAAATCTAGGTATCAACTACAATATGTCGTCATAATCCAAATTCATGCAAATTTATCATTAACCAAAATTTACTGGAATTTAAACCGCTGTTCGTTGTGCCACACATTATTAGTTGCAATAAAAATGAACATGATGTTTAGCTCATAAATGCAGCTAGAAGGTAATATTCTACTTCCTTTAACCACCAACAAATGTTGTAATATTTATAAGTATATATTCTGTTATCTGTACAGAAACTTTCTGCACACAAACCTCTACAGATAAGCTGATGAGGCTGTTTCGCACATCTGGATGCTGGTTATTTGTCTTGCTTTGTATAATTCAGATGTTTCCAGGTATATTATGTAATATTAAATCAAACATGTTTTGTTGCCTTGTTACAGTCTTGATTCTGAGGAAAAATAAAAATGCAATGTGGTTCCTGTAAGGAAATGACATGAGAGTGATGCATATCTTCTCATTTATGTTTATGCTACAAAAAATGTGTGGCAACGTTGCACTTTTAGTCTAGTATAAGTTTGACCATAATATTGGTACTAATGAAGAAATCGTGTGGCGTTCATGCTGAAATATGAATAAATGTTCGATTAAACTTTACCATAAAAGTGTAAGCGCTGTGATGACTTCAGCTTAGAGTCAGTCTACCTTTCTAAAAATAAACTACAACCCCAGACGGATCATTTCTGACCACTATTGGTAAAAACAACAATATTGTGTTTATTTCAAGCTATCAGTTGAACTCCATTGCATCTGTATAAAAACTAACAATTATATCTCCTTAAATATGCACAAAATATAAAAATAAACTAAAACAGCAAGAGTATAATCAAAAACTTTTTAGTTTTTTTTCTTTATGGCTGGTTCAACCTCTTACTGGTAAAATTGCCCTTTTCAAGAGGCCCTTTAAAGTCCACACTGGAAGACTTTTGAGGCACAAAGGACTCGTTGATATTCAAAGGAAACTGGGGAACACAACAGGCTTTCGTTCTCCTCCTTTCAGTTCCCTTTTAAGGATTTGCTTGATGAGCTTTCGCTTTCTTCTTTTTCAAAAAGCCTAAATTTTGCTGTACTTGTAAATTTAGGCCTATTCAACTGATTCAGGGGACATTTTAGCCTCTAATGCTGAGCTGGTGGAACAATTATTGGTTTGAAAGTTTGACAGTGACTGTGATTGCTCTATTGTCATTCCAACCAAGAAAATGGACATGCTCAGTTTTAAATTTCTAATTTTCCATGATGGAACAGTTATTATGACCCGAGAAATGGCTCCTGTTTCGCATACATTGAATTCTTAACACCCCATAAGAGCAGCAGCCTCACGGCTCGGACAATAAAGGTTCCCTTATTCCCAGTTGGTCACGAGATAAATCATAACCACCTGGCTGAGCTGTGCCCCAGGCGCCATTTTTAGAAAAAAAAAAAAAAGCTTTAAAAGTGGCAGAGATGCTGACCTTAGTAAACTACAAACGTTTCCATTCTTTAAAGTATAAACAATCTTACATAATCCAGTTTGTCCCTTTATACTGCCAGTTCAGAGAGCCTTCAAAGGGTAAAATAAAATAAATAACTTTAGCCAAAATAATAAATAAAAAAATTGGCAAAGAAAGAAACACTCTACTTGATCATTACTAATCTAACAATGAAGGAAAAATGATTCAGTGTGGCTCAGGGACTTTTTAAACCCACAATTGCCACTTAAGCTTAATTTGATTTCTTTCAATGCAATCAATAGTTTTGCGCAACATAAAGTAACTAGATAAAAAAAAGTGGGTGAAAAAATGATTTTGGACCATCGCTAATGGAAACAAATCTCTGTAGGCAGAAGAACAGAGAAATAGAAGAAAGACTTAAATGGAGCATTTGTTCCTGCAGGGAGCCTCCGGGTTAAAAATAGCAGCTGCATCACCTGCAGTCCATCTTCTCCATGTGAAACAATGACTTTTCATGCATCGTGCAGCACCAGCTGTCAACCTCTGAGGCCTCATGTGGTTAGAAGGGTGTCAAATGCCTGTTTGCCTGCCCACCTACCTGAAGCTCCCCTCTGGGCGAGTACACCTGCTTCACTCCCCTTCCTCCTGACCCAGATGGGTCGACTTCTTTGTTGTGCCGTGAAACACCTTGTGACGGACTAATCGCTCCCACCGGAGCCGCACGCTCACATAGAAACTAATTGTTGCCTGTTAATGGCTCGCTCTGGGAGTTGTTCAGCAACGCAGCGGCCACGTCGCTTCTTTAATCTTTGGTTTCAAATTACCGTGTGTTCGCTGGAGTTTGAAATGGAGTCTTGTTTATGAATTATTTGGTTTTTTTTGTAAATTTTGAACTAAATTCAATATAGTTTAATCTTTGCATATACTTTAGTTCTTCTAAATCCCTTGATCCAATTCAGTTTTAGCTCATTTTTAAATAGTTTTCAAATAAATTTGCTGCCATGGTTACTGTCTAGATCAGTGGTCCCCAAGCTACGGCCTGCCTCCACATTTGGTCCGGAGGCATCCCTGAACAATACCAGAGAGCATTCAGATTTCTTTTCATATATTTCCATATCTCCAGGAAGTGTGTCCTGTAAACTGTGGGTGTTTTGTTTTGCATGGCACATTGCTGCCATCTGTTGGACTTTTAGGGAACTGCTTGACTTTCATGTTATTTAATCAGTACGGTTGTTTGCTAGCATCCAGGTCGAGCTCTTTGAAGCAATGCCTGTAAGTAGCAGCTTATACTTCAAAACGAGCCTTTATGTTAACATATGAGGAATTCATATGTTAAAGTTACCTTCCCTCAATGGAATATATACTAGTCAGTCCCAGTGACAGTTTCACTAACGGTTTTTGCCCATGTGCTTTCTGGGTAAAAATCAATCGAGTAACGCCCCCCCGAACTCCCCTCCCCCCCCCTCTTGAGCAGTATTAACCTTTTAACCTTCAACCCCACCCAACAATTTCCGGCAGCGCAGGTGATAAACGTGTAACACTTCTTCTGTTACAAACTGACTCCGGCCCCCCACCAGAGAAGGGAAAAGTTATCTGGCCCTCACAGGAAAAAGTGAAAAAGTTTGGGGACCACTGGTCTAGATGCTGGATATGAAGACTCAATGTCAGATTTATGCTATGAAGAACCCCACAAGGAAGGGAAATAAAGTTGAGCGCACACTGGGAGCACTCAGATGAATCTCAGAAATTGATGTGCGCCAGTGAATGCTGTTCACGCACATTGACTGCATCAAGCTGAAGTGGCCCAAGATTTAACAGACTACTGGACTTCAGCCATGGAAAGCTTTATAAGACCCATCAACACGTCTGAACAGAATTGAAGATAGGAGAGAAAAAATCAGCGTTGCCCTTCAGAGCGCCGGCCACCAGCTATATTCATAGTGACATAATATTTTTTCATGCACGTCTGACACCAGTGGTGTGGATTCCCGTTTGGGAATGATTTGACTGTGAAGAATGGAGCAGGGAAATGTTCTGAATATACAGCTGCATCTAACAGATTATTATACTACTAAATATATATCCGTATCATAACTCTTTCCTGCATGAATTGTGTCAGGATTTTTTTCCAAAGAGTTTTTGATTTTTTTTAAGGGATTAAAAAAAGGCGGGAAAAAACATTTTTTTAAAATATTTTTTTCTAGGTGATCAGTTGTAATTTTCTCCAAATACAAAGTTGTAATTTGGAAAATACATCATTAGTCTGGGTTACTTGATGTCACAATATTTTTTTTTCCGTACTCTACAGTAGAAGGAGGGGCTGGATATTCCTGAGTTGTTTTTTTTTGTCTGTCTGCCATGTTGGTTTTAACAAAACTTTTCTTGCACTTGCAGCTGATGGCCAGTAGTTGACTGTGTATTTTATGATGCATAGTGTCCACTTCAGTGGTCTGTGTGTATTTATAACATAAAAATCCTCAAGAAACACAAAAAAAACAATTGTTTTTAGATAGCTGTCCACTGCAGTGACCACTATGCAATAAAGGGTTAGTTTACAAATTATAAGAAAATGTATAGGTTAATTACAGAGACGTATGTGATGAAGCCTCATTTTGGTGATTATGACGATGATATGGCTTCATGTCTTAAAAGACTATAAAGAGTAAAGCTGCTGGTAATTCTGACATTTTGAACAGTGGGGTGATTTAAAAAAGTAAAGCCACAACGTTTTTTTCACTAAATCTAGGAAACTATGTCATCGTAATTCAAATGTATTAAAAGTAATTTATTAAGTCATTAACCAAAAAGTATTGGAATGAAAACTTTCACTTGTTGTGCCAAACACTATTAGTTGTGCTAAAACTGTCCTTAATTATGTTCATTTTAATATCTTAAACAGAGATGCTCAGCTCAAGTTAAAACAGCTTCAACAGGCTTAAACCTAAATGCAATGCAAAAGTTTGATCAAATATAAATATAAATGTATCAGACTTTTGTTTGCTCATTAGAAAATACAATGTTTAATTCTTACAAAGAAAACCTCAATGACTTTTATCATCTTCTCTGATTTAATAGTTTCAATTTTCTTTTGTTTGATGAATTGAAAAGGTATCTTTCACAAAATAGAGTCAGGCATATTTGTTTACCTTTATTAATTAATTGCTTGCATAACTTCAATGAGATTTTGTGTAACTGTAGTAATTTTAACTAATCTTTAATCTTTGGAATAATATCTCTCCCTTTACTCTCCAACACATTCCAACCAGACATCGACTGGAATGCTTTAGATTTATTACCCTGATGCTCCCCATGTCTGGAAATTACTTGAAGAGTGCTTAATTGCATTTTCTCAATCCAACAAAAGCTTTTTCTGTCATGATGCAGAAAGAACCTCAGGAGTGGATAAAACCTTTTTGCTCGCTGAATTAATAAAAACACTCATTCTTTTTCTGGCCTTTCGCATACAGAACAAAAATCATGTCAGGCCTATCATCTATTGCTATGACGACACAGTCAGGGAGCATCTGAACTCATATTTAGCACTCTGCCATTGTGGCACTTTAATAATACAGAACACCTATTCTAATGTCACATTTTCCCAGATTCATGAATAATTTCAGCCAAGCGAATCCACTCTAATGGTTTTGCGGTTGTACTTTTTTATTTTCCTTCTCCTTCGTCTTCTCTCTGAACCAATCTCCGTCTTTCATCCTTCACTTTCCCGCAGCCGGAGCACACAGGAGCTCTTTGCAATTACCCATAATGATGAATATACCCCATCAGACACTGCCTGCTGAACTGTAACCCCAGACCATCGTAACCAAATTGAACACTGAGAAATTTGACAGTTGACATTTTAAATTTTCATTCAGTCCAATCCATTATATCTCCATTGTAAGTTTTTTTTTTTATATTCCTCTTGGCAGAAGGTCGTTACCATCACCAAGGACAAATGACCATCAGAGACATTTAAGGTTATAACCTGCTTGGCAAGGAATGTTGTGGCATTGATTTACATTTGCAGCACTAACTGTCAGGATACAAACTTTAAAAACTTAACTATACTTAGTGCACTAGAGTCAGGCACACAAGTTGGAAACTTATACAATTTGACCAAATTTAACTTCCTTAATTAAAGCAAAACCAGTAAGAAGGGGATTATTCAGCTTTCATTTACAAAATTATGCAACTTAAAAGTATAATTTCCCTATTTGACAAAACGGTAGACAAAACAACACTTGGGACAAATGATGTGAAAGTATATAATTTTAGTTTATTTGTGCCATCTTATTTCATTATAATTGTTAATTCTATGTGCTTCAATTCAATATGCTGTTGTCACTCGGGTACAAATAACGTATCATTCTACACTAAAGTAAATTTAGAGGTTGAATGAAAAAGTTTCTGTCTCAAAAAGAGAATGGCCAAAGAACTAAGGCTAACAAAGCTGTGTGTTAATGTCTGGAACAATGTACCTGGTACACGTAACACCAAAGTGTAAAAGACAGCATTTGAAACAGTGCATTGTGGTAAAAATAAAATTAAAAAAAGTTACATCTAAGCTTTTTGTGCATAGAAATAAGTCTCAACATTCTTGCATTGCTGAAGAAAAATGTGTCGCTAAATTTCCATTGAAGGTCAGGGTAACCATTTAGAGTTTCTCAGGATATTCTGTCAGCTATACTTGCTTTTTTGATACATTTCCTCAGCTACATTAAACTCAAGAGATGTTCCAGTGTTAAAGTTGTTTTTCTTTTTTGCATCTTCTGTCTCCACTGTGTTTGAAATGGTGATAAAAGCAGAGGCGAGTAGGGTACCCAAACATTGTATTCAATGTAAGACTATTTCTACCTTAACTTATGTTTGCTCAAGTAAAGGTAAAAAGTAGCCATCCAAGAAATTACTTAAGTAAGAGTAAAAAAAAAAGTATTTGGTAAAAAGTTTACTGAAATGCTGAGCAATTGATGAAATTATCAATCATTAATATTTAAAGATTACATCATCAGACGGACTAAAATATAAAGTAAGTGGAAATTTTGGTATTTCTAGGACAAAAATGAAAATAATTCTTATAAGTAACAAAAACAACAAAATCAGGTAAAAGAAAATTTTACAAATCAGTTTTTTCAATAAAAAACTGATGAGACTTTAACAAAAACTGCAGGTGTGTGTCTGTGTTTGGTGAATTTTAGGGTAAAACGTGTTTGTTTTTCATCCAGTGGGTAGAAAATCCAGAAATGATGCTCGAGTAAAAATACAGATACTTCATAATAAAATTACTCAAGAAAATTTAAAAAGTATAGGAGTACTTTTAGGAGCAAAAGTACTCCTAAAAGTTTTTTTTTGTTGTTTTTTTCCCCAGAACAGTTACTCAAGTAAATGTAATTGAGTAAATGTAACTAGTTTTTTTTGTTTGTTTTGTTTGCTCATTGGTTCTTTCACTGTAAACATTTTGATGAGATTAGCTCCGGCTATAAAGTAAACAGATTTTTTAAAACTACTGCAGGTATGCAAATCATTATTTCTTCTATTATTCGCTTCCCTCAGAAACAGTATTATTGTATTACAACCTAAGCTTATTTTAACTTGTTTCTTCTGGCTCTGCTAGCTACACTGAGCAGGTTAAAAGGCTCCGTCTTTTGTCCATTTTCGCCCTTGGTGGAGATTTGGATTCCCGTGGGCTGGTGCTGATGTGAGCAGCTGTCTCTGCAGTGACACATACTGGAGATAAAGCCTCGGCCCTGCATTCGGTCGCTTAGACTCCTCTGCACCTTTCACTCAATCTCTGTCTCTTTTTTTTGGTGATCACATTCATTCTCCCACTGTCCTCTTTACTCCATCTCTCACTGATTCTCTTAGATTTCTATTTTCCTTCCCACAGAGTCTTTTTCAAGCCATTAAATAAAGTAGAGATCCAGTCGATTCGGCTGCTGCTTTTCTTTTCTTTTTTATTTTAGAATCAATGTTTTTGTTGTCTGTTTTTGCAGAACTAAGTGATGTGGGGACAGGTTTGTGTGAGTAACATTGGATCCTGAAAAAGGTTTCCAGCACAAGTAATAATTATAAAATGATACAGAAACACAGGAACTGAAAGCTAATAAGGTTTCCTTTATTTTATCTACATATATTCTTTGAGCATCATAATGACTCAGTATTTATGAAGTCCTTTTGCAGTAGATGTTATTGTGAGCTTCTGGAGAGTGAGATTATTTTCTGCACTAAACATGGAGAGTGGCGTTTAAATAAGAGATGAGTTTGTAAACCTGTCCTCGAAGAAAGAAAAAGTTTAAATGTTTTTTATATAAAATTATTGAGAAATGAAACAAAAATAAACCTATTTTTTAAACATTATGGACGTACCATTACTGTTTACTTTACTAGCTACATCTTTTGTTAACACAAATAGAAAATCAGACAATAAAGTGACAGAAACTCGATGGATTTAGACATCCAGACCTGAGCTTCAAAATGGGGAAGAATCGGGATTTAAGTGGCTTTGAGCATGAGCTGGTTCATGGCACCAGACAGTATTTCAGAAGCTGCTGATCTGCTAGAATGTCCATGCATCTCTCAGATTTACAGAAAATGCTCCAGCAAAGAGGAAAAATGCAGTGAGCGACAGCTGTGTGAGCAGAAATGCCTTGTTGATGTCAGAGGTCAGACGAGAATCGACAGATTTTCTCAAGATGGCAGATAAGCAACAGTAGCTCATTACAACCAGAGTCCTTTATAACCGAGACTTGTCTACAAACCAGTAGGTGCTTCTACAGCAGCAGGAAACCATTTTACACTAATGGTTACAAAATGGAGATGTAGCAGCTTAAAGGGCATTTCTTAAATATAGCACAACTAAATCTATGAAGAATTACAAAACTTTTGAATGCAAAAAGTGTCCAAACCAAGTGTATAGTTAAATAATTTAAGTTGTACAAAAACAACTTGGCAGATTCTGCACTTTTTAAAAATGAAAATCATTACAGGTGCCATTTTTGTTGCAATTTTCAGCTAACAAAAATAGCAGGATTTTTGATAGTGATCAATTTTACCTTAAAGATTTTTGATTGCAGATTTGAAAAAATCCAAACCCTTTTTTGAGATCATCACTTTATTTACAACAGGAGCACAATACAAACTCAAAATGCGTCTCAGAGAGTTAAATTGTAGATAGAGTTGTTCTTACAATGACTGATTTAGAAGTTTGATCATTTAAAAGGTTTTTACATAATCCCAGATAAAGTTAGATTTATTTTATCTCATATTTTCAATACGGATTGTTCTAATTGAACCCAAACGTCTGATTCTGAACCTGCAGTGAAATATTCAGTAAACCTTTGATTTAAACTCCCTCTCCACATGTAAAATTTTTATATCTCATAAAATAAGCATGTTGTCTTCCTTCAAACAGTGCGTCGTCTTTCCTTTCTATAGGACCTACCCTTAATTTACACAACACACAGAATAAGCACATAATTCTCCTCAGACTTTTTTCATAATAAATAAACCCTGAATTTTCTCCCAAAGACTGAAAATGAAAGTATTTAAATTTGTCATAGGTCCTGAATAAAAAATTTATCAGTTTTCATACGCCTCATCTTCTCCTGCTTCAAAAAGTTTTGCATTATGACTTATATCTAATACATTAACTTTTTTGTTTAAAAGTTAAAATCTTCCCTGTACCCCTCTACTCCTCAGAAAAAGTCGGAGTCTCCATAGCAACAAGTAACTGACTTTTCTGAAGTTGGCCCCCATACCACTGGAGGAGTTACTCCTAGATTATTACATTATGGCTGCCTTATTAGAACTTTTTAAATTGAGAATTAAATGGAAAGCCCTGCAGAACTGAGGATCTAAAAAAAAACTAAAGGGCAAACAAGATTAGTTTTTAACGTGAACTTTCAAACGAAAATGGATGCTCTTGAAAATATGAGTTTAGTTCTGTCAGAGGTTTGATTATAACCAAAGTTCAAAGTTCTTGAATTGCCATATGTTAGGGGTTTTTTTCTGAGCAGTAGCTGCATTGGCCCCCTTGAACATGTTTTCCAGAAATGTCCTAAATTAAGAACTGACATTCCCATAAAGAACGGCGACGCCTTCGGTAATATTTGAGTACTTTCCAGACTCTGTTGACTGACAGTCAGCAGGGCATTTTGAAATGACTCGCACTGCTCAGCTATGAGAAAACTAATGACTAATCACAGAGTTTGACAAACCCAAATTAAGTTGTCATTTGCTGCCATGAATAATCTCACACCCAGAAGGATGTTTCCCACGCTACACGAGTGCTGTAGGAAGAAACAAGGAGCTACTTTCTGCAGAAGAGCTGAAATAAGTCCAGATTTCTGCCGCAAACACCAGCAGAGATGAAGGTTTTTATTTCAGCAGTTACTCACTCCCACCTACTTAGTAATACACATTTGCTGAAAGAAATTAATCACTTTATTACTTTCACTGTTATTAGGCTGAGCTTGTGTTTCTTTCTTCTATGTTAAATTATTTTTGAGTTACTGTTACTATTTTGAGAGGATCAACAAAGTTTTATATTCCTTTATTTTATTTCAAATTCATTACCCCCTGAAGCCCATTCCTGATCCTGCTTTCATTATTATTTCTTCAGAGGGAGAAGTAATAAATTCCTTCCACAATAAGCCTCTTCTATGGTCTTTTCATGCTTTCCTGCCTGATTCCCCTCAGTTGCAAGCAGAACTGATGGGGCACAGAGATTCATATTATTACGTCTTTCACTCTTGGTTGCTTGTAATATCAGGTATTGGTTTTTCAGTCATTACTGCTCTGTCTCTGTGGGAGAAAGAATTGAAGTTCTGGAGTGTCTATGCAGTTTGGGACCAGTAGGTTTGTGGTTTCTTTCTGCACAAACAGTTTGCTGGCAATCAGGAATGTGATTCCAGTCCAAGGAATCTGATTGCACTGAAATAAATTATGCTAAGGAGCGTCAAAGTTACGTAAAAGCACAGACAGTGGCTTGTAAGAGCTTTCTCACATTTTGTCAAAGTTTGTCAAACTTCATTGTTTCCAATTGGAGTGCTGTGTAGCAGACCAACAAAAAAGCAGAGATGCACAATCCACTTTTTTCACTTCGGATATAATAAATATCTGAGGTTTAGGATCTGAACTGACTGTAAAAACAACACAACTTTGATTTGTTTAGTCGGTGCAACAAACCTTTCAAATAGTTCAGAAAATACAATTAGAATTTCTAAATATAATGTAAAATAAATATGATGTTGCTCAAAGAAAAACATAGAATTAGACTGAATAGATTTGCCTTTATGAATTGGGCATATTGTCACTGATACCTGATCACATTTTTTATTTTTTTAATATTGGAACCGATACAGATATTAATATTGAATATGTGTTTCTATAACAAGAAGTTAAGGACTTAAATGTAGCGGTGCATTTTTTAAATGAATGTCTTCACAATTATGCATTACTTTCTGCTTGGCTCATATAAAAAATACAGTAAGGTTTGAGTTTGCGCCCTCATAAATTCTGAAGGACTGTGCATGGTTTGCGAAAAATAAGATATCTTTCATTGTTCATATGGGGATCTGTCTGGTCTTTCTCCAGCAGAAGAGGTCAGAATACCCAAAAACTTTACTGTAGTAAGAGTAGCACTACTTAAACACATTTTTACTCAAGTAAAAGTAAAAAATAGTAGTGCAAAAATATTACTCAAGTAAGAGTAAAAAAGTAATATTGGTATTTAAAAGACAAAATGACAATAATTCATATAAGTAACCAGTAATAAGTAACTTCAAGTAAGAGAAACGATACTTCATAATGAAATAAAAGTGAAAAATACAGCATAGTGAAAGTACAAAATAGTTGCTGAAGTAAAATGTAATTGAGTAAATGTAACCAGCTACTACCAAACTCTGAAATGATTAGGAGAGAGGCTGCACCGTAAGCAGGTCGCTAATCCATCATAAAGGAAACTGGATATTCTCCTTAAAATGTAAATTGATTTGCTTGTTATAGTTCATCTCCTGAAAATGCATGACATTCAAACAAATTGTAGTTTTAGGCTTTCAAATGTGCAGACAGATATTGATCAGGGAAAAACATGACCTTGCTGACCTTTAGCAGCACCAGTGTTTTCCCTCCCTGACTTCCTCCCCAAATTAAAGAGCCACACACTGGATTCCTACAAAACATGCCTGAACGGAGCGACAGGGCGTGTTTGCAGGGACGGCAGTGACTCTGACACTGAAAGGGTCGACGAGACCACTGCCTGAGCTGCAAACAGATGCTCTGCTGCTGTGAAGTAACATCTGACCTCCGCTGGTTTTTCACAGGGATGAGGACAATCTTTGTATTCACGTGGAACTAATAAAGCAGTAATTATTCATATGTAACACCGCAGCTCTGAACACAGTCATTATTCTGGGGCTAATGTCAGACACCAAGCAGGCAGCATAACATTTTTAGACCATTTGTGATTTGATTCCCACCAAGTCCTCTCTGCATAATGACACCAATTAAGGTACATTAGTAATCTCAACATGCTGTCTTAAGTGACTGTAATGGCTTCATTATTTTGTTCTTGCAAAGGTCTTATTCCCAGGAGTGCAGCTAAGACGTCTGAGGCCTCAGAAACATATTTGCCTCGGGGGGCAGGCCCCGTTGTTTAGTGCGATATGTTCCCCTAATGAGGCTGCTCCGACTTCAGTTTTCACCTTTTGCCTGTCTGATAACAGGATATGTACTGAATTAGGCAGGTGATATTTTTTATTAATTATTAATGTTTAAAATGAAATTAAACTAATTTCTAAATTCCCACCTGGAATGAAACAGATACTGGTTTGAGCAATTTACATTTTGAAAATTGCACATTAGATGCTGAGCTATTCAAAACTACAGAAATTTTTATTTTTTAAATAGAAGCAGCTGCTGATTTTAAATCTCTCAGAAGGGATAAATTATGATATATAGGATCTATATTTTTAAGCATAATTTATCTTACTGAACAACAAACTGAAAACTTTGGTTGTAATGAACGTCTGTGAAAATGACAGAAATTGACGAATTAAGTCATTTATCAAAGTCATTCAAACATTTTCTATCTCTTTTCTCTATTGTCTCTTACCTGAACTATTTCCTTCAGATGTCTGAAAACTTTATTTTAATAGAATAGTTTACTTAATTAAATAAAATGAAAATCTGACTCCATGTGCTAAACTGTAACACTTAAATTACAGGTGTTTAAAACTAACAGTTGCATGATAATGGAAACAGATTCAATTTTAACATCATTCCAAGATATTGAAAATATACATTGACAGCAAAATAAACATTTTCCAGACACTTTACTTTCTTTTCCATTTTCACTTTTGATGATCTTTACTACTTTGGACATCAAAATCTACCACAGATGAGAAATGTATGGAAGTGAAAATCCACCCAGTTGGCCACATGTGTTACTGGGAATTGTAAATATTGAATATAAGCAGGTTTTTACGATCGCACACCACTTATACTACAAAAATGCACAACAATTTAAAAATTAACCTACATGAGGCAGATTGAGTAGTTGGGACTTTTCACAAATCATTTTGGTACAAAGCAGTTTCAAAACAAATTAAAACTTCAAAACTTTAAGCAGAGATGGTCGTTCCCAAGACGAAGGAAAAACCCACAAAATTAAAATATGTCACGTAAATCGTATAAGTTTCACTTTTAAATATATGAAAGCAATTTATGACAGCAATATTGTGTAGTGTAGACTATATTTTATGAATGCTCACCAAGCATAACTTGTATTAAGGGAACCTTTTCACATTTTAGGCTTTATTCAAACAACACAGTAGAAAAAATCCCACATAAGAAGTAGATTATTTAACTTACTCATATAAAAAAATTCATCCACAGAAAATTTCCTCTACTAGTTTATTCAAAAGTCTCTACTTCTTAGTCAATTTACTGCACAGAATCTGATGCTTTTATTCATTTTTTCATTACATATTAATTCCTGTCCTGGGGCAGAACTTATTTAATGGTCAGGAATTATTATCTTACCCGTCACTGATTCGGACAAGTATGGCCCGGTAGAGCTGGTGCTGCGGGCTGTTGGACTGCGGACCACAGGGATGGATAAATGGATGGACGGCCGCAAGGACAAAGCCCTGCTGGTAAAGCTCCTGGAGCTGATCGGGCAGCTCCCGCACCGACGAGAGGCGCAGCGTTGAGGTCCCACCTGGGAAAGCCAGAACAAAGAGAAAGAATTATGGAGGGTGACCTGAAAATGTCCTTTGCAGAAATATTTGGTGCACAAATGGAAAAGCTTCATCATGTATGGATTTCTGTTCGAATTTCCATGTCTGTCAGTCATGGTCGTGATTAATATTTGGTTCTTCTTTGCTCAAATGCAGCAATCTCTGCTTTTGTAAATCATTTCTTTCATTTTTCCCAGGGAAAGGTAAACACAACATTTCTCCCAAGAATGTTCAGTTTCCTGTTTAGTATCCTTGTTTGCTTTTAACTGCAACACAAAAATGCACACATAGCTGGATCCATGTGTTTTTCCCTAACACAACTTCTCATGTTTTTCTCTTCATGCTTTTGTGTTTTCAGTGACCTCTACATGTGTTTCCATTCTGCAGCTGTTTACAAGACATCAGTTTATTCATATCAAATTTAGTATCTCTGCAGACTCCCAAATATTCCCAGCTTCTTTTATTAATATAATAATTTATTTATTGAATAACAAGCATATTTGGAAACATTTTACAATCCAGTCATCTGAAATTAATTCTGATTGGCAGCATCAGCACTAAAAACGGGAGCTGAACATTGAATTTTGATTCATGAACAACCCCAGAAACCAGGAAGGTAAGAATTAGGTCAGGGTTATGTTATGCTCACAGAATAATAATTGAGAATTGACTAAACCTGGTTGTAAGAAATAATCAGTTTTTCACTGAGAGTCAAGTTTTTGCAGTGGAAACAGAAAGTACAGGAGATAACAAAACCAGATTAGCACTGAAAAAAAACCCAGGTGTGTGCAATTCTTCACACGATATTCTCTTGATTGACTTTAACCGAAACAATTGAAGGTGTAATTACTGCAAATTCCAAAATTAATTTTATCAGAGGAAACCAATGTCAGACTGGTGGGGAACCTTAAACTTTCCATGATTGAACTATTTTTTTTCAGCAGGTGTCTCTTCTCTCTTTTCTGTTTTGATTTGAAGTTCCTGCTTGGAAATTCAAAGTTCTGGGTCAAAACAGAAAACACTGTGAACCAGCTGGTAGTTTGATTCGAAAAGTGGATTTCTTGATTATTTTTCACTCTCTGCTAATTAGTACTCCACATTAAATACAATTCTTAAGTGATATTTGTTGTTTACATCTATTAGCTATTTGCTCCTAAAATGTTAGTGGGGAAAAAATGAGGTTCCAGCTCATTTTTCCTTTTATAGCATTCTTAGATTCTGATTTCTTCCCATATTCATTAAAATGTTCAAACACATGGGTAAGTTTATCTATACAGAATCAACACACTTCAAGCACTTTACAAGACAAACATATCCAATTAATTTATGTTTATGTAATACAGTCCAAAATCATTCATGTGACCCCAACATGTTCCTATAAAAGTTATTTTTGCATTTCTCATGGGATGAAAACAACTGCTGACGACGGCCTTGTCAGTCAGTGAACAGCTGTGTTACGTCACAGTTTCTGCTTTTCCATCATTTTTATTTGGATGTATGGTAAAATGCACAGTAAGGTGAGATGCTCATGTTTCAAAAATCGAAGGAAACTGAAAACTGAGCTAAGAAGCACATCGAAAAACAATCATGGAGAAACACAAAGGAGGTCAAAACAAAGATGAAACATGGGGAGATGTTACTCTCCGTCCCAGAAGCATGATGGCTGCGATCCCACTGCTCGCTGTATGTGGTAACATTTACTGCAGGCCAAACAGCTGGGGCTCATGAGAGATGGCCAAGACAAAGAGCTGGATGTAGAGCGAGAGAGGACAGAGGAGGGGGCGGAGGGCAGCAAGAGAAAGTCTGGTTGTCTCTACACGCTGTCACAAGACATGGAAAATACCGCAAAGGCTAATTAGAGTCAATGAGGCTACACAGAATGAGAAGTACCAACGCATGAGAAAAGTCAATGTGTTAAAGTTCAGCAGGAGGTCAGTGACTGCAAAAACATGGCTAAATCTGACTGATAATCGTACTGTGTAAGCTCTTGTAGACTTCTACAGTCAAATAAACCACACTGTTCAGTCCTACCATTCTCAAAATGTCATATTTTTGTTATACATCTTCTCTCTAAATGTTTAGCAGACGAGTTTTAACACAGCAGCCACTGGCCTCTTTTTGGGAAAGTGTTTTTTAAGCGTCTGTATAAACAAACATGAACATTTTATGTGAAAGGTCCGTGCTCAGTCTGCATTTTTCTATTCCCACGGTGCAACACGAGCTATTCATGCTCCAAATTTAGATCAGTCAGCCATTCCTCATTTATTCTCCTGATATTAGATGTTAAAATCTTTGTTGTGTGTGTGTTTGAGTACTTTTTGACAAAACTCTTCGTTAAAATTGTTCTACATATCGGTGAATATTTATGTCACTATTTGGTGACGAACAACACGCCGCCATTACCCAGTAAATAGTTTTCCAGTTTAGAAGACACCGACTTCAAAGAAATGAAGTGTATATTTAAATAATAACTACATTCAAGTTAAACAGTTGCGCATTTGCCACAGAAAACAGGGTGAATTCTGAACACAGAGCTCACAAGGCATGTTTTTGTTTTCACTCATTTACGGATGGGAGTAATTAAGAGCAACAAGGCAATAAAGGCCACAGGAAATGCATCGGCTCGATTTGCATACCCACTGCTGCCCGTCTGCAGTAATCAGGAGATGCTAGACATGGGGTTGGTCCTGGACTGGTCCCTAATCAAATGGACACAATGCACCAGAAAAGCAACTTTGCACTCACACATACATGCACACCTAATCAAACGTGTCACTAACCTAACATGCATGATATTGGGCATGCTGAGATGAAATCAGACTACCTGGTGAAACCTCATGCATGAACAAGGGGAATGTGCAAATTCTCTGCATCGAACTACAAACCACAGCTGCTGGAACCAAAGACTAGTTTTATGTCGTTGGGCTCCCCAGGTCGAATCTATCTAATCATAAAGTAGCAGAAACCTTTGGAAGGTGAGTGGTGACTGATGTTTTTTGATAATATAAAATATAAAAACAACAGTCGATCAACTTCTCAATACCTCTGCAAAAGGCCAGGAACTTTGCTAACGGCGATCAAACAGAAGTTGGAGCGATTCATTAGTTTCAATGGCAAAACCATGAAATGCTGAGTCAGATGTTCCCTCCCTGAATGCACCAAATTGTCATTATTTCCAAGAACAAAAGTAACAGTGAGATAAAGCACTAGTCACCTGGGAAATTCAAGGCACAGAAAGCAACGAGTGTTGGATGCAGACAAACTGAACCATCCAAATAACCAATCTGGAGCTTGAAATATTAAGGAGCGTCATGCGATCCCTGGCAAGATACAAGACAACTGTCTACTCTGGCATAGCGATGATGCCATGGTGATGGTGCCATGCCATGTTTTGGTTTGATCAAAACATGGACACCCTCAACCTGAAGAAACAAAAGATCACTGTGTGGGACAGGGGAGCCTGGAGCTGCAGGGAAAACGTAAAGAAACTTATGATGATCTTGTAATGAATTGTTTTTGGTGAATTAGTCTTTAGTGCCACCTTTTCATTGTTGTGAAAATACATAACTGCTTTATCATTCACATCACTTTCTTGTTTCAAGAACTTTTTGATTTTAACGGTTTGGTAGTCATATTATCTTAAAAAAACTAACAATTTCCCAACCTTCTAACCCAGCTTGATCAAACAGTCTGTCTGCCGGTGTCAAAGTGGCAGGTTGAATTTAATTATATTGTAAGTTATAAAGAACCCAAACACATTGCAAATTGCAAAAAATGAAATAAAACTAAGTGTTTTGGAAACAGGACAGTATTTTTTAATACTCATTGGTCTTTTTGGAATACATCTTCCTCAGAAAACTTTTTAGACTTGTTTGTCACCATTTTACGCTTAACTGGGTCATGAAAACATAAATAGGATATTTCCATGCATAAAATGTTCAAATTAAACATGCTAAACAAATCTGAAAGCTAACGCGCTTAGTTTGGATGGCGCATTAATCTCCTATATGCAGCTTTTTGCATTACATAATAATTAGCATTTCTCCTAGCTCATCTCTTCCTGATTTCTCTTTTATCCAGTAATCTAGTGATCACAGCTGTGGGTCTTTGGGAATGAGCTTATTTTGACCCTTTTTCTCCTCACATCTTACATGTCCCCTTTGAGGCATACTCAACTAAAACTCATTTGTGTGACACTGCAGACTGTAACACAGTGATGTGTTACTGCCACGCTGCAGAGACGAGGTTATCTGGAACAACTGTACTTGTGCCAATCAGGAGGCAGCTTTTCTGTGCAGTGGATACAGAGCTGATTCAGTCTGAACTCCTCCCCACGGCTACAAATCCTGAGGTTTACGGTGAAACCACCAAAGTGAACGCATGAAAGAGAAATCATACGCTGCTCCCTGAGGGCTGAGCGAATTCTTCGGCTAAAAATACTCCTCCAAATTTCTCAATCATGCTCTATCCTACTGCGCCACAATGCAGGAGCTTTAGAACTTAAAAAGCATGGAGGAATTAACACAAAGAAATAGGCCGCCACTGAAATGGGTGAAATGTGTTCGTCTTCTCCCCCCTTGATCATCCTCCTTCCTCTCACCCTGCTTCCCTCCACCGCTGCCTGCCTTCAGAAATGGAATTAATCCCTCTGTGATCGGCGATTTCGCCTTTTCCTTTCGTCTCCTTTCCTATCGGTGCGACATGAGCACCCCGTCCTCTTCCCCGAGGGATTCTCCTGCACATCTAAGGATTACTGAGGTGGTAGATACTGTATGTGGAAAATGAAGCTGGTTTGCCGGCTCTCGGATGGTTAAGATGAGTAAATAAGGAATAGTTTCAATTAGGCAGTGGGAATGCACCCGCTGGCGACTTCTTGATTTAGTTTTAATCACTGCGTGAGCTCCTAATAATCTCTTCCAGAGGCCCTTAAATACACAAGCTCTACATTTATTTATCACACAAGTTTATTTATCATGCCGTCCCCAGAGCAAAGTGTCGCCTGCTGCTGAGTTTCTCTGAATCGAATGCTGTTGTAAGGATGTTTGCTTTGCCCTAAAATCATGTTATCCAAGGAGAATCGCTTTGTTTGTGCAGATGAGAGTAAATTAGCTGCTCCATGGAAGTGTCAGCGCTGTTTCCAACGGCATACAGTCAGACCTACTGGAGGAGCCTCTGGTCGATCTGGGAGTCAGCCTGGTAAATCTTACATGGCAAACTGGCACCCAATTACTTCACTCCATCTTTTTTGTTTACCTTGAAAGAAAATTCATGTGCATATCAACAGAGAAGAGCTCTAAACTCACAAGAACAAATCACTTTGTGACAAATAATGGAAAAGAAAGGGAAATAGAGGGAAGTGTGGAGGGGAGGTCTTCTGGCTGTCAACCAACAAATTGGTTTTCTGGAGACTTGTGTTCGTGCAAAGCCATCAAACAGACACAAGCATTAAACAGAGAGGAGGAGACAAAACAGAGGGAATGTCTGACTGAATGAATAAATAGAGAATCATTTCTGTGTCCAACAGGAAGTATTTTCTCTCTGTGATATGTAGTTATCTTTTGATCTCAAACTGGGAGGGTGCTGGTAATTTTGGCTCCTCACTATTTCACCCCTTTGTAGCTTTTGTCTTCCACAGGACACTTTGTACCAACTGCGCGTCAATGCTTTCCCCTAGGGCGATGTTTTGTCATCACTTTGAACCAGCAATTTTAAATTTCGATGATTTGCTCACAATCTGTTGAAAGAAAATGCCTTTGGGTGGCCAAACAAGCAGCAACACTGTATTTTCTCCATTATAGATTTGAGGTAAAAATAACTTAATTCCATCCATTCATCCAACCATTGATCCATAATGTCATTGTCTTTTACGTAAGCATAGCAGACCTCTGAGGCAGACAAGAGCGCAACTTCCTTTTTCATGAAAAGTTTAAAAACATGGAGTGGCATTAAATTGCAGTGGTTGTAGGATTTCTCTTTTTTCTTTGGCGAAACACCACATGCCATTTCTCCCTCCAGCCCTACACACATGCATTTGTTGTGGTTACCCAGAATGCCATGCACTGTAGTCCACTTCCTGCTTTTGGAGCGTCCTCCACTTGGCATCCACAAATGCATTTGAACACCACCTGAGTTCACTTCTACCAAAGTGAGATCTAGGTTTTTAGATAGACCAGAGTTCATCTTTTTCGTCTGCATCATAGCTTGATTGCATGTTCACACCTCCCCACATGAACCAGATGAAAAGAAACGCTATCTGAACCAACTATGATAGAATAACTAACTCAGTTTTTCAATAGTGAATTCATTATGACTTAGAACATTTTTGGTTCAATTTCACAAGTTACATCCTCCCTTGTATCAAGAAATCACTTAATAAAACCTGTGACAAGATGAAGTAGGGTGGAAGATTTCCGAAAAGCAACACATCATTCCTAAAGAAATGAAAAAACAGATGAGAGACAAAGTTATACATCAGTCTGAAAAGGCTTACAAAGACATTTACGAAGCTTTAGAACCCCAGTGAAGCACAATGAGAGCGACTATCCACAAATGGAGAAAGCATGCAGAGGTGAACTTTCTCAGGAGTTGCCAACTTGCAATAAATACTGTTATTGTCATCTCATTCTGGAGCTCAAAAATGAACAAGATCTAAAGAAATTCAGGCCTCTTTCACCTCAGTTAAAGCATGTCCCACTTCATCTGGCATTAACCTAACAGAGAAATAAAACATCATCTGATCCCCCATGACTTGAAGTTATTGAACGGAGCATGACTTTGCCTCTGTCAGAAAATCCTGGTGGAAAATGACCATCTATCGATTAGGGACTTTAAGCTCAAGAGCAGCTAAGTTAGAAAACAGGAGCATGATTCCTCCAAGACTCGTTGCCAGTTGTCACAAACTATCAGATCATATCATCTTGTTTGTCGAGGTAATTCTGTTCGGATACTTTTTTAACCTTAATAAATTAAATCTAAATGTACAACTGCATGTTGCACTTCTTCTGGCTATCTCCGCTTAACAATAACATTTGTTTGGTGAGATGAAACATCTCACCAAGTCAGAAAAGCAAAACAAAAAGGAAACAAAAGAGGTAAATCCTCTTTTCACAACACTGTGTTGTTTAAAAAATTACAGCATTTGCAAAAAGTTTAGATTTTTAATACTGTGAAAATATTTGACCACACAGACAAGTAAACGTAATAAGCAAATATTTAAGTACAAGGGCACCAAATGGTTTGTTTACAGGTAGAAAATCCATCCATCTTCTTAACACCCTTGTCCCTCAGTGGGGTCGGGAGGGCTGCTGGTGCCCATCTCCAGCTAACGTTCCAGGCGAGAGGCCGGGTCACCCTGGACAGGTCGCCAGTCTGTTGCAGGGCAACTCAGAGACACACAGGACAACCATGCACACACACACTCACACCTAGGGACAATTTAGACAGACTAATTAACCTGACAGTCATGTGTTTGGACTGTGGGAGGAAACCAGAGTACCCAGAGAGAACCCACCATGCACAGGGAGAACATGCAAACTCCATGCAGAAAGACCGGGGCTGGGAATTGAACCCAGGACCTTCTTGCTGCAAGGCAACAGCTCTACCAACTGCGCCACTGTGCAGCCCCAGGTAGAAAATAAAAAGTTGAAATAGATAAAAGGGCAAAACATTGGTGCATATTGGGGTACAAATTAGCAAAGGCGCTTTATGATCCTGAGCTGTTTTATCCTGCAACATTTTAAACATCCAACATGCACATTTGTACTTCACTGTTATTAATTAAAAACTAGTCTAAAGATCAAAATCCTTGTTACTGGAAGGCTTATTTGTGTTTTTTAAACGTCAAGCTGGAGGTCAGATTCATTGTTATCCCTTTCCTAACTCTGCACAAGTGAAAACATCAAAGAGCAGAAAAAAGTAGATAATTAGATGCAAATTATAAATAGAAAAGAAAACCGTTCGCAAACATTTTGTAAGCATCTGTGCAAGTCGATTTTCTAATGAAGATGAAAATGGTTTGAATATGCAATAGAAGGGTTCAACTAGAGGACAGAATAAGAAAACAGCTGCTGAAATGACTTCTCTGACGCTCACCTTCCTCTCTTGTCCAAACATTTACCTGACTCGTCACAAAAGCAGCTGCAGCAGCAATATTTTTACGAGTCTCTAGAGAAACCCCACACTTTACTTTATGTGGTTTCATTAATCAATTTAATTACAAACTTGGGTTTATTTGTGTTTTCATGGTAGGCCTTTCTGAGAAAACAGTCAGCATTTTGTGAAGCCAAAGCAGGTAACCAAAATCATCCATCTTCTGAGCATCTATATCATTTATCTATATCATTTATCTATATAATCTATATCTTTGTCATTAATTTGTTGAAGACAAATAAACCTGAGCAAAATGGCTTTCAATAAGCTGCATGTGGTCGGCCTCTTTTCACAAAAACCAACATTTCCTAGATTTGAGTTTTTAGATGCATCGATATTTCAATACAAATCTAGTTTTCAGTGCTATCTGTATTCAAATACCATCACCACAAAGTCAATATTGTGGAAGTGGTTCCCAGTGCACGTAGATGAATTTAAATTATTTTATTTTACATCAGACAGTTGTGTATCCTCAAGCTCCAAGGAAAAAGAGATTAGGCAAATCCCTCTGTTTCTGATTTATATTTAAATTCGAAATGCATTTACATTGAAACAAAGAAAAAACAAGAAGGAAGGCGAGAAAAGAAAACAAAAAGACACATCAATTATTATGAAAATCAAGCAGTTACCCAAATACTACGACAATAATATTTGATTTGAAAGTGCTGAAAACTGTGATCCATCTTTGGTTTCCTGAGATGTCTGCAAAACATCAGCAACTTTTACATAAATCAAGTAACCGCAGTCATTTCACATTTGACCTGCTTTGTGACTAAAGATGCAGAAACCAACTCACAATTTGGGGTTCAAACTGGATTAAATGTTAAAATATTGCATATGTTTGTAAATGAGTAATAAGCAAAGAAAAAAAACTGAAGGAAATAAATCAGGAAAAACTTTCAGAAATGTTGAAGAACTACTGATGAAAGTCTCTTTAACAAAGTAGAATGTTTCCTTTGAAGAAAAGTGCATTTAAATCATGAGTGGTTTATAACTTTTGCACGGTATTGCAGGTGTCTAGGACAAATAAAACTGCTTGCCCGGGTTTCTAGCAGAACAAGCATAGCTGCAACATTGGGGGCCACAGTAGCATACCATGCTCAGTCAACTTTCCCAAGGATTATTCTTGCTTTCCATGAATAATAAAAGAAGAAGGAGGAAAAAAAAAAACGGAACTTTGAATTGAATCCCTGAATCTGACACTGGCTCACTTCCCTTCATAAACCCGTCTGCCATGTAAGCACCTCTGAGCTGCAGCCTGACGCATTTCCATCACTCATCCCATTTAAAAATAAATGAGTAAATATGAAATTAATAAGCTAAAAGATTGAAGCGATGGAGCTCTGCAATCACACTGCACACACACAACGCGCCGCCTCCGGGAGAAACGGTTCAACCACATTTGCATGGTGGGGATGGTGAGGGGGGGGCAGCCCAGCATATATTATCTATCCACCCACTGCAACTGATTTTTGATCCTGCTGCCCCTTTCTGACACATCTATTTGGTTAGACTGCCTTGTCTCATCATGATTAGAGAACTGTTTGTTTCTTTTAATACTAACAACTCCATTAGCAGCTGATGCGTTCATGCTCTTACAGGGAACAGAGTGATTTATTTACTTTTCGATAATAAGAAGTTCGGGGGGGAGAGAAAAAAATTGCGCCGCTACAGGAGTTGGACACAAATGTATATCTGGTTGGAAAGCAGCATGACCTTTAACACTGCAAATAGTTAACCACTTGAAAAGCTTTTAAACACTCTTAATTCATAACTGTTAATCGCATTAAATATGTAAAATGTGCCCTTTTGCCCTCATGGTTGGTTCATGTGAATGTTCATCTTATGACTTGAATTAATAAAGTCCGACACATTCAAACCCTTCAAATGGACATCCACAGTTTCCAGTTCATGAATCCAAAAATTTCAAGTAAAAGAGGGCAAGGCTGCGTCAACACAGGTGAAAAACCGAAATCAACAATCAAGATTTTTTTGCGGTGATGAGCGTTCTCACCTCGGCACAAAACGGCTGACACCCATTAGCCCGTTAGCATCCCACCCTTATTTTATGTGTTGTGTGGAAGAGGTATTATATGTTGATATCATTTTATACTGCATCAAATAGGTTTCTGAGTGTATTTATATTTATATCTGCTTAGCCTTGCTAGTGCCTTTCTCCGTCATTGGGCGAGAGGTTGCCAGGGCAACACAGAGACACACAAGACAAATAAAAAAAACACATTCATGCAAAAAGGCAATTTGGAGCGATCAATTAACCAAACAGTGATTTTTTTTTTTTTTTTTTTTTTGGAATGTGAAAGGAATCCAGATTACCCAAAGAAAAACCCCACACACATAGCTATAGATAGACAAATCTATCTATCATATAGATATAAAAGAATAGATCACCAACAAAGGAAGACAAGCAGAAGTCCGTCAGAGATGGTTCAGCAGAAGCTGTCTGCTCTCGAAGCAGCCACTTTAGTCAGAAGTAACAGAGCATTTTGACACATCTGAGACTGAATACTGTACCTACCCCCTTTCCACATATACATACTGTATATGTGGAAGATCACGCTGAAATTGGACCATTCTTTCTGGCTTAATTTGGTACTTAACAGTTTCTGACAGCGATTGTGTTCACACTCCGAGAATACGGTACCTAGAGTAAAATGAAATAAAAATTAGCGAAAACAAACCTGATACTAATCTTTGCTCCCTCACAAATCCTTCATAAAGGCTATTCAACATGAATATGCTATAATTGGCCCTTTGGAACTGAAGGCGCCATCCTGCTATCTCTCTGTGAGGCAGTCATATCGTTATTCAGTGTCCAATTAAAATGGCCTTAGTCTCCCCAGGAGCTCTCCACTCTTGTGAGGACCACCTGCAGGAACCTCGCTCTGTCTCAGCAGCCCGCCTTGAGTCATTAGCCTTCATACAGGCTCAAAATGGAAATGCCAGTGACTTGTCTGTAAGCCCCTTCTTTCATTTTTTTTCCTCCTGCCTTTCTTCAGCTCTGATTCCTCTCACCCGTCTGGACTTTATCCACATGGCTCCTCGGTACATTTAGCCTATTTTTCAGCCTCTGCTCTCAGCGGGAAATCTGTTCGTCTCTGCAGCTTTCACTCCTGGCTCGTTCTGCTTCTTCCCACCATAAAAATAAAAAATAAATAAATATAAGAAGACATAAAAAAAAAAAAAAAGCCTACAACCATTCCCCACTGAGTTGAGAAGAGCAAAATCTTTGAAGGGTCTCTTCAGCTCTTAACCTCTTTTTCTGCCTCCATCAGTGAGAGACAGTTTTTCTGTATTTTTCTATCATCTCTTGTCTTTAGTGTCAAGATAGCGGTTCAAATAGGAGCAAGATATCAGAACTGTGATGGCGAAATGAAAAAGCTGTATGAGTTGAAACCAATGTTTACTGAGCCATTCTAAGGTTTTTTAGGCAGTAATTTAACAGTAATTTGAAAGAAAACTGAGTGAAGGAGTGCAGCAAATGGCCAGAGACTGGGAATTGAACCCAGAACAAGCACTTCAAGGACTATAATCTCTGAATATGAGGCACATGCTCTATCAATTGTAAGGTTTATTTCATGCATTTTGTGGTGTTAATGTCCATTATCTCTGCAGCTGAAGCTTTTACAGATGCATCATATTTCTGATAAGCCACAGTGTGACAAAATTCACTACGCTGCAAATAACCCTCATTTCAACCCATCTCATCCTGCAAAAAAGTCTCCATGACTTTAGAAATAAATGCTATGCCTTTTGGATAATTCAGGTGCAATTCTATAAATCAAAGAACTTGAAAAATAACTAACATCTGCTTTTTTACAAAAAAAAGTGTAGCAACTTTCTTTCAGCGATGGAACAAAAGTGGGGAAAAAAAGTAAACTGAAAGATTTTTAATTCAGTCAAAAGATTATATATAATATAATATAGAGTTTCAAATATGCAAAGTAAACAACCGATGCAACATTTTTTACCAATTGGTGTAGTAAACCAAACTGTTTTATATCCAGGACTAAATAGGAATGAAAATGTTTTATCTGTCTACATGATTGGCTTAAACTGATTATATATTTCTAAATTAGGTCTGATTGTTTGTAAAATGGTTTAAGCATTAGCTGTGTATCTAAACAATATGCATTCACTAAACTGAACCTTTTCCAAGCACGTTGAGTGAGAAAAGCAAAGTCAAACGTGTGGTTTTGAGGTTTCTGGTTTGACAAAAGAACAGAAAAAAGCTCTTTATGACATTTGTGCTACACATTAGCGGCTGCAACCGCTGAGAATCTGGTGAAACATTTTAAAGTCAGAGATTTTGTTGCTTTTGAGCATTTTAAAAATGTCGGTATAAGGTCAGTTTATTACGGCAGACGACATAACTCAGCATTAACATTTTAAATGTTTTCAACTTGCTGCTTGGCCCATCACAACCCTGTGCTGCAACGAGCACAAATTGATGCATGGTGACCAAAGCCACACAACGTCCGCTGCTTTGACAATAACAAAATCTCAAAAGTAGAACATTTTAAACAGGTGGAAAGACCAGCACCACCTGCTAGAGCTATGACTAATAAGGAAACGAATGGCATTGAAGAAAAAGCTCCACGTTTTAGACATTTTAATGTTGCCAAATGGAGTTGATTCAAAAAGTTAAGACACCTGAAGACCTTCTGAAAAGATTTCAAATTTAAATTGTAAAAAAGAAAAAAGAAAAATAGGGTCTCTAATATTCTTATGTGAAATTTAACTCACCTTGTAACTTAAGTGATAACTTATTTATGAACTTATCTTGTTTTTTGTTTCTTTTTTTGTTGCAATGATTCTCTATTGTATTAAACATGGGGATCAGGGTTGGTCACTCCAAAATATTTATGTTACTTCCAGTAAAAAGCAACATGTTGGTCAAATTAAAGTATTTTAAATCCATTTACAAAGTATCCAAGAGAAAATTACTGGAAACGTATAGCTAAGTTGTGAAACCTGTATTTTTGAAGCTAGTTTTCATTAAATATAATTCCTGCTAATGGAGCTAATTTGTAAATAATGCAGCAAACATTTACTCAAACTTCCTAAACAAACAGCAGCAAGGTAAGCGCTACAAGCAGATTATCTTCACGGGTTTGTTAGAAAAGCTTAAAGTTGCCATGAATTCCTACCCACATTTTTTCTTCCTCTTCTTGATCATATAGATATTCTTTTAACTGCAGCCTAATTCCTTAGACAGAGAAATATCATGCAGAAACGCATGACATAACGGACGCATGCATTTAAATAATTGAACATTTGAACATGTATAAATGTAAAAAAAGAGATTCATGACTTGTGATAATAGTGGATGCATTAATGCAAACTATAGCAGCTAAAAGATTTATATCATACAATCCTTTCAGATACTTGAGCGTAATCAGCTCATAACTGTAATTAACTACCTCACTGAAGCAGCACTAGAAATGCAAAAACAGTCCACTGCTCTTATCCACTACCAGAGTTGTGGCATGTAGACATGCACAGAGTGAACAATTCAAACACAGCCATGAATTGATAAACAATATAATTAATATAGATCATTTTTTTAGTACTACCGGTAAAAGAATGTCAGATTTAAACCCATAGCTGACCCATAAAATGAGAAAATAAAACGGTATAACTGCATAAGGGGAAATATGTTAAAAAGAACCATAAACATAAGAATAAAGTCCAGTTACAATTTCATGTAAATTGATCCTTCTAATGCAACGCCTCGCTAAGACATGTGTGATAATATACATGGATATTCATATTGTATGCGCAGTGATTTCCTTTGAATTTCATTGCGCTGAAACTCTTAAATAAGCTCATGGAAATTCCATTAAAGTTGTCCTGCAGCATGAATTTCCAGACGGAAATTAACAACAGAGAAAATCATCTCACACAGAGGAGAGTGAGAACAAGAGAAACTGGGTCTTTAAGTTAGTTTTTAATTCAGTCAACTGACGTCATTACGGTCATTATCTGTAATAGTGTTATCTAATTTAGCACAAAGCTCTGAAATTAAAGCCGAATTGTTCCAGGTTATTTACACATAATTAAATGAAGGGAGCCGTGTTCAACATATTTGTGTTGCACCCCGTGGTTCGACTATACATTACGATGGAAAATTTAAAAAAGAGACACTTCATCCCAAACAGCATCGACTCTTCGCCCTTCTCAACTCGCTCCGAATGACGAGCCGCCGATGCTCCCACTGTGAGAACTAATCTATGTTTCCTTGCCTCCGTCTTCGCCTCTCTCTCTCACTCACTCCATCTCTCTGAGGTCCAGAACGCCATCATTAGCAGCTGTAGCTCAGAGTGCAGCTCTGTGGAGCCCTGGGGCCAAAGCTTTGTGCTTTAATTACCCACCTAATGAGTCAGTGGGAAAGTCACTGGGCCTGCTGGTGCCTCCTTCTCTTCCTCCTCACCCACATACACATCTACTGAACTCACCTCTTCCCCCTTTGACTTATACACTTAATCACTCATTCGCTCGTTGACACAGGCACATGTTTGTACACTCGCAGTGGCTCTACCGAATGCCTGCAGTTTTTCTCACTTCTCACACTGAAACTAATTTACACTTACATATTTTTGCTCCGTCCCTGCATTGTTTCTTTTCACACTGCGTTTTCACATTTCTCCATCTCTAACGCTGCTTCATCAGATTTTATATAAAGAAAAGTTTGCACTTTACTTCCTTAACGGAGCTAAAGTTGAAGTATGGAGAACTGAGCTGACGCAGGTGACGATCAAACATCTCATTTAGGCAGCAACAATTCTGATTATTAGAAACTTTTCCAAGGTGGAATGATTAAAAAACTTCATTGATTTATAAAAACAGGACATATTCTCTCCTGTCATAGTCATAACTGTCTGCATCTGATACTTTCATATGAAAAACTCTCACTAGCTTGACCAAAACTCAGAGCATGGGGAAGTCCAATGAAAGAACCAGAACTGTAAATTTACACAAGTTAGAAACTTCTTCTGGTGTCATTTCCAAACAGATGCAAAAGTTATTTACATATGCAAAGATTTTGCTATGGTCTGTTCTTGTTTTAAATTTAAAAAAAAAGTATTTTCACATATTGTTTGTTGCTGCCTTAAAATAGGAGCCAGAAAATGCAGGTAAAGAAAAAAAGATGATTATATTGGTAATGACTGCAACACCTAGAGCAAATGATCAAAGTGAAGGCTGGTTACTGTCTTTACTATTGTGCCAAACAAATGGGAAAAATTGACTGCTTTCTGTCACCCAGACATCTCTATTTGGATGAAGAAAAAGCTGTCTGAGTTTTGCCTGAGGGAACAAAACTGCACATAGAAAACGCGCTTTCAGATTCACCCAGACAGCCCAGACTGGAATTCATTCCTTTCTGAGACAAAGGCTGAAGCTGTTATTGATCAGATTTAAAATTTGTCCTCACAGTAGTTATGTTTAACCTTCAATTTTTAAATAATAAAAATTGAAGGTTAAACATAACTACTGTTTCTTTTTTTTTTTTTATTGAAGTTTTTAACCCATAAACCAAATGCCGAACATTTCAGATGGAAATAAAAACCTACAGAGCAGAATTTCCTGCTCAGTTGCAGACTGTAGACAAACACTGTCTGTGCCTTCACACCTTCTGCGCTCTGCCGCCTCTCATTCTCGCAGAAACACTGATGGGATCACACCTGCATGGCGAGGAGAACAGTCTGCTCCAGGACATGATGACACTTGCTCAGCTTGTAAGGTGGGCTTGAAGGGTTTGATTGTTGCAGTGCCTCATCAAACCTTAAAATTTACACTAAAAGAACAAGGGGAAAATGACTCGTATTCCTACATTTTACATATGAGCTCTAAGTAGCATAATGTAGACTCTCCGTCTTAAAGTAAAAATAGAGTAACAGGTGTCTATTCGTGACTTTAATAAGTCATACTCTGATAACTTGCATTTTGCCAGAGAAAAATCCAACTCCCTTCATATGGATTTTTGTTAGAAGAGACTTCAGTGGTATTTATTCTGTGACTTACATGTACATCTGTATTAATAAAACAGTTTGACTGCATTTTGCATATTTTTCCATTCAGCCATTACCACCCTGTTATCGAGGATGTTCAGGTCACAGACAAAAACAGTGATCCAGTGACATATTTATGGCCCATCCTGAGGAAACCCAGTGTGTGTGCATGATGGACAGAATAATTGAACTTTCAGCAGTTTCTGAAATCTCCAACACTTTTCTCCAAAGAAGAAGAGTCTGCAGCACCACAGGGTTTCTTAAATTGATGCCTCAGCCACCCAAATTATTTTATATGTAGGAGCTTTTTATATTCAGACCTTGACAAGGTAATATCACAATAAAGCTGTGATCCTGGCCTGTAAGGAGGATCAAGCCAGGCAGCTGATCTCCCAACCTTGTCTTCTGAGACTTGTCCAGGTTCAGCTCAGAGAAGCCACAGGATGTTACCACTATATTCAGCCCTCTGCCACTTGTGAACAGAGGTCTGCGAGGGTTTTATATGCACTGGGTGGTAAGGATGAGGTTTTAGACATGTCGATTATTTGCATGGAAAACTGATTCTGGGGCTCTGGAAAGTCATAGATTTAAAGGGAAACAGAAATCACTGACAAATGCAACAATTTAGACTGGGGTTGCATTCACAGCCGCACTGCTTAGTCCACTTTAATCAAGCTGCAGTTTGGGAAGGTGAGAATGTGTAACCAAACTCTGGTCCCCCTAAAAATCTAGGTCTCAGTTTGATTAACGTGAACTCTGCTGCAGTTTGAATGCATATGTGGATGCAAGTGGATTGGAGACAACTCCAAATGTAGGAAACAGACTGCAGTGCAAGGCATTCTGGGTAAATACAACCAAAACAAATGTGAGAGTCTGGCGCCAGCAGGAGAAAACTTGTCACCTTTCATCAGAGACAAAAGAGAATTCCTACAGCTGCAAAAATCTGATGCCATTTCATTTTTGTTAACGTTTTGTGATAAAGGAAGTTGCACTTCTCAGAAGGTTTAATGTTGTTCCCTTCTGTGGTTTATGATGCAGCGCCCCCACAGGTGAGGAGGTGCAAATAGATTTTTCAAAGGGTTTGGATCATTAGACACATTTCAGTGTGAAGGGAAGGGCGACCGACCGACCGACCGACCGACCGACCGGAGGGAAGGGGGAGGGAGGAGGGTGCGTGGGAGGGGAGTAATCAAATATATATATATATATATATATATATATATATATATATATATATATATATATATGTGTTATAATGTTATAATTATATATTATAATTATAACAGACCTATATGATGTAGAGACCTTTGAACTTTTTTTGCTGTTTAAATGGTTTTATAATTCACGGGTCAGAAACGACCCATAAGACAATCCTTGTATCCTTTGTGGTGTACAGCCCAAATGGAAGCATAAACAAAAAAAGTATCACTTTTTCTAATGATGGGGTCAATTTAGGAAAAGTAATAAAATTTCAAGTCAGAAAAAGATTGTTTAGGGTATTTTTTCTACAGCTAAACATGCTAGTGGGTCACTTTTGACCCTCAAGATAACACAAGGGTTAGAGAAAGTTAAGACGTAGTGATTTTATGTAAGTCTACTCTGATAGCTGTGGATCCCAGTCTACTAATTCTGCAGGTGGACTAAGCTCATGACTGAAATTGCAAACTTTTCTTTCACCCAGTGGTGGAAACTCAGCAACTACTCTATAGTAAAGGTCTGGTCCACTGTTCCATGGCGAGGTCAAACGCCACACTGCTCTACCAAATCCAAGGTTTTGACAGTTGATCCTCCATCCAGACCCCAGAGTTGTTTCCCCAGGGAGGCGAAAAAGTGTCATGCCTCAATAGAGGGAGCAGGCTCCACGGTTCCAGTTCTGTGGTCTGGCTCTCTACACCCAATGTCCTAGTGCTCCATGCAGCGCTGAAAAGCCATGTCAAAGACAAGACAGACCACATCCCTTGGTTCAATGCTGCAAAGGTCATTTTTGAGGTAACACGCTGACCTTTCATCAGATACAGAGGTACCCTAAAAGTAATTCTTCCTTCTGTATGCCTAACATCCTTTGGAAGATTAAATCCTTCTGTTTCACCTGCAAGTCATCTCATCATCCAGATTTGTGCAGATATCCTTTTAAGTCATTTGCCATTTGCAAAATGCCCAGTTGGTGTCAATACAACACATCTCAACCTATTCTTGATATTTTCAAGTTGGAAATGATGAGTAAAATTATTTTTTTCATGGAGGGTGAGACTTTTTAATAAGTTGCGGTTTATTTGTGGCACTACATGCCACTACTGCTTACATTATGAATTAAAGTTTACTTGTGTTTGTGATTAATAATTGTCAATTGCCAACGAGAACCGAGAAAGTCTTGAGATCCAACTGAGCATCGCAGGTCACAATGTGTGCAAAACATAATCGAACATGAAATTACTTACTGAATCCAGCTAGCATTCTGAGGTATCCAGAATTGTATAGCAAACTGAAAAAACCCTGCCCTTCCACTTGCTAAAAAGAAAAGGAATAAAAGTAGGACCACTGGATAGGAGGAAAATGTGAACTCTAAACACTTGTCTGTGAAAAATGTGAAGCCAGAAATAAACAAAACCTTACAGACAGTTAAAATGCCCTTGAGCAAGGTTCTTTATGACCATCGGCACCGACAGAGACAATCTGGCGCTAACTGGCACCAGACTGCGGTTGAACTGGGCAGTTTCCAGGTCTCTATGTCTGTAACCGAGTGACTATCAATGATTTTCCTGAATGAAAGCAAACTGCCGATATTTTCTAGGAACATAAAGACAAGACAAAGAACTTTAATTGCGCACTAAAAGCTGATGTAATTGCTTTATCTTTGTCTAGACAGAACATCTAAGGCAGCTTAGACAAATTTTGGAAAACATACACATCTCTAAATCTCTGCCTGGTTCTCTTGTAGAAGCTTTTACGGGAGATGGGGAAGTGAAGCGAGCCAGGTTCATCTGTTATTCGCTTCACTTAATGACTGGACTGTATTTTGAAGCCACGCGGCTAAATGAAAAGGCGCAGGATGTCTTGATGGGAGAAAACTACATGTAATTTGTTCAGGCAGTAAAAAGGTTTATATAGAGAGAGAATGAAAGGTCTGCGTCTTCCCCCCCCCCCTACTTCATTCTCTGTCTCGCTTTCTTTTTTTCTGAGGAATTCAAGTGTGCCTCCATCAACAGTCTTCTGACAGGAGGCCTCCAGAGTGCGTTTTGTCCGCTCGACGCCACCTCCTCTGCTGACAGACTTCAGTTGCCTGGAGACGTCGCCTGAGAGATAAGCTGTGGTAATTGAGCAGGTTGTTGATCAAAGCCGTGGACTGCTAAACAAGGGTGCATTCGGGCTCCGCACGCTGCTCTTACTTCCTGTTCTCTGCTAACACCATGTTGCACCCCAACATTATCCCCCTGTCAAAATTACATTTACAGCATCTTCTGCCAGGACGTGTCTCCTTGATTGGGAGGGAGGTTTCCTGACATTTGCAATGCAAAAGAGTGCATATCTGAATTTTAAAGCACAGATCTGAACTGATTAAGCTGTGTGATGGGCTTTAGGTGTTTGGATGCTACCACAGGTCTGCCATTAGATGCTTTGTGTTGTTGATTGTGGTGCATAATTTACTCTGAAGGCTGCAGTCAGTGCACTGTAGATGAACTGAAGAAAGTCATACTCAGTTTCTGGCTCTGTTGCAGAACTACTTCAAAAAAAAAAGAAAACTTAGCTTCTACTGATATTGTTTACTTGTAGATCAAATGTTAAAGCAAATATTTCTTTAAAGGGGATATGATTTGCAAAATTTGCATCTTGTAGATTTTTCTACTTCCATTTGGGTTTCTACTGCTTCTAACAGCAGCCCAAATCCTTAAAAAAACACCTTAAGATCTTTGGTGTTTGGAAAGTGAGCCGTTTCAAAAACCACCATAATGTAACGTCACAATCGGTAGGTGCTGCCCGTCACCTAGCAACCCCAGCAAAGCCCCGTCTACTACCTAGCAACCCAAGCTGAGTCCAGTACATTTGGTCAGCTGGTTTTAATCCTCAATGAGCTGTACAAGTGTTTTTGTTTTTGACTTACCATCCAGAAACCATTTGCTGCATGCTTGTTGGTTGTGCAGGAGGCCCTACTTCTACTTTTCAAAGATGTATGACTATATAATTGTGAATCTGTTGGCAGCCGTTTTCACGTGCGAGTGTAAACGTTGAGTCTGGGGGGCGTGGCCAGCAGCAGCTTTCTAAATTTAAAGTGATAAGAGGTTCTAGGGTAGATCATTCTGAAAGAAGATGAAAATAGACAGGACTGAGCAGACTGAAATCTCATTATCTAAGAATGATTAGGTACAAAAATAAATAAAAAAACTGTAACGAACATGTTTTGTATAGCCTATAGATCTATCCTAACCTGTTCAAGCAAGCATAATAGGTCACCATTAACTAATCCATACTGTGCTGGTAAAATTGTAGGTAGGTATATACCACAGCTGTGTTGTTTTATTTCTTCACTAAAGCCAGTTTCAGGTTAAGAGCTCAATCAATACAGAGTGTGCAGAACATTTTCTCATCCTAATGTAGCAGCTTCAGAACATCTTTATCACACTGACATCCAACAACTTATCCTGATAGTTAAAGGAGAAGGTGGATTTTTAAAAACGAATTATTCAGTGCTTATTTCACATTTCTTATTAAAATATGGAGAGAAGGAGACTCATTTCCATTTTCATGCATGCCAGGGGGTGACCCTTGTCATTTCCTGGCTCTGATTTCTAAAACATGAGCCTTATTGTAAAGTACCAGAGAAGATGCAGGCAATTTACAGATGCAGGCAGAATATCTTCTGTCAATGTTGCAGCTAATCTTAATGGAAAACTGTCTGTTAGCCGTCTCTGGTCAGCAGATGAGTTTTGCCAGAGTGGAAATTATCATGCATCACATGGCGGAAGCAACTTCCAGAGGATATTAGACTTAATGGGGCTTTTACCTTTTGTAAATCCAGGTGAAAATTTCTAGCATGTGAAGACTGAATGCCCATTACATTCAGTCTCTTCCTTCTTTTATTCACCTTTAAAGCATCAGTTTTTTTAGGTAATGTTTTTCACGTTTTTAGAAGGATAAAGCGACTTAACCATTTTACATGCAAGAAGAAACACAGATAAATGCAGTTTATTCCAGTTAAAATTTTAAAAGTTGAGAATCAGTCCAATTAAATGTTTGTGCAGCCCTAGCACTAACATTTAATATTCTCTCAGAAACATTTTTTGGGTTTCAAGTGGAATTATTCTCACATTTACTGTAGGGTTGTTTATCCTTTTTATAACTCCATTTACTTTTAACATTTTAACTATGAATGGATTACAAACTAAAGCTGATAAATCACTGTTGCAGAATTAAATGTAAGATTAAGTTAATGTGCACATGAATTTAGTTTATTTGTCAAACATTAAGACATGCACACTGAGATAGAGACAGAAAAAGAAGATCTTAGCTTGTTTTCTTTACCATTTAAACAGTTTGACTCCTCAGGCAAAACAAAAGCCGTTGATGGGGAAGAACCCAAAATGCCAAATCAGATTCTCTTCAAGTTTTCGGCTCAGCCCTGTTGGTATGAAGGTATCAAACAAAAGCAATTTATACCTGAACACAGAGTTTCACCTTCCTGTGTAACTTGCTTCATGGATGGATGTATAGACAACACATTTGATTACTGAATAAATCAAAAAATTAATCAGCACAGCCACCTTAAACATCAGAGAAAATCATATTCATTTGTTCTGAATGTACTAAATCTAAATCCAATTGAGAATTTGTGGCAAGACCTAAAAATTCATGTTCACAAGTGCATAGTGTCTCTGTACAAAGATTGAGCTTTTGCAAGTTTCAAAATTAAACGGGCAAAGATTAAAGCCTCTCGATGCCAAAGGAGACACGCCACAGAAAACTAAGAGCTGTAATTGTGTGATTGCAGGAAGAAGTGATTTCACAAAGCATTGACTGCAGGGTATAAATACAAAAGAACATCACATTTAAAATCCCATTAAAATACATTAAAGTTTGTGAGTGTAACAAGAAATAGTGGAAAACTTCAGGAGGCGTGAAGAACTGTAACTTTTCTTCTCTGAACCTGCAGCAATACTTTTACTACCAAACCGAAATCATCTCCTAAGGGAGTAATGAAGGCCAGAAAGGGTCTTTATTAATCCTTTAACATGGATCAATGAAACTGTTAAAGGTAAAGGACTAAAATACCAATAAAAACAGATTAAAGGAGCCCCTAAACATCAGTGTTAGTCTGCAAATGTGTCTCTTAAAGGCTCAACCAGCCAACTGTCACCCAGTTTCAACACTCACTTGAAAACATCAACAAATCGCTGAATAGTTTCAGGCTTACAAAGATTTTCCTCTATGAAACGGTTTAAGGGTCTTCTTTCTTTCTTTCTTTCTTTCTTTCTTTCTTTCTTTCTTTCTTTCTTTCTTTCTTTCTTTCTGTTTAAAGTTGGTGTCAAGTCTGTTTCCGCTTGCTTCTCTCCATCCCTCTACTTTTTTTCAGATGTGCATTCAGGATATGACCAGAGCTCAAAGTTTCTGAGTAATGTTCTGTTTGAGAAAATTACTTCCATTGTTGTGATTATTTTTGTTTTTGTCTTTGATTCTGCATCAGCGGTGCAACTCCATGCATTTCTCTTGCATCTTTTCATTCATTTTTCTATGCAACAGCCCTGATCCTGATCTACATTTCATTTCTTCATGTTTTATTTCTAAGCAGTCAGACATAATTGATGATTAGTTTTCCAGACATTCAGGAGGTTGTTTTGTTGTTTTTACATTTCTTTATTTTTAGTTACTCTTTTTCTTTTTAAGGAATGTCTGTTTGGGTTTGTTTCTTTTTCTTTAGCCTATTTTCAGGATTCACGGGGATAAATGGTAATTTTACATATTTATTTATTTGACTTATTTATTTGATTGTGAGGCATAACTGGCGAAGCGCTGACTGCTCTGGATTTTGATGCTCAAATATATTTCATATATTTAAATTTTGACATCATCATGTAACAGTTAATTTTTTCTAGTTTTGGACCTTTCAATCCAATTTTTTTGCGTGGTTCAGAATTAATCAATCACAATTATATTCAACTATGGACAAAATAAGCAACATTTTTAATTCTAAAATCCTTCTTACCCCGGTTCTGCTCTGAACACTTCACATCGCCCATTTCCATTTTTTTGTAGTAATTCCTCCATTGTCCATCTTTATATAATTATTTTACACTTGCTTTCCATTCATCTCTCAAACATTATTTAAGGCTGTCAAGATACCAATGTTTTTTTTTAAATTACATTTTCTGTCATACTGTTCCTAGGGTTGAAAATACTTTTAATGAGATGCCGTAGAAATTTTACAACTGTCATTTTTCTACGACTGTCAGAAGCAGAAAGTATTTTGACACTTCCTACTTGTTGTTTCAAATTGCCAGTCAGACGGTTGAAAAAAAAATGCTACTAAAGCTTCCCCTTGCTTACAAGAAAGATAAATTCAGCTGTGTGTGGTAATGAAAAACAATCATGTCCTGGAAACTACAAGGGGCGCCATCAGTCACTCTTAAAATAACTGTATGAGCACACAGACCTGATTACTGACTTGTTTTACTTGTGTAACCATGTAAAATGAGGAGGCATAATGGATTACTATTGTGTGTTATACTTTCTTGAAAACCACAACTTGACAGGTTTTAATAAATTTGCATAAATCTGCATCTCAAAATAACAAATATCCAACATAGATAATATTAGAATTAACTGAAAAGAATGGAAATCTAACACTGCCAGGCATCAAACCTGATCTGTCCCCAAAGAAAAAATCACAGTTTAGCATTAAAAGCCTGAGAAGTTATTGCAAGTCATCTCATGAGGATCATTAACGTCTCCTCCGAGTTTATGACCAATCAGTTCAGCTGCTGTTTCAGAGTCAACTAAAGCTGCAAAAAGAAAGTTAATTTCAGCCCTTTCCAACAAAAAAGCCACATATCATCTCATCCTAATTCCCTCTTTGAGGAGGAGGAAAATGGATGGTTGGTTTCAGGCTGGGCCGCTGGGATTTACAGACAGAGGCATATGCTAATAGAAACGCAGAACTAATCCATCACTGGCTCTCTTCAGAAATAATTAAGTCAAAAATTATAGAAAGCCCCCGCTCCGGCACTTTAATCTCGCTGCAGATGGGGACCCCACTGATCAACAGGTGGCCTCTCCTAGTATGAACCTTCATCCCACCACTGTCATCCGAGTCTGCTGAAACAATGGTGGACACACATCCGAGTGAAATACCAGACGGCTGCGTAATTATGATGGAGCGTGTGTGCGTGTGCGAATGATACTCATTTCATAATTAACCATCTACTGGGCATCTGTGACACCTGTGTCTGTCTTTTGTCTGCAGTTAAAACAATGGGCTGAAAATTAGATGCGTTCCAAAGGTGGCCTCGAATTTTCAAAGTTTCTGTTTTGGGTGAAAAACAAAACAAAAAAACCGAGTTGGTTTCTTTTTGTTTTGTTCGGAAAAGAGAAAAATCACTTTTTGTAAAACAGATGCAAGGACTGTCATTTTTGTCATGGAAAGAAAGTACACCCTCTTTCAACTTCAGAAGTCTGATTTTTAGGAAAAAATAAAATACTAATCTGGTTTTTACCAGGTTATGGAAATTATCTCAATCTAACCTCAAGTGTCTAAAATGCACAAAAAAGTTTTTACTTATCAAAGATGGCAAAAAAATAACATATGCATGTGTAAAGGACACCTTTAGTGCATCCTGGCTGCTTCCACTGAATCTGATCAATATTAGTGAGACAACTTCTAACCCCGTATTTGTACTACTTGTGTCTCTGCTCTACTGTGCACTTGTTTTGGTGATTTTCTCAAGATGGAAAGACATAAGCAGTCTTGCTCTTTCCAGGAATAGAAATCCCAGGAAATTGACTGCAAGTTCAACCAGTTTTATGCAATGAAAAACTCAGGAACTTCATGAAAATAAAACAAATAAGTTTCTTTGGTTAGGACGAAGGAGAAACACTATAGATTTCATCCCTATACCAACATGTCAACACCAGATACTTCATAATTCCTAAGACCTACTATTAGTGTCATTTGTAATTAGCTTACATCATTATTTTAACCTTAAAAAAACTAGCAAACAAGCAAAGATGTCCTAATTAATTTGCATACAAAGATGTATTTTAGCGTAGCATATTAATACTATTCAAAAGGGTTCGGGTTAGTGTTTTTATAGGTTTGATGTAAATAATTTTTCAGCCTTTGTGAAGACCGGATCATTATTAAATATGATCTAAGACATAAAATCCCTAAATCAAGAGGATGCACTTGCAGACTTACAGTAAATGTCACACAGCCAATTGTGAAAATAAGCTTATTCCCTCGCTGCAGCACCTTGTGTACACATATAATCATAAAGTATCGGGTCTAGCTCATCAGGAGGGTATTGGCCTCATCAGAGAAGAATAGAAAATTCTCCCTCCATGTTGCAGCTGGGGATGATGAACTCTGATTGCTTTTCCCTCATCTCTCCTCCATCACTGCAAATTCATCACACTCACAAATCGCTTTCTGCATGCCCACGTGGGTGTTAGTGCAATCACACCGTAATGTGCGCGCTAATCGACCCCAATCAGCACCTTGTTTATGACTGCCGCCCCTTGATGGGACGAGTTGGAAACAGAAGCAGGTCTTACTCGTCTCCTGTTTCAATCTGACTCTGTCTCTGCACATTCTGAGTGAAATAGAACAATTTGCACTGGATTTTCTCAGAATTTTCTAATCCATTTGTGAAATACATGAACAAAAGTGCATCTTGTTTCTCATTGACGCTGTGACTCTTAACAGGGGAGCTGAGAGTCTGGTGTCAACAGAGGGGTGGTGCTGCAGAAATAGGAAACCTACATGCCAGATCGGTCAAACTAGAGTGAATTTCAAACGTGCTTTTGATAAATGCTTGGCGCCCGGTTCCTAACACACCCACTGGGAAGGGTGCGGGCAACATCAGAGGGTCTGAATCAGGGAGCTGGAACCGGTTAATGGAAGTGGGAATAGATGCTGGAACACGGACAAAACCAAACACAACAAAACATAATAATTTCTCTAAATCACTGTCTCTTTTTTTAACTAAACAGACACACGCTTGTAATATTAACCTGGAGTAAAAGGTGAACATCCACCAATTCCTCCACCCACAAAACGACAGGAAAATAGGTGATGTTTTCCTCAGGTCTGGGTTTTTTCAGTTTGCAATTTTTGCAACATAGATATTTGATGTTTTATGAATTTTAGTAGGCTGTTTGAAGGACACAGACCTGCTTATCAAGCACTCTATTTTATACCTGAAAGGTTCAGGAAGGGAAATAAATACCCACCCAGTCAGTCGGTCAGTCAAAGTTATTTATTACCTGTCAGTCTTCAGTGAATGTTTACTGACTTGTAGCAAAATCTGACATCAGAACTATTTCTTTCACATTAATATACAGTCATAATAAGATGAAAGCACACCTTAATCTTAAAAAAAAAACCTATAGCATTGATCTCTAATCATTAAAATTGTATCTAAAATCCTCAGAAATAACAGATCTCTCGGTTTCACAGTTTTTTGGGGATTATTCTCTTGTTGATGAGCTAAGCTGTTGTACAGACAGCTTCAAATTTCACTTGTTAATACTTTAATGTACAGAAAGGTTCATTGTTGCGACACAATCATTGACTAGAAGGCTTCCAGCTGAGAAATAAGTGCAGACTATCTCGCAGACTATCTCGCCTTCACCCTCATGATTGATAGTTATCATAAGTTATTTGAGCTGGTCTGAAGTTTGTATTTCTCTAAACCAGGTGTTAACATGTCAAATGGACTGTCTTTATCTATTAAGCAAAAACGAAACCAAAACAGGGAATTGAAAAACTGAGTGCCATATAACCCAACAGGTTGTCAGAAACATTAGCAGACGAAGCCCAAACATCTTGTGATATGTTGCATTTGTTTCATAAACATTTACTCAAACAATATTGTTCTCTCATAAGTCCCTTTATAAAAAGAGAGAATTTCTGGTTTAACCTTTGAAAATAATGTTCTGACTGCGATCGAGTGAACTCCATACCAAAAGCCTGGTATAGACCAACATGGTACTTGTATGCTTTTTTTTATTATTATTTATTTCTTTGAGCAGTTAAAGGTCTGAACTTGCTGGTAACTTGCTGGGACATTCACTCCGGTGAAGACTGTCGACTGCCTTAAATGTTTTCCACTCGTGAATAATCTTTCTCGCAGTAGAGTGATTGACTTCAGATTGTGTTCCCACTGAGAACACAGCATGGCCATTCAATACCACACATTCACTGTGCTGTGTTATTGACAGTCTTAATGGAAACGCTCCTGTGAATGCACCAAACCTAATCAAGAATCAACCTTTGTTTTGTTGGCAGGGACTATTATTAAAAAAAAAAAATGAAGGCTTTCATTTCTTTTTCAGATAACTGCTAACAGAAAAAGACACTTTCTCTCATAAAAGTGATTAATGCCAAGTGAAAAACAAGCAATTTAGAGCCTTGAATCACTTCTGTTTACAAGGATGTTGTCGTTGTGAGGACAAAAATTTTCATTTTTTTTCCAATCATGCAAATCATAATCGGAGTATCCAAGGTTGCATGAGCTGCTCTGAAAAGGACAGTTTTACAGGTGGAACAGATTCAGACTGATCAAAATATGACAACGTGTCTCACTGCGGCGAAGAAGAGCACAAATAGTGTCGATATCATTAACAGTCATAAGATTTTTAGAGTATTCTCCAAGCTTTCTTTCTGTCAACAAAATTACAGGAGGGCTGGTGGTGTCATTTTGCACATTTCCACGTTGGGAGGAATCAACATTTCATTTTGGCTGAGAGATTGCGTGACACGTTTATGAGAAGAAAAAACAAAACGTTGAACCTCTTATGCTCATAAAATCATTTCCAAACCCTGGAAAAATGTCAAGCAGGCTTTTCCTCGCAGCATCAAGCCTGTTTATGTTTTGGTCCCTTTAGCCAGTTATATCGTCTTCGCTTTCCCCAAATCAGTAAAACTTTGTGATCTTATAAAAAATATCAAAAGATTTATACATCATTTCACATCTGAAGGAGGAGATTATGCCTGCCAATTATGTTGAAGAGGAAATAAAAAATTGTGTCATAAAGATGTTTGTCATTGAACAATTTACTGACTAACAATTATTTAATAAAAAGCTTTAAGCATCTACATCTTAACCACTTAAACACTTTAGCCTTGTTCTGTAGTGCTATATATCGACGCTACAGAAACGTACTACTGAAGAGCACTGTTTATTTTTTTTTCACAGACAAAAGTAAAAATGTTAGCAGTTGTTGCACAATAGAGAACAGAGATAATGAATTACATCGTACTTATTGTCACTTTTCTGTTTAAATAAAAGCAGTTAGGTCTGGCTACACATTTTGTTTTAAATATCTGTGCTCATGCGGAGAAAGTTTTCTTTTAGTTACTTGGAATATGTAAGCAGAACAGCCATTTGTGACTAACAAATGACTAACAACGTTGATTCCTTAAAGTGTTTTTGTCTGTGTTTGTCCATTTAACCCACCTTCAAAAGAAATGCATTCAAAGAAATCTCTGTGATCCATATTTGACAAAGATGTTTCAAGGTTGGAAGTTGAACAAACTTATAAATTGAAAGCTTTGATTATTGTTTCACCTTTCTTCTTCACCACAACGCACAGGAGCAGCACAATCTCTCCATCTCCCACTCCATCCTACGTCCACAAGTGAACAGGACACTAAGACACTTGAACTCCTCCACCTGAGGCGGAGAGTGGCTCCTCACCCAGAGGACGCAGCCGACAGCCGTGGCCTCAGGCAAGTGTTAGCTCACATCTTTCTCACCGTTTTCTGCGACATTCTTCTCGTTTCAAAGCAGCAGTTTAGCTGTTATAATTTCTACATTCTTCACACTTCTCTCTTCGTGCAACCTGCTATTTCTGTGAACAAAGTGTTTGTGTAATTCCTTTAGAAGATGTGACAAATGGCGTGTGAATCCCCTCGCTTCAGCATGGAAGAACAAAGAGCCCGAAGTGGAAAAACTGAGTAAAGATCAGAGCTGCCGTTATTCCTCTCAGGAGCTTTAGGTATTGTCCAGCAGTAAACATGAGCAAACTCCATCTGTTTTGACCTTGCTTAATAGTGTTACCCCTCTGAGATCTGAGGCTGAACCTTAAAACATATTTTCTTTTGTCCACTTGGCAGGAAGGGAGTTCAAAGCTGAGGTCACTTCCTGTATATCCACTTTTTGCCGCCTCTCAGGCTTCTTGGCATCTAAAAATAGCTGAGAAAGATCCTCTACCCTATCACGCACACATAAATACATTTGTTCCTCTATGGGAGGTGCTTTCAGGGGCAGGCTGCAGACCGGCGGAGGTGTTTTGTTAAATTTAGACTGTTTGCTCTTCTGCTGTGGAGACCCTGATTGCATTTCGACACAATCAATACTGGCATATTGGATCTGAGTGAGAGGGCAATAAGAGCCAATAAAGCTTTGAGGGGGCGCTCAGGCGTATTTTCTGTCAGGCAGGCGGGGAAAAAACAGCATGTTAGACCTACAGGCCATGTTGGAGGATGAAACAAGCAGGAAGTCTGGATGAAATGCAGCAGAAGTACAAACAAACCTAAACACAAGACAAACCGACATGCACCGAGACAAGAGTCTGCAGACAATGTCACACGAGTACATTTGTACACACACACACAACACAAACACTTCCTATCGTGGCTTAAATCTCCCTCCCTTCATTTCCTCTCTACTCATGACACTCAGTTAATCGTCTAATGACGTAGATTCCTGACCGAGAATGCAAAGTTTAGATCTCAAAATTAAAAACCCACATCGCCCCAGGGTGTGTTGTTACGTTGATGCAGAGGGACTGACGATAAGCGTTATTAAGAAATCCCAGTTATGACGGGAATCTCAGACATCTCAGAGGATTTCAGAAAACAAATGCTCAACACATCCAAAAGTGTCTCTGAATCTTATTTGTTGTTTTGCACCTGCTCTCCCGCTTTGTATTCCTCCATCCTTCTGACCCTTTATCTTATTTCCAATAAAAAACTGGCACGCAGCTGCGAAACCCGCGCTGCTTTCAGAACCAAACAGCCCGAATCAAATCATGGCAAAGATATCTCTCTGCGTGAGCAAAATTACATTTCGTTCACAAACACGGCACATTTGAAAACATGACAAAATGAGCTTATCTTAAACATACTGCTGAGCAGAAGGGAAAGAGGAAGGAGCCGGGCAGAAAATCTGTGTTTCCTGTTGCTCAGAACTTTGTCAGCAGTTGCAGCTGTTGAGCCTGCTGAGATCCGGCCCTGTCACAAGCCTCAAACGCTGCTGTTACATCTGTGTCAGTAAACAACCAGTCGGCGCCTTTTTTTGCCGGAGAAATCTGAAATAAAATCCAAGTCATTCAGAGTCCAGCTGAGCGTAGATCGAACCAAGAAGAGATGATACTAACCTAAATTTGCACCATTGCCTTGGTATTCCATATTAACACAGATTTACGCATTGCCGCCTGTGAAGCACAGAGCTTCACAATTAATGTTTGTTTTATTTCCCTGTCAGATTTCACCCCGAGTCTAAATCAATTTATAAGTCTGCAAGAAGTCTAAACAAAACACAGAATTTCTGTGGTAGATTATTTCAAATCTTTATCCTTCAGCTTAATTTAACACATACTCAAACATTTATTTTTCATTTCATTTTAACTGCTTTAAGTGATTTTGAAAATAATAAGAATACATTTGCAGAAGTCCAATCTAGAGGGATCAATAAACCAACAGTAATGTTTTTGGATAGTGGAAGAAAGCCGGAGTACCCAGAGAGAAACCATGCAGGCAAAGGGAGAACCTGGAAACTCCATGCAGAAAGACCCAAAACCAAGATTCAAACCCAGAAAATTATTAATTATCCTGGAGTCCAAGCAGTTCTTTGCAATATTGATATTTCATACAATTATATTGATAAAGAGACATTTGCCGCCCCAGTTTTCTATAGAAATCACCATTCAATAATTGATTTTAAGCAGCTGAAAGATCAATGTGTTTATACAGAAAGAAAAAGTTTACTCTTGCTCTTGTTTATGTGCTGTAGCACAGCTGGCTTGTGCAGGAACACTGAACACCTGCAGTTAAAAACGCCATTGAATCTTCTTCACTTATTGCCTTGGAATAAGTTTTCTGTTCTTGGCTGTAAACTGTCTGACCTACAATATAACAATGCAGGGAATGAGTCAGATTGAAAGATAAAGGAGGCTAAGGGCAGAAATTATAATATAAAATTTTTAATGTGGGTCGGAAAAGCTCAAATGAATTAGAATAAAGAAAGTTAATTTATCTGAGTGCAGGAAATATTTGGACAAAAAATGGGTCAGTGTCCACTTTTTTAAAAAATGGGGGAAATATGATTCAACAATCACTGTTACTTTAGAACCAAAGTCAGATTTTCTCTTAAAGTTATTCAGTCCTGGGTTGTTCCTTTAACAAAACACTGAACACTGTGTAGCCATCAGGTAGATGGTTGGGCAGAAAATAATTTAAAATTCAACCAGTGTTGTAAGAAAAGTTTGAAACGCTTACAGAAAGTCTGGAATAATTTTAATTTAAAAAAGTTATCATAAAACTCAGACAAGTAACATATAATCAAATTCAGAGTGGGTTAATACTAAAGAATATTAATATGCATCTTTTATTTTTCATAAACATGGTGGTAAACATCAAATGCATTACATGAAGTAAAGACTACTGAAAGATTTAACAGAAATGAGCAAAAATTCAGGCTGCACAGTGGCGCTGTTGGTAGAGCTGTTGCCTTGCAGCAAGAAGGTTCTGGGTTCAATTCCTGGCCCCGTTCTTTCTGCATGGAGTTTGTATGTTCTCCCTGTGCATGCGTGGGTTTTCTCCAGGTACTCCGGCTTCCTCCCACAGTCCAAAAACATGACTGTCAGGTTAATTGGCCTCTCCAAATTGTCCCTAGGTGTGAGTGTGTGTGTGTGAGTGTGTGTGTGTGTGTGTGTGTGTGTGTGTGTGTGTGTGTGCATGGTTGTTTGTCCTGTGTGTCTCTGTGTTGCCCTGTGACAGACTGGCGACCTGTCCAGGTGACCATGCCTCTCGCCTGGAACGTTAGCTGGAGAGGCAACAGCACCTCTCCTGACCCCACTGAGGGACAAGGGTGTAAAGAAAATGGATGGAGCAAGAATGTACTCACTTGTTAAAAAACAAGTAAACATGTCAAACCTTTGCTTGCATCCCAAGACAAAAAAAAGTAAGAGCAAAACCCCAGGTGTTTGCAAAGCATCATAGCCATTGCAAATCGGTAAAATAAATAAAAACAACCCTAATATTCTAATCCATTGTTTTATCCAACCCAAATCACCGTTTGGTTCATATTCTGCTCAGTTTGGCTGCATCTAACCTAAAATCGTGTTTTTATTCCTGCTGCAGAGCCAAACCTTGGGCTCTGGAGCTATAATGGAAATCTAATGTAAAAACCACATGACCGTGAATTCAGTCTTCAATGTCATTCTCCCCTTCAATAACTGTGATTCAATTCCACCTCTCAAGCTGAGGAGCCGGAGGATAAATCCGGGCTTCCCCACCATCCAGCAACTAATCTCCCCTCGGAAAAGCAACTCTGCCGCTTGTCGGTCCTGCTGACCCTTCCTGCTGCTCAGTCTTACGTTTAAGAGGAATAATAGACGGAGGATTGGGACGGATGGGGGGGCTTCTCAGTCACCTGCCACCACTGCTACAGCTCATATTAACAAGGGGACTCTGGGCTCCGGGGGCTTTGCATATAAATGAGGTGTCTCGTTCCTGAGATGATATCAAACGCTGTGTGTGCCTGGATCTGGGTCCGTGTGTGAGCGCGTCCTAACCGGCATCCATGTCCGCCGCAACATCTTTATTTTCGCAGTATTCCCCGCGCGTACGGAGCTGCAGACATCCTGCATATTGAGCAAGTTTTCAATGTTTCAATTCCTCCTGGCGTTTTAAACATCTGAAAATCACATCGTGGAAAATAACATCCCAGAGTCGACAGCGCTCGCATTTAGAGTGAAATGGTCGCTTTCCACACCATCTAACACGGGAACAGCCGAGCGCTTCCTAGACTCCCCGTGGGGTCATGATCTCAATATCTAACAAACTCCGTTTCGGTTTTTGCCTGTGTTTTTTTTTTAAGAGTTGAATGGTTGAATCCGGACGGCCTTGAAACTGAACATCAGCTCATTGGTGGGCCCACGCTGATATTCAGAACGGGTTTATTACACGCAGCTCTTCACCAATTTACCTCGTCTCTCATCAGTGTTTCTGCGCTGAAAAGTGTTATTTTTATACATTTGGCGACTGGTGACTAACCTGCGGGGACACTGTGGCGGTGGCAGCAGCAGCAGCAGCCCTGCTATGATCTAATTCTGTGGCGAGCAATTACAGCAAACATTATTCATGGTGCAGAAGTGGAGTGAACCGAGCATCATGAGGCTGCACTCTGCAGTTTGTGAGGAAAACGGGAAACAAAACATTTCCTGTGAAATATGTTGAGGCAGAGTTCTGCTGCTTCTCTACATTTAGAGAGATATTTTGCTCTTTATGAGCATATGTGGCACGCTGTGGAAAAACCAAGAACAAGTCACCTAAGCAGAAAAGGAAGGGGGGCCGGGGGAAATCAGCCTTCAACTTCTGATAAAATAGTGACTTTTGGGGAATTTGCAAAATATACTAGTTGAAGTTATAAAGAAACCATTCCAATCATAATCATAAACACTGTTTGAATTCAACTTGCTCACAGAGTAAATCTGACTGTCAGGCATTTGAGTTTTCTGGGGAGATAAAACTCACAGCTGATTAACATACCGGCTTTATTTGGCTCTTTACACACTTTTGGTTTTGGCCAAGAAGCTGCACGTTTGAAAGGAACAGACAGATACTTGACATCGCAGTCACAACAATATCCATAACTTTCTAAATGCTAAGAGAAGAAAAGGTAATTGTTCACTTGGGAGACTGTGATGCAGCCACAAACTTTCTCCAGAGTTTATGTACAACATGCAAATGAATCCTAGCAGCAGAAAGACAGAGGCAGTCCTTACTTTGTAGATAACAATAAAGATAAGAAAATAAAATAAGCCAGCACCATTTGCATGATCAGAAGCACTATAATGTACTAGAAACTTTTCAGTTTCTCCTTTTACAATGCAGAATTAACATACTGATTAGTCGACATGGTATCTTAAAGCAATGCAATTTATTATTTAACACAAAAGTAAGTTTAATTACCCAAAATGTAAAAACAATCAACTTGGGATCTGTCTTTAGCTAACTATGTGAAAGTCAGTATTCATGGCCCTCCAGCTCTACAGTAGCCACCACTGCCTGTTTTCTTATTCATAATCTTTGAATGTGCTTAAATATTTTACAGGTTTCCTGTAGAAAAAAGTCAGACACATGAATCAGTACCTTCACTTTGGTACATGGTACAGAGTAATTACAGCCACGAGTTACACACTAACCCTTCAACCTGAAAATCTGCTGAATGCATGAAATATTTCACACTCTGGGGCCACATGTACGTACATATTTCTTTAATTTAATGTGCTCCACTGGGAAGCCAGCAAACACACACGTTACAAAGAAGGAAATATAGACTGGCAGTGGCTAAAAGGAAACTGATTACTATAAGGTCTGAACCCCCACCATTATTGAGGCTAATAATAAAAAACTGGTCATGAATCACACACACACACACACACACCTACACACACACACCCCCACACACACACCTACACACACACACACACACATTCTGTTATAATGAGGCACCCAGTCTGTGCCCCGCCCTCATGTCAGGTCCCAGAGGATGTCTGGCCCCCCGGACGTTCCTCGGCTCCTTCATCCATCCACCTCGTCCACCTCGCAAAGTAATGGAGACTAATCAACTGTCAGGATGAGCACACAACACACTACATCTCCCTGCTTCCTGTGGCACCCCCCTGTCCCCACAACAAACCTCCACCCAGCCCCCACCCACCACCACTTTAGCCATAGCTCTTGGGGCCAGAAATAACTGAGCGATGGCTATATATACCAGTCAGGCTCCTCCTCCACCTGGTGCATTTATTTCCCATTAACTTACCTCAGCCTTTGTGACCTCCATTATATGTTTAACCCTAATCTCACTCTAATACCATGCCTAAACCTATATTAACCCAGACCTTACTCCAGCAGGCTTTCTGTCTTCTGTAATAAAGGATAATCAGAGAGGGACAGGAAAATGGCGTGTTTATCAATCCATCCATCTTCTATACCTGCCTAATCCTATTCATGGACCTTGGGGGCTGAGCTCTATCTGAGCAGTCAGCGAGTTTAAAGCGGGGTACAGCCTGTACAGGTCGCCAGTCAATCACACAGCTGACATAAAGACAAAAAGCACACTAAAGGCTCCCCTACATTTCTTGTGACAAATTCCCTCTTTTCCCACAATCCTAATGGATGCTTCAGATAACGGCAGTAAAGCCAATGCTTGCAACTGGTTGTGCCAACTCTCAACCTTATCAGCTTCGAGGTGAACGCTGGTTACGGTCAAGAAGTTTACTGTCCAACACCAAGTACGCGGTCGTCAGACTGTCTGTATAAACTCTATAAGTTCAAATGTTGCTACAGCTTTTGAATGTCAGAAATACGTCTTGTAATTAATAGTACTGAGGAGATCTGGGTGTATTTTCAACTTGCAAGTAAAAAGATCCAAGAGCTGACTTCATTTCAGCAAACAATTCGCTGAAATATAACAGGAGCAGCATTTCTGCATGATGACTGGCAAAATGGTTAAACACCTTCTGAGTCTTGCATGTTCACGACCACAACTGGTTAACATAGTGGAGTAATCGCTCAGAGAATCAGTGAGTTCTGCTAGTGAGCTAGTAATGAAATAAAACCAGGTGAAACAAGTCTGAAAAATGCAAGACATCAGCCTTTAGGACTCAAATGAAAGGATCAAATACAGCTGTCAACACTTACATTAGCCTACATATGTTAAAGGTCTACTATTTGCTTGGAAGTCAGTTTGTCAGCATAATTTTATACTAAGACTATTAATGTCCATGTGGGACATTATGTCCCCAAAAAACAATAAAATATTAATTTAAATTGAATATTCTGCAAAAATATGAATCCATTAAATACAAATTAAGTAGTAACCTTGCAATTTTGTTGTTTTCAAACTATTCCCTGCATTCTTATCCTGCCTGGAGTTTCCATTTGGAGATTTATGTTTGAATGAAACATCTAGGTAAAGTTATTTTGCAAACATATTAATAGAAGGCATCTAATGTATTTTAACCATATTGTATTCTTTCTATTTGTGCCTTTTCTACGTATTTGCTATGCAAACTTTGCTAAGCTTTTTTAAGAAACATTTTGTATTTGAAGCCATGTTTGTTTGTTCTCTCTTTTTACCTCTTTAGTTTGTCGTCACAAGCAAAACCTTAAATAATTTTGACCAAAAACAGTCGTTTTTCTTCTCCTGAAACAATTCAACCTTTCAAATAATTTAATCAAGCTTAATTCATAATGTTGAGCGAATTCTTCACAAGCACCCATGAGTGCTTCTTCCCAGACAATACCAATTCTCCATGTCAGGAAAAAATGGCCACCTTCCATCTTACAAACACCTCTGCTTGGAGAGAGGAAGAAGCAAAGAAGACTCGACCGGCTCCTTTTCTTCGTAACTAGTTGGATACTTTCGTGAAGGAAAGTGTCCAAGCCTTCAGAATATCTTTAGCTGCTTTATAAAACTGACCACTAACCACAATTTCCTCAAGATAAAACTTCTGATCTTGAACAACACACTTTTCAATTATGTGATGACCATTTAGTTCGTTTGCATCCCCTACCATGGCAGGACAGACTCTGGTACGCATTATATACGGCCGCCAGCTGGATGTTTGACACAAATTGGTCTGGAAAGTTCTATATCATTAGCACAAATCATGACTGACTAACTGTCAGGAGTGAAATTATAATAGATGCTGCCATAGAGGCAGCAAGCACTAATTAACACTCTGTCATTATGAGAAAATTGTGATGAAAATTATAGCCAGCGTGCTCTTACTCCATGAGACACAGATCCCTTCTGTCCTTAATGTTTTTTCTCCTGGGGATGTGGCATAGTGGCATTTTCAGAGGTCAAATTAATCATACTAGATGTAGCATTAGTTGAATAAGTCCAAACACTGCATAAAGTGAAGATATTGCCCAGCAGAGCTACCGTTCTCACTCTGTTGCCTTATTGTGAAGCAACGTGAATCAGCAGAACCCTCAAAAGAGCAGCTACTCACATCTTTTACCACCTGCCAGAGTAAAATGACAGTAATGCATCTGCTTTATGAGGCTGTAAGGATAACAGATCGATAACAGTGGAAGCTCTGGAGAGTTTATTTTCTCTCTGTGGACATTAGAGGAAGATATGTGGAAATTATCTGCAGGGAGCCGATAAAAGTAAATAGTAGAGCTTACCGTCTTTGCCAATCAGGAAGTCCAGGTACCGGTATGTGTAGGCCACGCCCACCTTGGTCTCCACTTGTGGTCTCTTGAGAGTGGAGTAAATCTTTCCTGGACTGTTCTCGTCTGACGCCGGTTTCATCTTTCGCAGTCCGCAGCCCATGGCTCCACAGTTTGTCAGTCCTACGCAGATCCTGCTGAACACAAGAACAAAAAACAGAAGTTGCTCAACAAAGATCTCCATCAAACATTTGTTTGGTTCCCCCCATTTGGGAGTCTTCACAGCTCCATCTCACCCCACCCCTAAAATCTTCCTCTGTCACAACAACTCTCAACACATCCACCTTCTTTATGTCTCTTCTTTTCCTCCATAACATGTTTTGTACAACATATCTATTGTTCATTGTTCATCCTCTGCATATCTTGGAGATCAACATTATCTCCAAGCGAATCAGAGACGTCCCTGTAATATGAACATTTCTAATCCTGTCAATTTTGATGACTTCTAACAAAAATCTAAACATTTAATCTTCACCTTCTCTCTTTTTTCACTGATGCTGCTTCTAAACAAGGGGTGGGCAACTCCAGGCCTGGAGGCCCGGTCTCCTGCAACTTTTAGATGTGTCTCTACTTCAACACACCTGAGTCAAATAATGAGGTTGTTAGCAGGACTCTGGATAACCTGACTGCAGTTGGGAGGTGATTCAGCTGTTGAATTCAAGTGTGTTGGACCAGGGAGATATCTAAGAGCTGCAGGACACCGGCCCTCCAGGACCAGGATTGCCCACCCCTGCTCTAAACCATACTTACCTTGCAAAAGTATTTCCACTCTGAACACTTCCCCATTTTCTCACATTGCAGTTTCAAATTTCAGTGCATTTCTTTGGGATTTCATGTGGCAGATAAACATTGCATAGTGCATAATTATGGTATTAATAAGAAAGGACAGTGTGTTTGGAAAGGTATTTGTTAAAGTGTGACCTGAATTTGTATTCAGCCATTACAAATCAATAATTTGCACATGTAAATGCTAAGGGGTTTTCTCCATTGCTCTTTGCAAGTGAATTTGAAATTCCACAGATTATAAATTGGATTTAAGTTTGTGCTTTGAGTTACAGGAATAAACTTTGATTCCACTGTAGCTCAGTATGTTTAGGATCATTGAACCTCTGTCAGTCTTTTGCATTTTCTAACAAGTTTTCATCTCAAATTGCCATCCATTTAGTTCAGTCTGCCTTCCGATCAACTTTGACACACTTTCCTATAACCCAATAAAAAAAAAAAAGCTTGCCAACGGCTTAGCAGATATTTTGCCTCCATGTTTCATCACGATGTTAGTGCTGCTTGAAGTAAATGACGGAACAATAAATTATGCTCTCTACCAAGTTTAAGGCATCCAGCCATCGATGCCTTGAACTTGGGTTTTGCTAGAGGAGCAGTGATCAAAAGTACACCAGCAAATCAACCTCTGAATGACTATCAAGGAAAAAATTGACAATTTCGAAGTGGAAAAGTCTTTTCTACGTACCTTAAACATTTCACATTTGTTCATAAATCCTCGTGTGTGGTTGAATAAAAACAATTTGTAAAAGAAACATGCAAAAAACCCTCTGCTACTAAAGCAGATGCTTGACGTCACTGGTTACTTTTTCACAGCACCGTATACCTCATTGACTACGGCAACAGGCAGATATGATACAGCCACAACATTATTATTGTTGCCCTTTTCAAGAAGATAATTCAATAAAATGATGGAGTTAGGTTAAGAGAAAGGCTACTCAACAACCTGAACATCTGAAGGTCAACGAAAACACATTTACACTATATCACAGAATCAGTTCAGTTCTACTGCTGGCAGTGATTTCTGGGAAATAAATCTATTGGAAAGGAAATAAGAACACAGCACAAGAAGACTAAAACACAGCTCCATGTTAGGGGTGGGCAATACGGACTAAAAGCTGATAAGAATAATTTATCACCACTTTTTTAGGCAACTGATTGCTGTGTCCAAGTATCACAGCATTTATAGACCCACAAACTCAAATACTGCTTTAAAAACCATTCCTACTTGTAACACGCCTCTTAAAGACACCACAAAGAAATGCAAACAGTGATATTTAGTTATATTTTCAAATGTACTAACACTTTCACTTAAGCACTGGAGAAAACAGTCAGAATAACAACCCTGACAATACAGCCTGACGATGGAAATGATTGAGCCAATGGATTTGGCACAGGACTCTGGACCTCAAGAACCGGAGTTTAAAATCCTTGTGTTTGTAGTTCTGGATCTCTCAATCACTTGCAAAGGGAGGCGACCTGGAGTCATTTTTATCAGATGACTGAGCCACCGAGGCGAACGTCTCATTCCAGAGGAGCAGGGGCTCTTCTCCAAGCCATCCTTTAAAGAATATTTGAAGAATAGCAGCATCAGGAGAAGCTGCATTGGTAAAGAAGTGAAAAAGGGCAATTGGACTGAAATAATAAACGTGTCATTTCCACTGGACTCACTGCAGTGTTTTTCAACTGAAACACTGAGTGCCTTTAAATCTAGACTAAAATCCCACCTGTTTAGAGTTGCTCTTTAAATGCAATCAACAAAAAAATTATCAACAATCTGATATGTGACGACGGCACTTGACAAAATGTTTCAGTTGTCTATGATGCAAAGCACTTTGAAACGCTTTGTTGCTGAAAAGTGCTATGTAAATAAAATGAGATTGTTTGACATTTAGGAGCAAACTGAGATCTTTCAACTGCTGCTTTTTCAGTTCGCTTCAACACAACAACCCCTGTGAAAACTTCGGCAGACACAAGGATAATTAAAAAGTTCCACCTTCGAAGAAACATCAACGGTAAGAGAAACTATTATTACTAGAGGTATGACTACGTTAAACTGATTTGTTCCAGCACATACACTTGTTGAATTACTGTTGACGGCTTGGGTAAATTGAGAAGGGGAGGGGTACTGAATCACGCATGCTTTTGCCTCAGCGTCCTATTGTGTGCGTCTGATTAAACTCCAGACAGAATGGACGGACGAATGGCTGTAGTGCCCTGTGCTTCCACCTCAGCTGATGAGACACCCTCTCTGCTTCTTTATTATGTTCCCATCTAATTATGGAATGTTGCTGGGCCTCAGCAGGATCCAGGCCGGCTGTCGCTTTAGAGCCGACAGGACGGGAAGTAAAGAGGGGGTGGGGGTGATGTAGGAAGGAGTGGGTGGCGAAAAAGGAAACGAGCAGACGGGGGCTCTGTTAATGAGGTGAACAGCGAGAATGGAAAAGGTGAGAATCAATCAAGGGAGAGAGAGGAAGTGCTGGGTGGCCGGGATGGAGACTGTTCATCTAAAAAGATGGGTGGAGGCAGAGGAGGGGAGCGGGCAGCAGGTAATGCATGGCAAGCAGAGTCCAGAGAGAGAAAGAGCAAGCAATTAGAGTGCAGTGAATAGGAAAAGAGGTGATCAGCATATGACAAGAGTGCCGGGAGCAGCAAAAGGAGTGAGAGATGAAGCAAAAGATTCATTACAGTTGTCATGAAAAGCACTGCTTCCTGTGGCTTGAACATGAATGTCTTTGTTGAGCTTTATGAATCACACTCTTATCTCTGTGAGCTCCAGAAATGGATTGAACACTGTTTGGTTTGTAATTAAAAGCGGCAGACATGTATCCACCCCCGACCCTTAGTGTATGTGAGCAAAGCTGCAGCGGTGCTAAACAGTGGCTGTGCTTCCATTACAAACATGAGCAAAACTTTCAATATTCTGCCAATTTTGAAAAAAAAAAAAAAAGAAAACACACAATTTCACAATTGTGGTGTTTCCACAGTAAACAGGAGGAAATGCAATTAAAATCCCCCGTAAACAAGTTTGTTCACATGATAAGTCATAAAAAAAAAGCTGGATTATCCTCCTGCCACTTCCTGTTGTCTTTTTCACCTTTTCTGCCAGTAGTAACATCCGGTTGTTGATCACTATGTATGTGATGCAAAAAAAAATTTTTCCATTGCAGTTTTGGAAATACACTAAGTTTGGTACAAGCAAAAATCCACTTCATTTTGGCTTGATCTGGAGCAAAAGCCTTTTATCAAAAAAACATGAGTTTTTTTTTTTCAAAATTAGTGTGTTTCTATTAAGCAAATTAACTTTTGTAATTTTACAATTATACAGTCAATGGAAGCGCAGCCAGTTTCAAACATGGGATACATCCTTTTCAGCTTTTTTTAAAGCCAGGGCCTCAGAATCTCTAATATCCTGCATATAATTGTTCTTGCAGTTTTTCTAATGTGTTTCTAATGAGTTCCCAAACACAGCAGGAGGGGGTTCTCTGATTATATTAAACATGGATAATCATGCCACCTCTCCCCTTCCTGTAACTTTAGGGAATACCAAAGAAAGGCAATACCACCAAATTAATCCACTTGTTTAAAGAACAAAAATCTAGGCTGTTTGCAATTTTGTGTTCACAGGAAAAACAGCGAGCCACTGTTTGGCTATCAGAATGCTTAACTTTGTTTAGAAACAGAGTTATTCTTTCTGTTGGTACCCTAACATTTCTGTAACTCTTAACTAGCAAACCTCAAACTGACCAACATGTCACAAAGAGCAGAACATACAACTCTGTGGTCATGGGGCCTTTTCCAGAATCAACAGTATATCAGGGTTTTAAAAAGTCCTGGTTGTGAACCGTTTCTGGAGTTACCAGTGAAAGTCTCACAGTGACCAGAGTTTTCTGGTGCTCACAGCAAAGGCTGAAGGTTTTATCTTAAACTTTTAGGTCAGAAAGGAAGATAAATTTGAAATCTTTCCGCTCATTTGAAACCTTTGTGGTGACGGCTTTTATATCAGGGAAGTGCTGCCAACTATATCAGTCAGAGAAAGCAGTGGAGTGACCACCATATTCAAACGCTGCCTCCCCTCTCCCACCTGCTGCTTGAGCTGATAGCCGATTTGCCAGAAGAGGGGAGAAAAGCTGTTTGGCAATGCTTCTAATCGAGGAAAAGTTAAAGAAAAATGTTACTTGGTAAATTAAATACCTAAAGCACACTTTCTCCCGAACCGTGTAGCAGACTGTGACTAGCTAAAATCTACTATTCAACCTTCCAAGTTTGTAAAGTGCAGAAAAAGCAAATGACATACTCTGAGTGAGAAATATGTTTGCTTTGCAATAAGCATTTACTCATTTCCAGCTTTCCAAAACAATCCCTGTCGTATCATTCACATCCTTTAAATTACAAATTGGAGATAGTCGCAGAATGACCAGAATTTGTTTCCACTCCCCCACCTGTTGCTTTGTGACCACAGAAAGAGGAATGAAGTGGAAAAAAAAATTCCTAAAAATCATTTCCATTTAAAAAACAGATAGTCGGGTGGTTTTAAATGTGTCTTGTTTAGGAGAAACATATAATCATGTCTTGGATACGAGAGGAATCCTGCTACCAATCACCACCAACCTGAAGCTGCATGCTGTCAGCCAACTGGCGAAAGGAAGGGAATTTCTTTAAACTTTTTTAGTTGAAAGAAAGTTGGCTGTTTGGAGATATTTCTAATATGGAAAAATCCCTGTATTTATAGCAAATGAGTTCCACCAATCACTCTTTCAGATAACTATTTTAGGAACATGTCAAGAACAGGCAGCGAGAGTTAGCATGCCTGCCAGCAAAATAAATCAGCCTGCGCCAAGCTCGATCCAAACGCAGGTAACCATCTAATGTCTGCTGGTCAGGCTTCCAACTCTACAGAGAGCAGAACTGCTCTAACCATATATTTTAAAAGCTTTAGGAAAAAGTTTTTTAGAATTAGGATTTCTTTTACAGTGTCTTAACTAGCAAAGATGCTATTGTTTGAGATCGACTTGCAAATCTTGTTTTGCGACTCAGGAGACAAGACCAGTTTAATGTTTAGAGGAAAGTATAATTTGCGAGAGTTGGCACAGTTAAAATCCGATTGTACTCAGAACTGGAAGTTTCCAAATTCCCAGTCGCAAAATTCAACTGGAATGCCCTCCGAAGTCGGATTTCCCACTAGGAAGCTGGAAGTAACTCCATCTATCTCCAGTTTATGACTTGTAGCCGACTTTGCATTTCAACACGGTCGCTCCTTGCATAGACAGTAGTGAGATGTGGTGGAAACGTGCTTATTTTAAAAGAGACACACGTAAGAGTGCATTTAAAAATCTATGCTACATGTAGCGCCTGCAACTATAAACTGAACAAATCAAAAGTGACGTTTGCTTATGGAAAGTAGAGCTTAAAATGTTTTATAGAGGTTCTGCAAACAATGTCTCTGGGTGTCGCCAAGTTGAAGTTCCGACTTCTTAACTAGAATATTTTTATCTTGGGTTTGATGTCAAAGAGTTACGACTTCCCAGGTAACTGGAAAGCAGCATTAAAAGCAATTTCCTCCCTCCTCCCCCCATTATTCAGGATGTTGCCCTGCAGTTTACCAGAAAGGATCTCTGGCATCACAGAAAACCAAAAGAATCTCAATTTCCAACTGTTGGATCTCCTCTGTCGCCTGCAGCAACTTGTAAATAACTTTAGTCGTTTCTGCCTCGGCCCTGGGGAGAGACGGCAAAACAAGAATGGCTGGGTGCAGCACAGTCGGCACTGTCATGCAGGCTGAGAGACGCAGGAGATGACGCAGCCAGAACAATAGGATGGGGAGTAAGAGAGGTCAAGGAAGCGGTGTGAAAGGAAGACAAAGTGAATGAGGGAAACGTGGAAAGGAATGCTTTGAGACTGGTGAGGTGAAGGTGAACGGATGTAGCTTTACAGTTTAGCTCACAGAGGAACTGCAAAGTGTTTGAGTTGTAGGAATTTACTTCTGTAAACTTACGCAAATCGGAATTCCAAAAAATACATTTTCTCAGTGGAAACACACCATTTTTGAAAAAACAGCTTTTTTTAGGAAAGGTTTTTGCTCTAGGATGAAGTGGGGGTTTTTTTGGGCTCCAATGAAATTAGTGTGTTTTGCAAAACTGCAGCGGCAACATTTGTTTTGCATCGTGATCAACAACAAGATATTCCTGCTGGTGGAAAAGAAGAAGACGACGACAGGGAGATGATGGCACGTATTTTTAAAGACTTATCGTGTGGACAAACATATTCAAGCGGGATCTTAATTGCGTTTCTTATTTAATGGAAAGACCGCAATTGTGAAATTTTGTTCTTACAACATTAGTGGAATATAAAAGTTTTCAGAACCCTTTGTCCCTGCTTTCACTCAGTGTTTCTGAAGTCTGGTGAGTATCAGGGATACTTTACATGGACGACGGACATCAAATACATATGAAAGAGAAGCAGGAAAAGAGAGCCATTGATTTGACTTTTGCTGAATTAGAAACGATCCGTGTGTTCTACCTTTTGTCTCCCAGTAATGGTATTTTCAGGTTTTATTCGATAAGAGGCTTTATCCGAGCTCATCAGCCAGAGATCGAGTTGCTTTGTAGGGGCGGGGTTCACTTTCCATTGGTCCCTTCAACCAAAACATCCCAAAGCACTTTGAGTTGTGCTAAGTGGGATAGACAACATCAACGCTGCGTTTCTACATGTCAGTCAACCGCAGTTTATCAGTCTTAGGCCTGTCCAGCTTTCTGCTTTCACACTGATCAAATGGGTCACAGCCTCTGGGAATTTGCAAAAGTATTAAACAGAATTAATTGATTTATTTCTTTGAAGGGCTCCACTGATGCACTTTCAGATAAAACGGTTGATAGGAGTCAACTATTAAGAATTACCTGTCAGAAGACATAAAGCAAAGCAAATTAAAGCCAGCTATCAAACCAAAACTTCTTTTTACTGGACAATACCTCTCAAACACACCCTGACATCTAGTTTTTATCTTTGGAAAAAATGTGTAGAGCCACAAAGGACCAAACCAGTGGTTCTTAACCTTTTTTGAGATACCGAACCAACCAGTTTCATATGCGCATTGAAACTGGTGATAAATAAAATCAGATTTTTTTTCCCAAAATTCAAGATCACTAAGTCTTCTTAAAAGGTAGAGTCTCTGAGAACAGTTCTTCAAAATATAGTCAGTGTTTTCAGCACAGTTGAACTGACTGTCCAGGAACGACCCAAGGTATTTAAAATGTGCCACAGTTTCAACAGGTTGTCCATCGAGAGAAACTGGAACCACTTTAAGGTCTTGTTTAGATCATTTAATTAGCTCTATATTCTTAAGGGAATGAAAAATTAATAATAAATAATAAAGACTGTGTGGTATCCTGATTTAGTAATGTAATTATATTAGTTGTGTTACCACCCCCACGCCACCAGAGGCAGTAGCAACCCCGAAAAGATGCGACTAAGGAGCAGAAAGCTACAGAATTTGGTAAAAACTGTGAGCTTTGCTGAAGTAATTAAAGACACAAGTTCAAATCCATGCTGAGAGTGGAGCTCCTTCAATCAGTGCTCCTCCGCAGCACTGATTGGCTAAGCAATGTAACGTGATCCTCTGCAGCAAGTGATGGCAAAGCGGGGCCCGTCATCACGACTTTACACAAGTGTGTCTTTACCTCCGCGGCAGAAGCTCCGCCAAACCCCTGAGATCGACTCATCGAATCCCTGGGGTTCGGTCGAACCCAGGTTAAGATCCACTGGACCAAACGTAAGGATTCTGACTTTTCACAGAGTGCAGTAATCATACCAGAGATCAGCACAACTTTGAGAAGATTGAGAAACAAAGCATTCTCAAGATCATAAGATGCGTACTGTGGCTGGAGTCAGAGATTCAAGAGCCACCCCACACACACCGATGTATCCGAGATATGGGACACAACTTTCATTGTCCTCATAAGCCAATCCTGAACCACAGGGGGTCAGAAGCTTATTTCCTCAGCTAAAAACAATAAAAAAGGACTTGATTGGTGCTCAGTGCTCCAAATCCTTCATTATAGATGGAAATAATACTTGCATATCATCCAGTCATCAGTATTTTTTCCTTCCACTCAATTTTCCCATCTTATTCTTAGTACTTAGGATATTCTTTAGCAGTGACTTCTTGTTGCTTACCTTTCTTGTGGAGGCTTTAAATGACTGCTGGTCAAATTTTAACCCATAAACTTTCCCATCTACATCATAACAGACTAGATGTAGCTTTTCTGGATTAAAAAACATTTTTAATGCTCTGAAAAATATTCAGTAAAATTGTTTTTTGGGGTTTTCACTAGGTGTACGCAATAATCATCAACATTAAAAGAAACAAATGTGTGAAAGATATTACGTTTTAATCAATAAAAGAGATCAGTGTTACTTTTGGATTGAGTTATTGAAGAATTTAAAATAATTTATAACAAGTTTGTGTTTCTTGGTTTTCAGCTGCGTTGACAGAAACGTGGTTGCTCATGTACATCCTGCAGTATTTGAGCAGGCAAACATAAAACACAGCCACATACATTTGAGTCTGAAGTTCCTCACACCGAGTCTCCAAAGCCGACAGAAGCACCAAGCTGTGGCCATAAAAAGACACGTCAAAAGATTTTACAAGGCACCGCAGCAGCCGACTCCTCACTCCCCAGCGCTGTGTGGTTCTGGGTTCTGGATACTAAAATAAAGTCTTAAATAAACTGAAACAATATTAGCTAAAATCTTAGCCACTGTGATTTTTTTGCGATGTGAATTTTATCATCTATGGCTGTCCAGTAGATCCACCGGGAGATAAAAATGTGACAACAGTTTTAAAGGGCCTGAGTGTTTTGAAAATGTTTAGTTGTTCCTGGGTAATAAAAAAAACCACAGTAGATCAATATGTCCATGCCAAGACACACTTTTGTGCATCATTTCAAACAGGTTGCAGTAACGACTTAAAACTACTTGAAATAAACCTCATACAGTTTTTTTTAATGGTAAAAAATTTTTTCTTGTATTTTACTTTATTTTTAGATCTCTTATTAGACATTTCTTCTGTTACGATTACGCTGCTGATACCAGCAGCTTTATCCTAGGCTTGTCTCTCAAACATTTTGTGCACAGTAAATTTTTCTCTATTTTTGTGATGAGCACAGCATCTTTCCTGCCACTGAAAGCAGTTGTCTAATTAGACGACAAAATCCTTGTAAAGCTGCAGATTTTCACAGCAAGTCTTTTTTTTTATCTGTCACAATGAGAGGCAGTCTTTAGATTGTCATTTGATTCACTATTCATGCAGAAAAATGGGTTTATGGAGCTTTAAATTAGAGTTATTCTTATTAGAAAATCACACTTCAGCATGAAAGATGATCATACAAAGAGCCTATCAGGCTTCAGTGTTAGTGACAGCACTTAATGCTGCCTGACTGAGATCTCCCCCACATTACTGGACCACGTTACAGGGCTTTGATAGTTGCGTCGGACAGATCAAACCCAGCAGTTTGGCAAGCTTCAGAATGGATTAATAGACGGAGACATTAATTAGGACGCTTTATTCTCCTGTTCTTCTCCATGTAGTCTCGCTTTTAAGCCAGATTCCTCCCGTTTGCTTTCAAATGCTTTATCTCCTCTGTGCTCTGGGCCGGTTTTAAATGTTTGATCTTTTTAATCTGACAAGAAAAGTCGAGCTCTGAGCCGATTTTGGTGGTGAATACTTGAGTGCAATCTGGGAAGTGCAGGTGAATGAGGGATCATCGACAAAATGGGATATGATGGGAATGCAGGAACAGCAAATGTTGGTTTGAAAACTTTAGATGATCTATAACTGAAGAGCAATCCACACTTAGAATAAATCCATTTTTTATCAGAGTAGAAGAACTGAAATCCAATGTATTCACTGGGAGTATTTACAGTACTTACAGAAATGTGTTGTTTCTAAGAACAACCTCATATTTAAAGTTTTCAAACTCCTGTTCTCCAACAGGATGTCCAGGGTCTTTGGAAAATAAACTGACCAAAAAGCATCATTTCCCTATATTTGACAGTATTTTGTCATATATTCACACTTTTTTTCCACACTAAACCCACCTGGCGTATTTGTAGCTAAGCTGTTGCTCAGACAACAGATAAAAACAAGTGAGAAGGCAAGAGTTAAGTAGAGTATGGTATGACTGCTCAAAGTTTCGAGTCATTTTAGGGTGTTTGTCAATCGCCTGATGGGTCGTTTCAAATATAAAGCTTCTGTATTTTTAGTAACGCTCGTGTTTTTACCAATGGTTTTGTGCATTTATTTTTCAGTTTCACATATTGCTACATGCATAATATTCGACATCAGTCACAGAAAGACAGAAAGGAGAAAACTTTTAGTGTTAGAGGACCTTGGTAAATATGCAGCATTGAAGCTTCACTCATCTCAGTGGAACATCTAAAGTAGATAAGTGAGACACGCGCTCTGCACACTTTTGGTTTACTTTCTCATGATGAATGAGGGAAAATCCCGTCTAACGTTCAGATAATTGTAGGTGTAGAAAACTGGCCATTCATGTTTGTTCTGTCCGTTATTTTAACACCTTATCGTCCTGCATCACCGTTATCTCTGAACTAGATCAGAACTAAGCAGGTTTAATTGACGTCAGCTGCACAAACTGCGTCATTTTACACATCTTGTATGTTTTTTTTTATCTTGTATAGTGAGAAAGTGTGAGAAAAGAAAATACTCCATTGGCAAACAGTTTGGGATATTACAAGGATATTCATTCTGTAAAATCTGAAAATAATAATATTTTGTCAATTTTCCAAGCAGAGGAGCTGCATATGAACGAAGTTACACACCCCTGATGTTGAATCTGGAAATCCCCTTCTTCCTTTCTTCTTTCCTTCCAACATTTACATGAGTTACATTATGTGACCGTTGTGAGCCTTTTTGCACATTCAGCAGATCAGATACAGGCTTTTCCTCCGCTTCACTGATTTTAAATGTAAAGCAATGGTCCTGCTGCTTCCTGAGGGAACATTTGCACGTTTATTTTTCCTTACTGTATCAGAGCAGACACAGATGTAAAAGTCAGGATTACCATTAAAAGATAGGCATTTATACTTTTTCAACTTTATTATTTAAAGGACTCTGAACCCTTTGTAGAAGCAAATCTGTGATAAATAATCCATAAATCTAGGTCATTATCTTTACTAACAGAGTGCGTTTCCTCTGCAGTATCTTCTTTATTTGTTCTCGTGGTTTTGAGAAGTTTTTCACTTTGAGCTTATGCTACTTTTTTTTTTTTGGCTTCTTTTTACTCTAGTTTTTGTTCTTAAAAGCATACTGTGCAGTGTAGGCTTAAAAACTAGCAAATGTGTAAGAGAATAAAAATCATCAATTCAATCAGCTTGCACCAAATGTGCAATAATAATAACAAAATAAGCTCATTGAACGTTATTCTCCAACTGAACTGGATTTAACTGAGTTGGTCACGGGAAACAAATCTTGGAACTTTTTTTCCAACGTATAATATGAAACAAATGATAAATGTGTGAAAAAGCAACTCATTCACACTGTAGGGTAGGATGGAGGTTCTGCTTATTTCTCTGCTAATGGATAAAAAAAGGGAATACCAGGATATTGGAACCAAAACTGTGTGGATGGACGCTACAATAAAACTGATCTTTATTGAATCTTTGATCAATGATCCAAAATGTATGACCAAGCCAACAGAGAAATGCTTTATTACACTCAAATTCAGTGTTATTCCAATGCCATCTTTGTCCTAAAAGAACTTATTTGAGCTAAGAGAAAGAAAATGACTCTGAACAGTCCAAAAAGATTCCTCTTTCTCTGTGCTCCAAACTTGTTAAATGTTTAAGAAGACGACTAAGTCCTCTCATAATAACAAGGAGGAAAAGGATTTTGTAATGTGGGATTTCCCCCTGAATAAATTAATAAGAGCAACATTTCCATAGTAAAACTTTTTATCTTTAAGTCTTTTACTCATCCAGGCCTGCCAGTAAATGTATAAAACAGAAAGAAATGGGAACTAATTGTGTTTTCAGGGCAAATAGAAAGTGTCTAAAGATCATTTGAGTTTAGAAGCTTTTATTTGAGGTAATAGGTCAAACTTAAATGACTATAATAACAAAACACACTAATTTGTAATTTGTCAGAGTGGACTAAAAGATTACAAAAACGTCTGGTGTGAAGTAAAGAAATGAAAATCAGTACTTTCATTCATAGTTGAAGAAAGCATCACATTTGAACCTAAAAATCCCTGAAAGGATGGCCATGGTTGCCAAATGTGAAAATATTAGTGCGACTCTTTGAGCTATTTTCGTTTAAAGTGTCCAAGGGCGATTCATGTTTTAAAAAGGACGGATTTAACATAAATACAAGGAGGTTGGAAGACGGTAAGTGGAGCCGAGGCGAATGCGAATAAACAATAGAGGCTGTCAGAGGATTCTCGGCTGTTTCAAGGCTTCCAGTGTCTCCAAAGAGTGCAACAGCCTTGGCCCACCTTCATCTCCTCTCAGTCTCAAGGCCCGGTCCGTCCTCGCACACAAATGCCCACACACACGCACACTCACTCCCATCCAGGGAGATATTGCCATGGGAACAAACCCCTCTCCGACCATCCTCATCTCTGGAGAAGAATAGCACCAATCTTCCACAACCTTTCCCGCTTTCATTGTTGGATATTTTTCCCTCCCTTTCTTCCTGGTCCCTGTAAGGTTTCCATCGCTCCTCATCTCCTGGAAAAAAAATCCTTGTTTCCGTGCAGTACCAAACATTCATGTCCCTCATGATTTATCACTTTTTGGAAGATTTCTGAAATATGAGAAAGCACTTAGCTTGACTTTAGCCAACAAAGAATAAATTCAAAGCAACGAAGTCGCAATAATATCGGACAAAAACAGGAAATTCTCTGGTTTCTCCCGTCTTTCCTATTTTCTCCGTAACACGAGGGGTTTAGAAGAGATTTCCCAGGAGTGATTCTTTGCTTTCTTTGAAATTGCTCTGGGCAGGTCATTTTTTATTAACGCTAGCTCCGGCTCAGTTCTTGGATTTTTATGCACCCTATTGACATGTCCATGTTGAACATTACCCAATCAATAGTGCTGCAATTTCCTGACCACCCATTACAACACAAGTCGCTTTGACTGAAGGAAATGTCTGGGGAGCTCAGCTTTTATTTCTTTAGTCTGAGACAAAGCTGCACCTCTGCCTCAATATTGACTTTTATTTTTTTATATGATTGTACAGATAATCTCAATGTGTCATCATTGGTTAGGAGTAAAATGTCAGTTTCAAATAACATAAAATCTACAAACTGAGATGAGTGAAGAAAAGTGTAGTTTGGCCCAAAATTATTCATAACAGAATAAAGGAAATAAAGCAAAGCAGAATAAATTTTAAAAAATTAATTTACTGGTTTTACTAATAATAGTATATGAAACAAGGGCTGCACAGTGGAGCAGTTGGTAGAGCTGTTGCCTTGCAGCAAGAAGGTTCTGGGTTCGATTCCCGGCCCCGGTCTTTCTGCATGGAGTTTGCATGTTCTCCCTGTGCATGCGGGGGTTTTCTCCGGGTACTCCGGCTTCCTCCCACAGTCCAAAAACATGACTGTTAGGTTAATTGGTCTGTCTAAATTGCCCCTAGGTGTGAGTGTGTGTGTGCATGGTTGTTTGTCCTGTGTGTCTCTGTGTTGCCCTGCGACAGACTGGCGACCTGTCCAGGGTGTATCCTGCCTCTCGCCCGAAACGTTAGCTGGAGATAGGCACCAGCAACCCTCCCGACCCCACTGAGGGACAAGGGTGCAAGAAAATGGATGGATGGATGAAACAACCCCTTATATGCCTCTCAGTAATAAAAAGATAAGTCATTATTGGCATTACATAAAAGAAACTCATCTTGCAAACCTTCTCGTATCCCACAGTAGATTTGTATGTTTGTTAAAAAAAAGAATTTTAATTAAATGAAACATGAAATCAAATCAAAATAAATAAAACAATGAGTAAAAAAAAAGATAAATAAGAAATAAAAACAAAACAGTATATATTAATGTCGATCTCCATACACTGAATGCAGTAGAGAGCACAATATGGTTTACATGAGTCAATGATTACCTTAATCAAATTTCACACGCCACAGAGGGATTCACAGTGCCCAGATCAGATAGTAAACAGAAAGTGATTAAAGTAGCTGTTTGCTAAAAGACTGGAGCGAAAGAAAGTCAACATGCTGTCAGAAATGGCGGCTCGCTGAAGAAAATACATTCAGAACCCAAATAAGGAATCTGACAGCAGCTGAATGTAACAGATATGCAAATTCACTGCCTTGCAAAAGTATTTAACTATATCACAATTTGTCTTGTTACAAGGACAAACTCCAATGTGTTGGATTAAAATTTTATGCAAATGCAGGCGGGTAAAAAACGGTTTGACACCTTGCTACAAAAGAAAGTTACTGAACGAAGCGTAACATCAAGAAGCAGGACGGCCCAACCTGGCAGCACGGAAACAGAAGATATGCTGAGGGAAGCTGATTGCTGCGATGGAGACCAGGTGAGAGTGATTACTGACTGAATACAGCTGTGATGGAAACCTGGGGCTAACGGGTGTGTCCAAAATGAAGGCCCTGAATTCATCGAAGAACCAGGTCTGAGCTGAACGGGTTTTTGTCGACGGCGAAGACTGGAAGTGAGCAACAATAAAAATAAAATCTGGTAAAAAAAAATAAATAAAAAAAATGGAGCTCAAAATGTTACTGAGTTTCTATATGACTTATTTAATCCTTTTGAATGAATGCAATAAGAAATGTGTTGTTGTTTTTTTTACCAAAAATATATGAAAGGAGACTTATTATATGTTCTAAATGTGAATTTTGCACATTTTCATACTTTCATTTGGGTTTCAACCGCTCCTAAAACTAACCAAACTGCTTTAAAAAATCTTCCAAGTGCTTTTGGCTAATAAGTTCATGTTTTTTGGTGTCACAATCAATGGGCACTGCGCCGTTACCTAGCAACCACAGCCAAACCCAGCCCCGTCACCTAGCAACCCAAGCCGAACTTTACAAGTTACATTCCACATAACATTTATAGGAAGACGGGTTCAGCTAAATCAACACTCATTTGTTGCTTTGTCTTGATCTTAATCCCAATAATATACACCAAAATTTGTTGTCGTAACTTGACAAAATTTGAAAATATCCTGGTGAGCTGAATATTTTTTTACAAGGCACTGCATGCTGGGCTTATTACAAAAAGGATAGAGTGGGATTTAGCTGTTGGATTTAATAGTCATTGCTTAATATGGGTGATAATATAAAATTATTAATAAAGGTCACAAATCTACCTTCGTAAATGTTACAGTCATCAATAAAGGTTAAAACTCTGAATAAAAATGTCTGCCAAATAAAGTAGCTGGATTAGCTAATCATTACAAAACACCTCCTCTAACATTAGAAGCAGCTCATTAGCTGCCGCAATCATCTTTCTTATTCTCGTCAATGTGAGTAATGCTTATCAAGATGACATTTACGAGCTAGAATTAGGTTTAAAGGAAATATAAAGAGCTAAGGACTCGATCAGCTCTGTGCACCTCCTATAATGTGAAGCTTAGGCATTCACTATTCTTAGTAAAAGTGACGCATCTATTAAATTTACATTAAAAAAATCTATTTAATAATTTTATAATGTAGCATTGCATTCAATCTGACAGAACGGGAATTAGTGTTTAGAAAAGGAAAATACTGATATTAATTTAAGACCTGCAAATCGGCTTTATTAAGCAAAAATATAACTATCATATAATTTCCTTCCCTTCCCAAGTGAAGCCATATGTTCCCTTGCAGTTTGGGTTATTAAATGTCTACATTAGTCCTCGTTTGAACTTTCTGCCTTGAGTAATGGCTCCCATTTTGGTTTGACATCGTACCAGAGTAGAAACCACAACCACTTCCCCGTTTACAGCAGCCGCGCTCCAGTGGGGCGAGCTTCTCTGCTGTAAATGGTTTCTAAATCTTCTGTACATGTGCATGCATGTGCATGTCTTTACAATGCGTATGTGAACATGTGCAGCTGCGTGTAGAAGGTGATGCGTTTCTGCAGCCTTTATGTGTGCTGGTCAGAACGTGTTGTGCGTCTGCAGTACATGTATTCTTGTACACACAACTGACTATAATCTGAACACATGTATGTGCCGTCTGTGTTTACATTTATGCTACATTAGTGTTTTTGTATAGATATCATGAAACTGAATAAGTTTAATTTCTTGTTTATCTTGCAAGTAGGTTGTGTTGATGGCTTTGTCTGAATGCATCATAGGGAGGACGACATTTCTTCTTATTTTTATAGCTCCAGATTCCTGAATGATGAGTTGGATCTGATTTTAAGGTTTAGATTAAAGAGTTAGCGATAGGAAAGGTAGACCTCAAGTGACCTCAGGAATTAAAGTATGACGAACCCCCAAATCAACATTTTTTTGCTGATAACTTTCTAAATAGGCTATTTAGGGTTATAAGTTTATGGTGCCATACAAATTTTGACGATTTTGTGTAAATTTGTTTAGTTCCCCATTATTTTGTCGAAAACCATCTCAGTGCTGGCCTCCTTTGGTCTAATGGTTGAATTCTCCTATTTGTTTAAAATGGTACAGCTTTGCATCAAACAGCCCTGCGTTTGGGTATTAAACCTTCTCACTCAGACACACACCTCCACCCACTGGTTAGTCAGGAGTTGGACTAATTGGACGATGCCTGGCCGCATGGAGGATTGATTGAAATGTGTGACTTAATTGCAATGTGCATCACAATGTGCCACACTTGGCCACGCCTCTCAACATTTCTATGGTTACACTATTGAACATTGAGTATATTGTTAAGTGGCTGGGATTAAAGTTGGGCCCCTATTTGTAACTTGCCAACTTATAGGACTGCAGATGCAAATTAGCTTTTGCTAAATGGTGACATTTATGTTTGTGTTGAACATTGTGCCGTTTTAAATAAAGTTCATTACAATCGGTCTGAGGCCATGGATCTGGACTACACCCTTATGTTGCTGTGGTTGATGAGTCTTTTATAGAAGAGGTCTAGGGCCACTAATTAAGGGAAAAAAGTGATTTGTGTGAATTTTGAGAAGTCATAATTCTGAGATGAAAAGTTGAAATTCTTTTTTATTTATTCATTTCAATGGCCCTAATCCTCTTCTGTATTCTCTGCCTCCAGTAGAGTAGTTTAAGTTTCTCAGTGTCTTGTTCATGAGAGATGGCAGAATGGAGCAGGGGACTTACAGACGGGTTGGAGTTGCCTTTGCAGGCCTGGGCCAAAATGTGAAGCAACTTTATTTACTAGTCTATCCGTATTCTCAGTCGTGGCATTCAATCATGACTGGAACTTTTAGATCCAGCGTAAGAGATCAGAGGAGGCGTTCTGTCATCTGTGGAGGGTTGAAGCAGATCTGCTGAGTCAGATGGTTAAGGGCGTCTGGTCAGGAAGTCTTCTGGGTCATCACGCCCTTCGAGACAGAGGAGTCAGAGATCTCCTAGTTTCCCTCCTGGACCGTTTGCACCAAAGACCTAACGTGACTCATGTTTGATCTTTGGTGTAACTAGTCCAGATGGTGCTAAAGATCTTAATTAGATGATCTACCAACTAGTGAATGTTAAAGGAATGAGAATAAGTTTGTTTGGGGGAAGAAAAGGAAGCAATAACATTCTGAGAGGTTTTGGGTTTAATCTAAGTGTGCTAAACTTTCACTACCTTAAACTAAACTGTTTCCATGCAAGCGCATGATAGCGTTATGCAGTATTGTTTGGAGTATTAATAAAGTGAAACTTCTAATCATGAAATTAAAAATAAAATTTATGACCCGACCATGGAAACAAGTTTTGTTTTCCATGTTTCAGAAGAATCAGAGAAAGTTTTAGGAAACACTCCTTTCAGAAAGAAAATACCTTTTTTAACTCCATTATAGTCAAATGTTTTTAATCTAGGCTTATAAATAGGGTTCAGGTTGATAAGGTCAGATCAAATAAATTTATGTCATTACTATTCCTTACTTTGTATCTTGTGTTTCTGATATAATCTACACAAAAAAAAATCCTGAATGATAAAACATAATCAGCTGTATTACTCATACAAAGCGCACGCGCGCGTGTGTGTGTAAGAGAAAACTCCTGACCCTCCTGCGTTGTCGAGTTATCGCCGGCTGGTCCTCCACATCTCACCAGCTGGAACCAATTAACAGCAGTTCACTGAGACTGAGCTCTCTCGCTCACTTTCACCCCCAAACACACAGTCATTTTTCTTGTTCACTCCACCCCTGGCTCTTCCTCTCTGCCCCTCAACAGTCCTGGACTCCTCCTTCAACCCATGCAAGTTGTTTTCCCTTTAAACCTCCAGCTGCAGGCTCACTCGAACAAACGTCCGACTCAGAGAACATGAAGCAACCAGGTAAACATTCACAGGGAGAAAAGGATAAACCGGCAGGGATTAGACTTATTTTATTGTCAGTGTGCAAAGACACAACAGAAATGAAATGTCATCGCTTGACCACTGGAGCACACACTTAAAAGTTATTAGCTTGCAGCTTACCCTTTTCTACAGGATTTAACAATGAAAGCTGTAGCCAGGTGGACAAGTCCAATCCAATCACCTTAAAGAAGCAACTGCTGCTGCCCATCAATCTGAGAAGGGTTGCAGTGCCAATGAAGGATCTGAAATCCTTAATTCGACTGCAGGGATTCTCTACTTGTGGCTGTGGGGCCGTCTATGGCTCTTTAGATCTTCAACTGATTTAAAAAACTTACCTAAAATGATGAGGGATGCTTTTTTTTTAAAAAGAGGAAATAAGAAAGTTCTGTTTTAGCATTTCACCTGTCAACCTTAATGCAATATCTGCATTGAAGTTTCACGGCATACTGACACAAATAGTGTAACTGACCTAGTTTTTTTTTTATTTGAGTAAATTATGTCACATTATTTAAGTATTTTTGGTAAATAATTAAGGGTCACATATTACTCTTGATAAGAATATTAAGTTGTACTAAACATTTGCTGTAAAAAATAGAAATGAACTGAAACATTTCCTTTAATTTTCAGTATAAAAACACATCTTAATGTATCTATTTAAAAACTTTACGCTATATTCTTTGCAGCTTACATTCAGAAGAAGTTGGCACAAAAATGTTTTTTGCATTGCACATTTTGCTGACCACTCTAATACAGATTATTTGTCATTCAAAATTGTGAAATATTTAAGACAGCTGCCAGTCTTCCCAGGAGAACTAAATGCCCTGAAAAAACTTACAGCTCCAAACCAGTCAGATAAAATAACATGCTAATGAACTCCTTCATTAGAATGTTAAAGGTTAAATCATTCATGGGATTTAAGTTTGGAGGGGTCAACAGAAGACCACTGCTTCTCCCTAAAAAGCCTACGAAAACATAACCAGTGCTCCCCAATAAACCGTCAAACATCTGGAACAGCAGCCTCTGGACATATGAGAACAAAGTAGAAAAATTTGGTCACAAAGTATAAATATGTTTGGAGGAGAAAAAAAATCAGCATATTCACGCATATACCTCAGACCAACTGCAAAGCACAATGGTTTGATGATCTGTGCTTGTTCTGCAGCCACAGCGTTTATTTACCCAGCCATGAACTCCTTCGTATACCAAAAATGTGCGGAAGCCATCTGTCTAACAGCTGAAGCTAGACCCAAACTGGGTCATTAGCAGGACAATGGTCCCAAACATAGCAGAAAACCTACAACAGAGTTCCTGCAAAAGAAAACAGACAAGATGTCGCAACCGACCAAAGTCCAGATTTGGATCTGATTGAAGATCAGATCCTGAGGTTGAACCAGAAAAAAAGATGTGAGGAAACAAATGTCAGCAGAACCTCCGTGTGATGAAGAGCATGCCAGGTGCTTCTAAAAGCAGGTTGCATTTAATTTGTCTTTATGATTGTACAGTACAACAGTTCAGAAATAAACTTGTGATTCTTGTCACAAGTGACAGCAGCCGTATCTGGGTTTAATCTGTGGCCAATCTCACACTTCTTCTTCATCCTGAATATAAATAGATCAACCAGATCTATTTATATTCAGGATGACTGTTTGTTTTCGCATGTTGCTCTGAGACGATCAAACATCTTGCATGCGGTGGCTGTGGATTTAAAGCTGTGTGTCGGACACACTCATGGACTGTAATGTGAATCAGCTCCCTGTTGCACAGTAAACACTTACAGCCATGTGGTTTAAGTTTACAGTGGCTGCTATCCAGAGGATCAGGCGGGAGCGCAGAGAGCAAAACATCTGTTAAGACACACACATGCTGAACGGCTGAAACGAGACGCAAACTTACCTGTTTCACAATCTGATTGAGAAGTTCACAGCTTGGAGACAAATCCAGAGCTCCCGTCAGAATATCTCATTCTACTTTTGAGGTGTGAAAGAGAAGAACACTGCTTCAGATCTTGTCCAACAAGCTGACGGAGGTTGCAGAGGAGCGGGCTCTCTGAAGGGAAAACACAATCCTCCGTCTGAGAAACAAGCAGAAACAACAGCTCCAGCGGTTGGCTTCGTTTCCCCCCCTCTTCAGCATCTAGCGGAGCTCAAACACACTTGTACACTCGGTGCGTTTAGGTCATGCTCAAAGTATGTTGTGCAAGCTCAGGGAAACCACATCCTGTCACATATTTACCTCCCTCTTGTCTGTCTCTCTCTCTCTCTCTCTCTCTCTGCAGCCTATCTCTCTGTGGTGTTCTACCGCTTTTTCCTGTGCACTCGTCTCTCTCTGCCCTGTGATTGTCTGAAGCAAACTGAGCGCTCTGACCCGGCGTCTGCTCTGAGCAGCCTCTCTCTGCGTCTGTCTCTCCGGCAGCCGCTCTGGTTCCACACGACTGACTGAAGAATCCATCTGAGGAGAGGGAAGGGGAAGGAGGAGGGGGATGACAGGGAGGCTGGCAGGAGGAGGAGGAAAGGCGGGGGGCTTTATGTGGGAAATACCAGAGTCAGAGGAAGGGAAGAACAGCGGGGAGGTTGGCCGGTGTTGTTTTGGGAGTGAAGGACTTAAGAAAAGGTGGGCAGATCAATAATTTGTTGGGGAGAAAGATGTGAAGTCGATAATGGTGTGGCTGAAGACGTTCATGTTGCACTGAAATCTATGTTGTTCTGTTTTTGTCTTTGTCGCGCTTAACATTTCATTTCTCTAATCAAACAAATTTTAATATATCAAACAAACACGACTAACTACAAATTTCAGTTTCAAGTTCAAGCAATCATTCCATTTTTATTTTAAACAAAAGCAGCTTCCTAAATTATCGTGCTCCTGCGAGGAAAAAGTAATTATCCCCTGAACATAATCACTGCCTGTGCTACCGTTGGTGACAAACAGCGGCTGTGAAGTGTTTTGATGACTAGCAGTGAGTCTTTTACATCACTCTGGATGAATTCTGGCTCACTATTCTTTGTCGGGTTTTAAGCGTGAGCATTCTCTTTAAGGTCAAACCACTCTGTTGATGGCCTAGTCAAAGACTGGATTTTGAGTTCTAATTAGATGTTTCTATGGGTTCTTTGTGGTCTTCTAGAATAACTAAAATATTTTCAGTCGACCGGTCATTAATCGGAAGGTTCTGCAATCTTTACCACTCTGGGTTAATGGTTTCCTCTGTGGTTTGCTGAGGTTCCAAACCTCAGAAACAACTTGAACCCCTTTAAAGATGCGTATCTGATTTTTAAAAGCTTTATTCTGGGGCATAATGTGTTTTTCTTTTTGAGATCTTTTACCTACTTCATGTTGGCGATTAGGTCCTATTGAAGAGATTGAACCAAAGTACCGGTATGTGGCTCGTCACACTTTAAACATGGCTTAGTTAATTATCAGTTTTTACATAGGGCTAGGTTGGATTGAAGTAAAATTTTGGCTTAGTAAATTAAACCATTTGAAATCTGCAATTTGTATTCTACTTTGATATTAAAGTTTTTTGGGTTTTTGTTGACGTGAAATATTTTTATGCGACAAAAAACTCAGATGAAATCAGTAAGGGAGTGCCCTTACTGATTTCATCTGAGTTTTGCTTTTTTCAGATCTTGAAAAAAGCAAGACCTGACAAGTAGTGTCACTACTGAGACACTACTTGCCTCAGTAGTGGCCATGCATATTCAGTTCAGGAAATACAGTAAAAATGACAGAGCATTTAAAAACACAGTGTTCTTCTAAAGCAGCAACAGTGGGCAGTTGAGCAATAGAAGAAAACACATTTTTTCTTTCTCCATAGATGAGACATGTTTTGGCAGCACTATGAGGCAGGGGGGTCATAATGTTATGCCTCACCAGTGAGTTAATCGCAAATAGTAGCAATTAAAGCACGAAACAGCACCAGCTTTAGTGCATAAATTACTTTAGCCAAAAATGACAGCAGCAGTGATTCACGTTAGTTAAAAAGACACATCTGTATTGCCTGAGAAAGGATTTCAACTCTGCAACTTCGGTTAATGGTCTAGGTTGCAGGTTTATACCCTGATAAACCCACCAAGGTATACAAACATTACGTAAAATCATTTGGATGCCAAACAGCGTGAAAAGTTCATTCTGGGTTCAGTGAAGCTTAAAGCAGAGAGGCGAACAAAGAAATGAATACATCAAATAGGCTGACAGACGATGTTGTGTATCCACATGTTTCTTCAGATTTAAAGGAGGTGCAAACAGGCCAATTAACACCAGAGTGTGTTTCTGCTGCCCCCTAATGGACCAAAACAAACATCCGCAGGTTCCACGTTCGATGCAAATGGACACAAATAACAGCAGGATGATAATGAGGAATCAGCAGGGGAGGTCTGATGATGTTTCCCTTCATGTCTGATAAACAAAGAGATTACCTGGGACTCGTAGATCCTGAAAGGTATGAAGAAAAAGGTTGGATCCAGCTAAAAGCAGCTAAAAATAAAATGTAATTCTTAAAATCTTATTTAATTTTTATATAATTTCCAGTTTTTTTATTCTGAATAACAGTTATTAAATGTATAAACCTGGAATATCTCCACTCCAAGAACTGTAAAATGTTTCACAAAAAAATTAGCCTGCCTGATGTTTTACATAATGCGTAAAAGACAAGATAAAACCAAATAAACAAAAATCACAACGAACAGATTATACATTCATGTTGTTTACCTGGTGATACAGATTCTGCTATCACCACGATGTTATGCTGGCAGAGTGACGTATTCTTTGAGCTTACAAACTTATATAAAAAAAAGAAGCGCTCGTGTTCATCTGCCTGCCAAAAATGTCAGAACAATATTTGGAGATTTTGCTGTTTTAAAAAAAATTGCTATTTTACTTTGCTACTATTAAATATTTATTCAGCCAGAAAAAAGACCAATCAAGCAGAACGTCAAAGTGAACGAGATGAATAGACAACAGCAAAAACTAACGTTAAAAATAAATAAAGCTCAAAAAATTTGACAAGAGTTATTACAATAACTTAGAGTAAAAATGTACGATTTAAAACTGAAAACTTTTTGTTGTGGGATTCTTAATATTTATTGAAGTCATTTTTTACTTTCAGTTGAGATTGGAAGGTAGAGGAGGGAGAGAAACTCAAACCTTTCCTGTTTCCACTTGAACCAGAGAAACGGATAAATACAAAATGTTATTCAACTGTAAGGCATGATAACATTTTGTCAGAAAAATGCATGAATAAATAAGAACCAAACTGAGAGGAGTCAAAGACTGTAAGCATCTGGTTGAAGCAAAAACAAACAAAAACAAAAAAAAGGTATTGACATACCTTCAAATACTGGTTGCAAAGGACTAATTTAAGTCCTATAAAAAATAAAAACATTCAGCTTTTTTTGTTTTTAACTACATTTACATTTATGCAGAAATCTGAGGGCAACATTGAATATAGAAGAAAGTCTATATTTGGCATTTGGATTCAGTTTTAAATTAGAACAAGCTACTGTATAATGAACATGGTTTTGTAATGTAAGCTCTCTCATGTCTATAAAGTTGCACTTTCATCTAGGAGCTTCATTTCTAGATTTTAAATTAAAACTGTATCTTGATGGTACTTTGTCCATTTGGTCTGCAGCTTATTATCAGTTTTAAAAAGCAACCGAGTGAAAAGAGACGTTGTTTCATTTTTTATCAATAGTACATTTCCTTGGATTCCCGCATGAATTGAAACTATTCAGGGAGGCCTTTAAACAGAAATCTTTTAAATAGAAACACTGAAAAGCACTGGCAACTTCAACTCAAGGATATTTAGAAGGTTATGGATAAATACTGCAGCTTAGAAAGCAGAGTACAGTAAAATAAACTGGTGAAACTGGAAAATAGGATATGTCTTATTAAAGCTTAATTTTAATGAGAGGTACATTTTGTCCTTTTATGGCCAAAGGTTAATAGAGATTGGGACGTTTTACTTCTTTGTAGCTAAATTTGTCCTTCTTGTAGTTGTTTTGGTAATTAATTTTTTATTATCACAATAAATATTACAAAAATTACTTTTGAAAGTACTGCAGTATGGTTTTTAGATTTTTTTTTTTTACATATTACTTTTAAGGCATTTGAAACAGCTTTTCATCAACAACATTTTTATGTCAAAGACATCCTCAGTTTGTAAAAATTCAGTTTCCTTTCTTCATCCAAACCCTTGCTTTTCTTCTCTGTCCTTGGTAACATCATCTCCTCCAATTTGTTGCCTGAATCAGTTGTAGCTTGTTGGTTAATAAAGCAATAATAAAATAAAATGTGCAGTAATTTCCTCCTTCAGTTCTGTCCAACTTGATCTCCTTTCAGAATGAGTCGCTTTAGGCTCTCTTGTCACATTAAATCCAAATAAGCTGATGCGGGCCACGCCCCCAACTCAACCTTTGCACTCCCATTGTTGCAAACAGATGCCCAATATACAAGCATACGTCTTTGAAAAGTAGAAGTAGAGCCTCCTGCACTCTACTTCTGAATGGTAAGTGAACAACAAAACACTTGTCTTTTCCAGCAGCCATTGTACAGCGCACACAGCGGTAAAACCAGCTGATCAATCTCAGTCTGGGTTGCTAGGCAACAGGATGACTTCGCTGGGTTTGCTAGGTGAGGCACAATGCCTGCTGATTTGTGAGGTTACATTTTAGAGGTTTTTGAAACAGCTAATTTTCTAGACACCAAAACACACTAACTTATTACCAAAAACTTGCTGGGTTGTTTTTTTGTAAGCGTTTCTGCTGGTTTCAAGAAGCAGCAGAAACCCAAATGGAAGTACAAAAACATGCAAAACATGAATTTTCCATAATATGCCCTCCTTAAGCAGACAAAACAGGACAAAAACAAAGAAAGAAAATAGCAAAATGAACTCACCCATTCATTTTTACTCAGATTTTAGTCAGTGATAATAAATTATAGCTCTATATCATTATTTTGTTATGTAAGCTAGTGAAAGAGGAAAACCCAAAAGAAGTACTTGCTTTCCTTAAGAGATGTCATTATTACCGATAAAAAGCTGAACATGATTAGGCCGACCAGAGCCCTCTAAGGCAGCCATGACTCAGGGCTCCTTTTGAGTCATTTCTGGTCTAATAGGGATTCTGCTCCACCATTCCCCAGTAAGCCCTCAGTGTCCTGCTCAGATGCTGCTGTAAGAGCCTTTCTGCAGGCTTCAAAATTAATGATACGTCTCTTTTAAAGATGGACATTTCCTGTCTCTGTTTGCTATCACATCAGGAGCCCCCATTAGGCTTTAATCACCAGCCCTGTGAGCAGAAACTGCCAGCGCATTTCTGTTCGGTTTGGACAAAGTGAGGCCAATTTTGGAAGGGCATTTCTTCCCCACCACCATAGATAAAAGGTTCAAAGGGCCAATTTGGCAAATCATAAACCACTGAGAGACCAGAAGCTGAAATTAAGCAGTTAATGTTGTTTTCCAACCGTATAAAAGGGGAAATAAATTAACAGATGATAAAATGGTGAGAGATCTTGGCACAGATTTAAAAGCCTGTGATGATCTCCCACTGTGTAACTGTCAACACTATTTACCTGGGGATAAAAAAGCCCAACAATAATGCTTGATGTCATTGTCAGTTCTTGCTCTTTAGAGGCTTTATTGGTCCATATTATGTGCGTTAACGGGCTATAAAGGCATCAAAAACCTGACCTTTCAGCTTCATGTGGCCCCGCAGGTCATGGTACCAGGTGGGGTTTTTATCTACTGGAGAACTGAAATGTGACAAATGGAGTGAAACCAGTTATGAAGACGAGCAGCCGAGCGTGACATTTATGCAGACTGTGTTTTATGGAAGCAGCGGTCTGATCAGAGCGCATGAGACAGACAGCTGATTAGATGGGAGAAGTAGTGGAATAAAACACATCACTAAATTCTAATTTTAGAGAAATGTTATTAAGGTTTTTAAATCAGATGACTGGATATTATTTAAGGTGTCAGACTGTTTGTGTTCTGCTGTTGGATCTCGAAATCTCCTGTCACAGATGATGACACAGTGCCCCCTAGTGTACAAATAAAACAAAACGGCAATTTTTCTCAAATTAAAAAAAATCTTTGATCTTTGACAAAGTTGTGACACTGAAAATCTTTGTGATATTACCTCTAATAATTATGTTGAACAATTTTAAACAAAATAATTCAAATAAATGCAATATTTGTCCTGACCAAGCCATTCATTATGAAAACGACTTTCCTTGTACTTTGTCTGACTTCATGGAAAAGAGTTTTTGTGTAGGGTGAATGTATGCAAAGCCATCAGTACATAAAGAGTTACACCCATGACATGCGTCACTTCACTTAACATTTATTACCACTGACAGCGGAGGGTAAACTAACTAAACTTTGTATTTGTAATTTAATGCAGAGATAAACTGTAAATGAGCTGCCATGGAGCACCAAACAATCATCTAAGAAGTAAATACATTTTAATTCTGTTAAGCCCTACTTTACTAAAATATGTACTATTCTTATTTTTATGTCTTTCCAAGGACTGAGAACGCAAGCTGACCATGAAAGATACAGCTAAGTCTAAAATAAACACAGCTTGGTAAGGTTTCACTTTGCCGGATTAAAATCTTTGTGTTTCGACTGAGAGACAACCTGAAGAAACACACGGATATAGGAAAACTCTGCTAACTTCACACAGATGTGAAGCTGAGATCTTGTAGTTATTAGAGTATAGAGTAAATCAAATACTTGATACTCCTGCTTTTAGATAGTGCAAAACAAGTGTTTACATCTTGAATTGCCCTTTGATATATGAAGGACACATGGTTCTTCTTGACAGATGAGAAAACACACGAGTATTTCTTTCGGAAAATATTTCAATCCATTCCATTTTAATCAAAAAAAGCATTTTTAAACAATCACAGTGGACACAAAGTGCTGTTGACACAGACAGAAGAGAGTCCTTTGAGTACAGCTGCATACAATTTAAAAACTAAAAACTCTCAATGGGGCCAAAAGCCATGGAAAAGGGATGTTTTAAGACAAACTTTGAAAAGTGAACAGTGAAGCAGCCTTTCTGGCATGAAATGGAAAGTTGTTCCATAACAGAGCAAAGACAGAGAAAGTCCTGTTGGTTTTCCAGGAGCAGCTGGAAGATTTGAAGACAAACATAAGAATCAGCTGTCATACATATGACCAACTTTAGGGTACATTCACACCAGCCAGCAATGTTTAGTCCGTTATAATCAAACTCTAGTCTGTTTGCCTAGAAAGTTCGATCCGTTTGGGAAGGTGTAAATATGTAATCAAACTCTGATGTAGACCAAACAAATAAAACTCTGGTCTGCCTAAAAACCAAGGTCTTGGATCGGTTGAAGTGAACTCTGCGGCAGTTTGAATGCAAGCAGACCGGAGACCGCTCCAAAAGCAGGAAGCAGACTATAGTGCAAGGCATTCTGGGTAAATACAACTAAAACAAATGTGAGTCTAGCGCTAGCAAGAGAAAACTTGTCACCTTTCATCTAAGGCAAAAGAGAATTCCTATGACTGCAAAAAATCTGATGCCATTTCATTTTTGTGATAAAGGAAGTTGCGCTTCTCCGAAGGTTTTAATGTTGCTCCCTTCTGTGGTTTTTGATGCAGCGCCCCCACAGGTGAGGAGGTGCAAATAGATTTTTCACAGGGTTTGGATCATTAGACACATTCCAGTGTGAAAATGTAACGAATGTTGCAATTCTGGTCCCTAATCGAACCAAGTCTACTAAGCTGGCATGTGTGAAATTAAAGAGACAACTTGAAGCCATAACCTCTCAGTCTTTGAGTCTTTTTTTTATAATCTAAAGGCAGTGGTGGGAAGTAACGAAGTACAAGTACTTTGTTACTGTACTTAAGTACAATTTTCGTGTATCTGTACTTTACTTAAGTAGATTTAATAATGGATACTTTCTACTTTTATTCCACTACATTTTACAATAAGTATCTGTACTTTCTACTTCACTACATTTCTACAAAAGTGTCGCGTTACTCGTTACATCCAAGTCTCGTTGCTCTTTTTTTCCGTTAAAATGTGAAGTTCAGGGATTTAAGGTGGCGCCGTAAAATCCAAGCAATAATGTGACTTAGTGTCTGTTGTCACCCATCGGCTCCACCTTTACTCGCACGCGGAGCTCCAAGACATGCGCAGTGGTTTCCTCTGAGCGTCAGTAATATAATAGCGCTGCATAAATCATAAGATATGGCGACATGTAAAATCAGCAGCGCTTCGCTTTCACAGATGGCGGGGACTTCGTCCAATTTTTAACGTCACTTGGAAGGAAAGCTTAAAGAAAGGTAAGCTCCGTGGACGTGATGCTAGCAAAGCTAGCTGTATTGACTGAAACACATGTTGCATCTGCGCAGTGGTGGGAAGTAACGAAGTTCGTTACTGTACTTAAGTACAATTTTCGTGTATCTGTACTTAAGTAGATTTAATAATGGATACTTTCTACTTTTACTCCACTATATTTTACAGTAAGTATCTGTACTTTCTACTTCACTACATTTCTACAAAGTGTCGCGTTACTCGTTACATCCAAGTCGAGTTGCTCTTTTTTTCCGTTAAAATGTGAAGTTCAGGGATTTAAGGTGGCGCCGTAAAATCCAAGCAATAACGTGACTTAGTGTCTGTTGTCACCCATCGGCTCCACCTTTACTCGCACGCGGAGCTCCAAGACATGCGCAGTGGTTTCCTCTGAGCGTCAGTAATATAATAGCGCTGCATAAATCATAAGATATGGCGACATGTAAAATCAGCAGCGCTTCGCTTTCACAGACGGTGGGGACTTCGTCCAATTTTTAACGTCACTTGGAAGGAAAGCTTAAAGAAAGGTAAGCTCCGTGGACGTGATGCTAGCAAAGCTAGCTGTATTGACTGAAACACATGTTGCATCTGCGATGAAAAAAAGTTGTCACTCATGCGCTGAATTACTGTGTGGAGGTGTTGACTGAGGTGTTGCATATATGGGACAACGCTGTGACCAAAGTGCAGTAAAGCAATATGACATTCATGGACGATCCGATTCTTCTGGACGGATCTTGACCAAGTCCTATAGTTCTGAAGCCTCACTGAGAGCCGTTCTTTGTTCTTGTAATGCTCTGCGTACACTGCAGTAGCTATTTTATTTCATTAAAATATCTTTATATTTCATTGGCGAATAAATAAAACAAGAACGTAGGAACGCAGAGCATGCTCATTGCTCTTTGTTTTCGTCACCTGTCATGGTGGCAGACATTGCAGCAGAAGGGAGGATGAGAACAGTCACGGTGCTCCTCCTGCTTGGTTACTTCTTGCTTATTGGGCCTTGGACAGTGTTCATAGTTGAGTGCTGTTAATTGCTATGTTTAATGGTGCAATTTCTGACATTGGCAATATGGGCAACCGCCCAGGGTGTTATTTTTTTAGGGATGGCAGGAGACCTCTGTGTATTGTGGCACAGAGATGAAAGCAAAACAGAATGAAGAAGAGTTTGAATTGTCACTGGTTAAATTTATTTCAGCTCTAAGTATTTAATATCTAGGTGTTTTTATGGGAAAGTGAATCTTTCAGATCAATTTGAGAAGCAATTTTGATAGGTACACTTAATGTTATTGTCATGTAGCACGGGGTGCTGGTTTTGATTTGGTCTTGGGTTCAGTGGTCTAGACTACAACTCTGCTACGTGGCTCCTTGGTGCCATGTCCTCCTCTGCCAGTTGGATTTCTTTCAAAATAAATGTGTGGCAAAAAAAGTGAAGTTCATGTTATGTTAGGACAGGAGACAAGATGTTTCCATCCCTGAAATTATGATGCATAGAATCACATATCTAAGTCTAAACTATGTTACAGAGTAAACACAATAAAAACATGCTTTATCTGTGGCATTGATCATTAAAATGGCACATTACTGATGTATTAAAATTAAATACGATTGGTTCACTTAATGATATTAGCGATTAGGCAATGCATTCAGCAAGTACTTTTACTTTTAATACTTAAGTATTTTTAAAAGCCAGTATTTTTTTACTTTTACTTAAGTAAAATGTTAATGTGGTACTTTGACTTTTACTTAAGTACATTTTTGTCTGTGTATTTGTACTTTTACTTAAGTAAATTTTTTGAGTACTTTCTCCACCACTGTCTAAAGGACACTTTGATGGTGGTTTTACATTCAGAAGATTTCATTCACTTGCTAGTAACTTCTTCAAATATTTGAATTTAACCCTCGTACGATCTTAACATTCAGTTTACTCTCCTTGTCCTACGGGTCAAAAATGACCCACCCTTACAAAAACCCCCAAATTAAGCAGCTTACTTGAATTTGAAATCCAAAATCTATTTTGCATGATGAAACAATCTGTTATTTATCAACTCAATTTAATTCATTTTTATCATGTTGTTTTTTTTGTTACACAATACAAAAAGATGATCAACAATATTACACTTTTTTCTTTTTACGACAAACCAAGTCAAACAAAGTTTTCTTTTACACAGTAAAGGTTTATTATTGTAATTATATAAATGTGAAGTAATTACTTCTGAATTAATAACTAAAGGGAAATAAGTAAACAATTGGTAAATATTTTGTCGACAGTTCATTCTTTATACTGTTTAGGACGTCAATTATGAAAATATTTCTCTCATAAGAACATCTTCAACATAAGATGTTGACCATTAAATGTTAAAAATCTCATGTTTAACATCCCGCAAAATTATATAAGACATTCAACATCTTGTGCAGGACAGTATGTGTGAACGTACAACCTACAACGTACAACGCAACTACACATTATTCAGGTGGATGCGAAAACATAAATCGTTTTTTTGTTGCTTTTGGGAGCTTGTGTGATGTGAGGATAGCTGCAGATTGATAGTGCAGGTCAAATACAAGTTCAGTTCATACATCGATCTAGTTTATTTGATGTGTGTGTTTGTAAAATAATAATAATAATTGTAAAAGAAGAAGAAATATTGATAATAAAACACTTCCCGACTCCACTAAGGGACAGGGGTGTAAAGAAAATGGATGGACAAATGGATAAAACACTTTTTATAAACATTTGTAAACCTGCTGTGATGCTGCTTGTTATTTAGGATTGCAGCTTCGCTTCAGCCAGTTTTATTTTATGCAGCTGCGTTTTATTTTTTAATTAAAAATATCCGCTGTATGTAGGGCTGTTTTTGACTGGGAAACGATGTGTGGCAGAGTGGTGCTCGAATGTCCTGAAGCAGCAAACGCACCATCTGTACAGCTGCAGGTGCAGCCTGGAGTATTCTGATTGGAGCCACTTGTAGGAGAAAATGACCCGAAGAAGCTTTTTAAGATAAAAAAAAAACTCCCCCCTAATTTTAAGATAAAACAATATAAGGCCATTTTGGGAAATTAAGCACCTTTTTTAATTTGAAGCTGAGGTGAAAACCTGCTGAGGGGGAGAAGAGGGGTCTGCCATGAAGAGAAAAACACGGTGGAAAATAGTCAGGTAAGCTAACTATGCTATTATGCTACCTTCCTGTCGGAACCAGTCTGTTAGTTTCTTTACCAACAACCCAAGTGTTTTTTTATTTATTCATTTTATTTTATTCTTTATTATTATTATTTTATTGTATTTTTTTAACAAACAACTGCCAAAGTATTTTGAAAGTGAACTCAGCGAAGTGCTAACTCTTTTCCGCAGGCCATCGGTGTCACCGTTCCTTCTAGAGTTCACCATCCCCCCATATCGCTCCAAAACAAACCAAAGTGGGCTAGTTCGTTAGTGCTCCGTTTGTGCAGGTTTGTGCCGTTAAAATGTTCGTTTGTGCAGCTTTTGTCTTTGAGATATTAAAAGTTATAATTTTGGCCAATGACGTCACCGTCACCCTATCATGTTCCAAATCAAACCTAAGTGTGGGCTACTTCTTTTAATTCTTCAGATTCTCAGCTGTTGTACAATGTGTACATTTTGTTTTGAACTTCAATAAAGACTTAGAACAAGAAAAAAATGTGTCTCATTTCAAGAAATGTTTTAAGATAGCAATGTTTTTTCACAAATTTGTAAGGTATTTTTTAACATGTCTTTTTTAAGAGAGTTGGTCCTCGCACCCTGCTGTGCCAGGCCATTATCCTCAAGAGCCGCTGACTCCCAAGTGCGGATTACAGCCTTGGTAATTAATATATTACCAGTTGAACTGTCTGAAACTACCATCAGCTAAGCCAAGTTGCATTTAGCTGTAAAGTTTGTTTTTATTCAAACTTCAGCAGTTTTCTAGTTCTGTTGAGGTAGTGACATCAATTTGTGACATCACACAAATTGATGTCACAGAGAGTGATGCATTGATGTCACAAGGCTGCAGTCTTGAATTCTACGGTCATTACCACTGCAGAAGTCGAAGAGTAAGCATAAGTATTGTCTCTTAAGTGATTGTATTTTTGGATTTATCTACAGAGTCAGCTCAGTATGTGGTTTTTTGACATATTGAAAAAAGTCAGCATGTTGTTCGTCAACAGACAGACTCTGACGGAAGAAAATGAGGAGAACATGAACAGGATTAAAATTAGGAATATAAAGCTGGAGAAGGAGAAAAGCGCCGTCTTGCTGAAGATAAACACTGCCCTGGAGCTGGAAAACATTGCCCTGAAGCAGGATAACACTGACCTAGAGAAGGATAACACCGCTCTGGAGCAGAAAAGTGCCATCTTGGTGAAGATAATTACTGAACTGGAGCAAGAAAACACTGCCCTAGAGAAGGAGAAGACCGCTCTGGAGCAGAAAAGCACTGTGTTGGAGCAGATAAACACTGCCCTGGAGCAAGAAAACACTGCCCTGGAGCAAGATAACACTGCCCTAGAGAAGGAGAAGACCGCTCTGGAGCAGAAAAGTGCCATCTTGGAGAAGATAAGCACTGCCCTGGAGCAAGAAAACACTGCCCTAGAGAAGGAGAAGACCGCTCTGGAGCAGAAAAGCACCGTGTTGGAGCAGATAAACACTGCCTTGGAGCAGGAAAACACTGCCCTAGAGAAAGAGAAGACCGCTCTGGAGAAGAAAAGCACCGTGTTGGAGCAGATAAACACTGCCCTGGAGCAAGAAAACACTGCCCTAGAGAAGGAGAAGACCGCTCTGGAGCAGAAAAGCACCGTGTTGGAGCAGATAAACACTGCCTTGGAGCAGGAAAACACCGCCCTAGAGAAAGAGAAGACCGCTCTGGAAAAGAAAAGCACCGTGTTGGGGCAGATAAACACTGCCCTGGAGCAAGAAAACACTGCCCTAGAAAAGGAGAGGACCGCTCTGGAGAAGAAAAGCATCGTGTTGGCGCAGATATACACTGCCCTGGGGCAGGAAAACACTGCCCTAGAAAAGGAGAGGACCGCTTTGGAGCAGAAAAGCACCATGTTGGAGCAGATAAACACTGCCCTGGAGCAGGAAAACGCTGCCCTAGAGAAGGAAAAGACCACTCTGGAGCAGAAAAGCACCGTGTTGGAGGAGATAAACACTGCCCTGGAGCAGGAAAACACTGCCCTAGAGAAGGAAAAGACCACTCTGCAGCAGAAAAGCACCATGTTGGAGCAGATAAACACTGCCCTGGAGCAGGAAAACACTGCCCTAGAGAAGGAGAAGACCGCTCTGGAGAAGAAAAGCACCGTGTTGGAGCAGATAAACACTGCCCTGGAGCAGGACAAAACTGCCATGGAGAAGGAAAAGACCACTCTGGAGCAGAAAAGCGCAGTCTTGGAGCAGATAAACACTGCCCTGGAGCAGGAAAATACTGCCCTAGAGAAGGAAAAGGCTGATCTGGAGCAGAAAAGCACCATGTTGGAGCAAATAAACACTTACTTGGAGGAAATAAACACCGCCTTCGAGCAGGAATACACCACCTTGCAGAAGAAGGGCACCATCTTTGAGAATATATACAAAAACCTGCAGCTTCAAGTGGAACAGTTGGAGAAAAGGCTGAGGGACACAGAGAAGCAGCAGAAATAGCTGCCAGTAGTAAGTCTTGTCTAGCCATCATGAAGACAGCCTGTCTGTTTCAGACCAGCCACAGAAACAGCAACCTGTATTCAGATGTGTGGTCGGAGACTTCTCCACTACACTTTTGAAAATGCAATATGCACTACACTTCTCCAGGGCTCTGGAGGTCAGGCAGGAGACCGACAGGACTTGTCCTGTCAGTCTCCTGCCTGACCTCCTGAGCCTCGTAGTAAGTCTTGTCGGTCTCTGGTCTGACCCGCAGGGCTTGGTAGCGAGTCCTGTCTGTCTCCTGCCCAACCTCCAACGCTTTGTACCTAGTCCCATTGGTCTCTCGGCTAACCTCCAGGGCTTCGTAGTAACTGCATGGAGTTTGCATGTTCTCCCCATGCATGCATGGGTTCTCTCCGGGTACTCCGGCTTTCTCCCAAAGTCCAAAAGCATGACTGTTAGGCACCTGACAATCCTACCCATGGGATCACTAATCACATCACTAATCATGTGTTTTGCGGCTGTTTCAGACCAGCCACAGAAGCAGCAGCCTGTATGTAGTCAGACGTGTGGTTGGAGACTTCTCCACTACACTTTTGAAAATGCAATATGCAATACACTTCTCCAGGGTTTCATAGCGAGTCCTGTCGGTCTCCTGCCCGACCTCCAACGCTTCATAGCTAGTCCTGTTGGTCTCTTGGCTAACCTCCTGGGCTTCGTAGTAAGTCTCGTCGGTCTCCGGTCTGACCTGCAGGGCTTGGTAGCGAGTCCTGTCGGTCTCCTGCCTGACCTCCAGAGCCTCGTAGTAAGTCTCGTCGGTCTCTGGTCTGACCTGCAGGACTTGGTAGCGAGTCCTGTCGGTCTCCTGCCCGACCTCAAAGGCTTCATAGTAACTGCATGGAGTTTGCATGTTCTCCCCATGCATGCGTGGGTTCTCTCCGGGTACTCCGGCTTCCTCCCAAAGTCCAAAAGCATGACTGCTAGGCACTTGATGATCCTACCCATGGGATCACTAATCACATAACTAATCACCTGTTTTGCGGATGTACAGGTAAACAACCTGTACATGCGACTTTCTTTTTTTTGTTTGTCCGCAAGAGGAGTCTTTAATTCTTCGAAAACAATCCCATATGCAAGTTTTGCACTAAATGTTCTGGTTTTATAGCTATTTAAAAACAGTTGACGAGATTTAAAGGTCTATAGGACATGTCGTAATTTTATAAAGCACACTTTGTAAACAACATATTTAGTTGCTGACCGGACATGATTGGTACCATGTGACGGGAGAGACTGACCTTTCAAGACATCTTTGTAAATTCACTCCCGGGTCAGAATTTTAACTGCGTAATTTGACACCCTGCAATGCGCTGTGCACATGCCCTACTGGCAGGAGGGCCTGTTTCCTGTTTATGGCTTGCTACTGCTGGAGTTTCGTCCGTCTTCCTTCAAGTCAGTTCATTGGTGATTCATTTTTGGGAAAATTTATTTGTGATGGCACAGCAGAAGAAACAATGATTTAGATTAGTGGTTCTCAACGTGGGTGTTACCGCCCCCCGAGGGGGCGTTCAGAGGACGGCAGGGGGCACTGGCGGACATTTTTACAAAAGGGGGGCACTGGAATGCTTTTGGGGGGCATTTAGTCGAAGGTAAACTTTACACACCTTACATGCACAACAATGCCAGTTTAGACTTTGAGCAACTTGGTAAAACTGTATTGTGTAACATTAAACCATGTTTGGCTGCAACTGTATCGATGGCAGCCTGGGCCAGATTTTAGTAGGGGCTTACCGGGGCTGCAGCCCTGGGCCCCGGCATTTCGGGGGCCCCAAGGATGTTTTGTGTTTTTGTGAATGGATAGTGTCAGAATTTAATCAATGACTATGATGATTTTGACAGCACCAATGAAAAATGTTCCAATTTGTTCTGGCAAACGTCCATCTTGAATGCTTGCTTGTTATTGGTCCACTTTTGATGCATCTTACGCATTGGGTAAGAGGAGCGTCAAGGGAATATTATTTTACAATGGCGGACAACAGAAAATATGACAGCGGTTAAAATTATGTTAAAAGAACTGTAAAATAATTTGAAAACAAACTTGGTCTTTTTTAAAGTTTATCTGCTAAATTAAAGTAAAAATTTAAATGACTGTAGATACAAAACAAAGATTGTGCATGTCTGCATTATAAGACAGGCTCAAAGTTTCAAACTTTTCAGGGTTGAGTATTGTTTTCTTATTTGGGTTACATGGTTTGCGTTTGAGTAAATGTAGGTCGTGATTGTGGTTCGAGTTCCTACAAATAAGTTGAATGCAAAAGTGTCATTAATAAATGGAAATCTGTATTTTGTTCTTCATATTTTTCAAGATGTTCTCTGTAAAAACCTTGATCTAGAAGATGCTTTTATTGAGAACCGGGTGCTGTAAAAAATCCTTCAGAGGGCAGCACTTTGGACTTACCTGGGTCAGGATATTTTCTGAAAACCACAGTATGCCTGATCTCTTTTTTCCAGAAGATATTGTTTATATCCATGTTCTGTCTGACTGGCAGAGAAGCACTTTTTTGGCATTTATTTCCTCCACTATTTACCAAGAACTTTAAAACCAAAGAAAAAGTTTGAGTTTTGATATATTCCACTTGTACTTATATGGACTTGTAAATGCTGGGGACATTTGTATAAATATTGTTTTACTCGCTTTGCTTTGTAAAAGTATATTTGAGCATTGCACTTTCTTGCACTCAATCTGTTTTATAGTTTGTGTTGAAGTCCAGGCAACAATAACTATTCAGTGATTTTATTTTGTGATGCAAGCATCATATTCTAGTTTCAACCCCAACATGTGGTTTAGTCTTTCTAGAAAAGAGTTCAGAGTTGTTTGTAGTTTGTGACAACTGGCTTATTAAAGTTGTAAGTTGTCAAAACTTACTGTTCGGTCATTTTCTGCTCATCCTCTAAAACAAAACAAACACATACAAAATATATATATATATATATATATATATATATATATATATATATATATATATATATATTGACTCTAGCCCAGGGGCCCCTATCCTAAATCCGGCCCTGATGGCAGCTCTTCTTCTATTCAGTGTTTGTTAGCTTTTGTTAGCTTTTTGGCGCAGCTCCGTTCTCCTGCTACTGGTAGCTAAAATCACGATACCCTCACTGTGTATTCCTTTACAAAATGAACCCATTCAAATAGAGAAATAAGGAAATCCCTCCATGGGTGATACCACGATAGAGAGCGTTCATTGTATAGCGTTAACACCGGTGCTGTAAGTGGTCCGGTATGAAACGGGGGTGATAGAACAATGGTACCACAGCACTTTTAAATGTCAATAATCAGAATACAGAAATTGTTTCCGTTGTTTTAAAAACGTTTCTGTCAGTCTGCCTTTTCCCCATCGATATGCTTCCCGACCGCCCTGCACCATACGCGGTAAAAAAAACAACAACAACAAAACAAACAAAAAACGACGCGCACATTGCGCAAAACTCTGAAACAGGAGAAGCGGGACATAAAACGGAGAGACGAACTAGATGCAAATTATGGCATAAAAACAGAGAATCCAACGCTGAACAGTGAAAAAATCAACACATGTGAAACACATGACGATTAGGCGGCGCAACAGGTGATGAGTGGAAATTAGCTGTGTGAAGCTGACACCCCACCCACGTCAAAAAATCCAGCAAATAGTCTGAATGGTTAGTGCTCCGTTTGTGCAGGTTTGTGCCGTTAAAATTTTCGTTTGTGCAGTTTTGGTTTCTGAGATATTAAACATTATTTTTTAGGTCATCTAGAGCAGTGTTTTTCAACCATTTTTGAGTCAAGGTACACTGTTTTAATTTTAAAAATCCCGAGGCACACCACCAACCAAAAATGTAAACAAAGATATTCTGTAGCCGCCTATATATAGTCATTCTTATCAAAGTCTCTTGAATAGGAATCAAATAAACACAAAAATGTATTTTTATCACATTTTACATGTCTTATTTCAAATTGCACTTAACATGTCCACTTCAAAAATACACCTGAACAGCCACAACACTGTGGTGTTAAATTTAAAGAAGTTGTAGAAAACGTCAAAGTGTTTTACAAACTAATCCACAAGCATTCTTTTAGCCAGAATACAGAAAATAATTCTTATTCTGAAAGAAGCAATAATATTTGGGAAACATTTCACTTCATATTCACTGTTAGAATATGAAGAGTTGCATGTACAAAATGTCAATATCTGTATATTTTACCCACCTAGTGTGAAACCTGTGCCTGTTTGGATGAAAACAGTTGATTTACTGGCAGAAATTGAAGAAAGACAAAGCTCTTCCTCAACATCTCTGTCTCTCTCTGTTTTTAGTTTTTATAGTAGCCAGGCTTGAGAAGCTCACTTCACACAGATATGTTGTGGGAAATGGACTCATGTTCTTTCCAACTACTGCTGAGCTTCACTGTCTTTTCCATCACTGTCATCAGTCTTTCTAGATTCAGTGCTCTCACCGCTACCTGTAACATTCATACATCACTAATTCTCGTTTTAATGTAAAATGCTCTGTACCTGCTGCCATCTAGTGGTAAGAACATTACATGATTACGCCACTGCTACTACTACAGCAGATACTCAAAGATGGCATTATATGCAGACAATTCATTTTCAAAAAATCTTTTAAAACCAATTACCGTATTTTTCGGACTATAGAGCGCACCATACTAGCACCCTCAATAAAATAAAATAAAATAAAAACTGGAAGCTGCTCTCGGTTTTCCATTAGGACCCAGCAGAGGGCCTCGTCCTAATAAATCTGCTGGACGCAGCACTCCGTCTCAAAAGTCAAACCATGGTTTCGTTCACACCGAGTTTAAGTGCAGCGGCTCTATTTCCCTCCTGTAGTGCCAGATCGACAGCCCTCAACTTAAAAGCTGCATGATATGAGTTTGAAAACATTTCTCCGTCGTGCCTGCTGCTAGCATGTGCTTGTTCTAAATGAAAATTAGCACGTTCTTCTTTGATTTACAATTTTGACTTCTAATGATTCACTTCCTGCTAGAGAGCCCCCTGGTGGTTGAAGAAAAATCCACAGAAAAGCCACAGCGGGCTACAATCCGCATGGTTCAAAGCTTAGGAAAAAAAAGTAGCAGCTTATAGTCCGGAAAATACGGTACAGTAGTGAAATTGAATAATTTCCACGGCACACCTGACGATCACTCACGGCACACTAGTGTGCCGCGGAACAGTGGTTGAAAAACACTGCCTTATACGACGGTAACGGTGCTCGGATCTGGAGAACCCGAACAACAATGCAAGTTTGTTTTTTTGTTTTCACGACATGAACTATTAGAACCAAAACCAGAACCTGCTACGAGCTAAATAACAGAGCAGAAAATGTCAAAAGAGCTAGCAAAGAAACCACAGGCATATATGGAGTGGCCCTCTCCACTCGGTGCTCTTAGAATGAAGTATAAGCACATTTTATTAATCATAAATCGCTAAATACTTGACAGATTTTCACGCCTTTTTGCTGGAAACCTCATTCAAGCAGCTATCATAGCCATTTATTTTTTTTAATACAAAAAAACACACAGACTCCAAACAACTTTGAAAAAGTATTCGTCACTCTGTTCAATACTCCAATCCCTCACTTCTGACGTCCATCATGGCGCCTCAAATGATTAAGGGTGCGTTCACACTGCAGCCTGAAGTGACCCAATTCCGATTTTTTGGACGTAATGCGACCTCTATCCGATTTTTTCATGGCAGTGTGAACAACACAGGTCGGATTCTTTTACGAATGTGACCCTTAACCGATACGTATCCGATTCAAATGCGATCTAACGTTCAGGTTGCATTCATCCGAACTGAACGTCACTGATTCTCAACAAATCTCACTATTCTGCGTCCTGATATGCGCAAGAGGGAAGAAAAACAACAACCATGACTGACTATATGAGGAGGAAGTTGTTAATATGCTGCTCCGGCCGGACAACAACTTCAAATATGTAAGCTAAGCTCCACCGATAGCCTCCATGTTTACTACCGCAAACTCTGAACACTTCTTTTTATGGCGGTTGGCAGAACACTTAGAATGCTGACGCTATTGCGGCCTCTAGTGCGCATGCGGGACACTTTCAGGTCGTTTGCCCGTCAGTGTGAACGGCCCTGGCAAAAAAATCGGAAAGGATGGAGATGCTTTGCAATAAAGTATTTCCAGGTAACAATTCAGACAAAAGTACCTCTAAGAAAGAGAGCACTGAGTCTGAATACGATGCGTTTGACGCCTTTCTTTTTGAACCCTCCCCAGCTGGGGAGGTTCTTCAGGATCGATCCTCAACAGAGAAGCAAGCTTCCCCGGCTGGGGAAGCTTGCTTCTCTGAGTATGATTCATTTGACGCCTTTCTTTTCGAACCCTCCCAGGCTGGGGAGGTTCTTCAGGATCGATCCTCAACAGAGAAGCAAGCTTCCCCGGCTGGGGAAGCCGGGGAAGCTTGAAGTATGCAAATGAAGTATGATTCATTTGACGCCTCTCTTTTCGAAACCTCCCCGGCTGGAGGTTCTTCAGGATCGATCCTCAACAGAGAAGCAAATGAAGTAAGCAAATGAAGTATGATTCATTTGACGCCTCTCTTTTCGAAACCTCCCCGGCTGAGGAGGTTCTTCAGGATCGATCCTCAACAGAGAAGCAAGCTTCCCCGGCTGGGGAAGCTTGCTTCTCTGAGTATGATTCATTTGACGCCTCTCTTTTCGAACCCTCCCCGGCTGAGGAGGTTCTTCAGGATCGATCCTCAACAGAGAAGCAAGCTTCCCCGGCTGGGGAAGCTTGCTTCTCTGAGTATGATTCATTTGACGCCTTTCTTTTCGAACCCTCCCAGGCTGGGGAGGTTCTTCAGGATCGATCCTCAACAGAGAAGCAAGCTTCTCCGGCTGGAGAAGTTTGCTTCTCAGAAATTGTCATGTGTTGTCTGAAAAAGATATGGGAACTTTTGTTATTGTTGTTGTTTGGTTTGTGTTTCTTGTGCTGTTTATTTTTATCGCTAGCTTCTCTTTACTTTGGTTATTATTTGTGTTTTTTAGTTTTTCTATATCTTGTCTGTGCACTTCCGTTTGAAACGATTTGGAGAGAAAACTATGTCCAAGGGAACGAGTGCCCCATTCGTCCAAAGGAGCAAACTTCTCTGGCTGGGGAAGTTTGCTCCAAAGAAGATCTCGTGAAGACGACAAAAATTGGGTATTTTCTAAAAATTATATGGGAACATCTTGTGTTATTGTCTTTCTTTGGTTTGTGTTGCTTGTGTTTTTCATTTTTATTGCGAGTTTTTCTTTACTGTAGTGCTTATTTGAGATTGTTATTTTTTCTATATATTGTGTGCGTACATGTATATACATTTCTGAACATATATAGATTAATATAGTATATATATACACACAGACACATATACACACACACACACACACTGCTACATATATATATTTGTAGCAGAGTTTATTTTATTTTATTTATAAAAAATTTTTTATGAACCTTCTCAAAACTCCTTTTTTTTTATTCACATGTCTGTAATCACCTTTGCACTCAGCAGGGCTATTTCTGTTTTATATTATGGAGAAGCTTTCATTTTCTTCTGTTTTTGCGTTATATCCTGTGTGTTCCCGCTGCCCTCCTCAGTACACGCCAAGCTGTGCTGGGGAGAGGTAAGTGTACAGAGCTGTATTAAAATATTGAAAATGTTCTAAAAAGTATGTTGTAAACTCACATGTTGTTATATATATTGTTGTTTAACTGTTTATGTTTAGCGCAGCACTGTACTCGGCATTTATTTCCCAAGTTAGTAACACCCATCAAGTTTTCTGTAGCAACGTGATTATTTTTTGTTCTTTTGGTTGGTTAAGGTGTTTGTGAGGAAGCCAGAACCCAAGAACTGCTGTGCTGAGAGTATTTTTGTTCTAAACAGGAATTTATATATTCCCTTCTCACCCTCCGTGGGTGGTCTGTTTCATCCTCTGAGCTCGGGTCCTCTACCAGAGGCCTGGGAGCTTGAGGGTTCTGCGCAGTATCTTGGCTGTGCCTAGAACTGCACATTTCTGGACTGAGATGTCTGATGTTGTTCCTGGGATCTGTTGTAGCCACTGCTCCAGTTTGGGGGTGACTGCCCCGAGGGCCCCGATGACCACAGGCACCACTGTGGTCTTCACCTTCCAGCCCTTTTCCAGTTCCTCTCTGAGGCCCTGGTATTTCTCCAGTTTTTCGTGCTCCTTTTTCCTGATGTTGTAATCACTTGGTATTGCTACATCCACTACAACGGCTTTCCTCTGTTGTTTATCCACCACCACAATGTCCGGTTGGTTCGCCATTACCATTTTGTCTGTCTGGATCTGGAAGTCCCACAGGATCTTAGCTCGGTCATTCTCCACCACCTTCGGGGGTGTTCCAAGCCAATTTTACTTATACGAGTAAGATATATTATCTTATTTTAAGAAAAATTATCTCAAGTAAAGAAAATGTTACTTGACACTGAATTTCTTGAAATAGCGTAAAATTTTCTTATTTTAAGAAAAATCTTCTATGTATTAAGAAAATAAATCTCATATATTCTATTTGTATTAGTAAAATTGGCTTGTTTTAAGTACAAATACACTAATTTTAAGATATTTGTAGGTTTATCTTGGTTAGATATTTTTTCTTGTTTTAGAAAATCTTGACAAGATACATTTTCTTGTTCTGTTGGCTGATAATTTTTCTTATTTTAAGAAAATTATACCCTATTTTTGTACTTTTTTTTCTTGTTTTTGAAAGGGGACTTTTTGCAGTGATATGCCTAAATCTAGTTTATTTTTATTGTTGCATAGGATTAAAATATATATTTCGTCATAGCTTTACTCAAGGTTCTTATGCCAAGACAAAAATCCACAAATTTATCTTGTGAATACTGGAAAAAGAGATGTTATTGGCTTGCTGAAATGAAGACATAAGTTCAATTACTTTTAACATCTTTATTACATTTAAGTTTCACTTAAACACAATAAAACATGACTACTGGTCAGAATTTAAAGTCTGGATGGGCATCTGATTCTGAAACAATCCTGTAAAATGACAGAACAATGACGATCTGACACATCTGCCGCACTCATAAGATGCCCTAAGTCAAGCAAACCAAATTGTCCAAAGCAAAAAAAAATCTTGGGATTAGATGTCAACAATAGGACTTCTTCCAATAAGCCATAGCCTTTTATATGTGGAAGTCTTGCCTCAGTTACGGACGCTGTTCTCAAGACATCTTGTCAGCAGCACAGAGAGGAGTGGCCACAGACACACGGATGCTGAAAGGTGTAGTAGCTATGATGTCCTCCTTTCAGAAGATCAGGGCAGGCATGGTTCCAATGGCCAGTAGAAAGTTGGTTTCACGATCACAGCAGAGCTGAAAAGTGGTCTTGTTTGAAGATGTTGGGTCATCTGCTAATTGGAGCACAGACAGAAAAACAATCACAAAACAAACCATGTTTTAGGGACTAATCAGTGTAATGATGAATCAGTATCATAAATTTCTTACCTCGAGAATGTGAAGGATGCTGTCGCTTGCAATTCCTAAAGTTTCTTGTAGATGGTGCAATACGTGATTGGAGATGTGTCTGGCATAGGCTTCACCATGGCAACAGTTTGGTTTACTTGAAAAATAAAACGAGTCTTATTTTAGTTCATGTGCTCAATTACAATATTACATGAATTCAAGATGGCAAGAAAGTCATTTTAATTAAATCAAACTAGGACTACTTAAATTCACCAATTAAAAATAGTGTTTAAAATATCCTGGTAACAGTGTGGAATATCTAACCTTGTAGACTCATTGCATTTAAGTTTTTAAATTACAGCACATCAAACACCCTCAGTTAGTGAAATACTAGGCGGAATTGCCCTTTAACCATTTCCCGAATCAGAAGCTACGAATGAGAAGCCACCTTAGCTATGTTAAAAAACGGAAGCTACCATGAACTCGTGTCGATATTATTTTTAAGCCACAGCTATTGTGGTTAATAACTGTTCAAAGCTCACATTCACAAGAGCGGCTCTTTAACCGCGGATGAAAATTGGCATATCACGACATGCTAACTAGCTTCAGTTAGCTTATCTTAGAAAGACAGACAACTTTAAACTTACCTCTCAGTACAGCAGCTGTAGGGTCTATACACGTAAAAAAAGTCCTCCATCTTCATCCATGTCCAACCGAGATTAGAGAATTTGCCAAAAGAAAATCTTATAAAAGTACAGTAGATAAAAGCTTAGTTAGGCTGTTACAACTGAATTAACCGTTAATCAGGGCAGTTAAATGATCTCTGGCGTTGCCGTTAGTGATGTGCGGATTGATACTGAAATATCGATTCTTCCGATACCAGAACTTAATTCTTTAAAATCTATTGTCAGATCCAAGGATCAATACTTTCAACACTTTAGTAATTTGAGATAATGTAGATTACAAGAGCACATTAGAAAGTAACTAAATTATTGAGATCTTGCCTAAATGAAACGTTGTTAATGGGAACTACTTTTTCTTCCGCCTGGTAAGTATGTAATGTGTAAGTAATGCCCAAGCGCAGCGTGCTGCTGACGCTCACTCACTCAGAAATGAACATGTTGACAGATTATAAAAAAAGTGACACGGAGCTATTTCAGCTGTCATTTTATAGTAGTTTTAATAATTAAACAATGATGTACACTGCTCAAACAAAAAATAAAGGGAACACTTAAACACTTAAGTGAACACTTAAGTGTTCCCTTTATTTTTTTGAGCAGTATATTTAGTAGGGTTATTACTTTACTAATTTTCTTTTTTTTAGTTTGCAACTCCATTTTCACATGTTTTGTATATTTCTGCTGAATTAAAATAGCTTATAGTAAACAAGATTGTTGTCTCAATATACTTCTGAGTTTAAAATGAGTGCATTAGAGTACATTGTGTTCTTTTTATGAAGCCAAGATATGGATTACATTTATTTTTTATTTAATTAAGAAACAAATTAACTGTCTTTGCACAAAGTATGGGATCTGTATTGCCAATACCAGCTTAAATTTTACTCGGTATTGGATCAGAAAGAAAATCTGTTGTATCGAACATTAATACTATCTCACTGACATTTTGGGCGCTTTCCCATTTGGATTGTATGATGTCATAAAAGGGGTTACAAACACGATGAATAAAATATTGTTCAAACTAATATTAGTAACTTATAAAGTAAGAATTTGAAATATAAACCAAAAGTTAAAATATTTAGCATGACATTGAGCTAATCAATATTGTTGGTTCTAATCTCATTGTGTGGAATACCAGCCATTTCAAATCACACATCAATAGAAATTTCATGACATGTCAGTAAGAGGTCCCACATCTTGCATCAAGAAGATCAGATTAACGTCCACAGCAGTCAGAAACATGCCAAGAATTATCTTGATATATAAACTGATATTGTCTCTGAAATTGTTGTGTTAAATGTCAACCGTTTAAATATTAAATTATAATTTCCAGTACACTCTGCCAACTTATACAAGAGTATAAGTTCATGTTTATTTTTTTTGTTTTTTTCATTGACAATAACAAAGGATTCCATTTGGGCATAGTCTGTTTTAATTATCTGAATACATTTCATTAAGTATGTGATTTTGCTTTCTGTGCTTGAAATAAGAAATTTTTACTTATAAAATAAGTTCTAGACTTGAAGTTTGATTGGTAAATATTGATATTCTAGATTCTAGCACATATTTACTCATAATAAGTACTATTTTCTTAATATTAAGCTTTTATATCTTACTGAGATAATTAAGTACAAAAACACTTAAAATAAGAAAAATATTCTAACATAAATCCCTCTTGGTGAGAAAAATTATCTTGTCAGAAAGAAAACAAGAAAAATCTCCTTAATTTAAGATATTTAATCTTACTAAGATTTCAGTTTTTGCAGTGTACATATATATACACATAAATATATATATATATATATATATATATATATATATATATATATATATATATATATATATATATATATATATATATATTCAACATTTCGTGCAAATAATATAGAAATGACGAGAGGAGTTGGAGCCAAATTCCTACCGCATATAAACCCGGTAAGTTTTCAGCTCTTCTTCATTAACGTGACATAAATAGGTTATAATGATTTTCATTCAGTCAGGACTTTACGCTGAATCTAGCCACATGCATCACAGGTAGATTCTAGTAAAGCATTGATTAATGCCTGATATTAAAATTAGTTAGTGGACTTGTAGCCATTATTTTGTGCCCATGTGGCTGGACACCACACGGCACAACGAACCCGATCGAACCGTTATACCTAGGATTTCAGTCGGCTAAGGTGTCTCTCAAGGTTTGAGAAAGGGGCCGACAATCGGCCAACAACTCGTGTCGTGTGCGCTGGACATTACACTAAGGAAATGAGGACAGGAGGGTCAGTGGAGAGCACCGGAGTTGAGCCTTTTTTCATTCAGTGTCATCAACAGAAAGAAAAAAAGGCAGGAAGAGGCGATAAAGCCGATAATTAAAATGAGGTTGACAGGTTTAATTTATCGTGCGATTAATTGATTTATCGTTTATCGCGACTGGCCTATTCCCACCAGTGCAGAGTCTGTGTGTGAGTGCATCTACATCAGTAGCGAGGTGAAGAAAACTTCTGTCAAGAAAAGCATCCTAAGAGCCAACATCCCTCCAAAACGACGACACAAAAGCTCACAAAGATCAAGGACAGTAATGAAATTTGACAAAAAACGCAAGTATGGCGAGAAGAAGACGGGTGCAAAATAACTTTTTATAAAATCCCGTCTGATTGTTTGGTATTTCTGCAGCCTTTGATCACAGCAGAAGAAAGATGAATTGTAGCACGAATCCTAGGTGGTGCCAATAGTTAAACATCCTTATACAATCCATGTGTGACTTTGTCTCTTAACCAAGAACGCAAGCTCAAGTTCAGCAACACGTGATCAATCCTCAAAAAACAAGCAGAGAATCTTAAGACAAAAAAAATAATAAGTTTTGGTCCAGAATGCTGCATCCAGCATGTGAGAGAGAATTATCTTCCCCTGACAATGCCGACTCTTAAGTAATGAAATCTTTACATTAATAAGGATTGCACAGTTACTCTGCTACCCAGAATCACCTTTTTCTCATCCTGCATCATGTGCTGAAACGATTACAGGGTGTGTCTTCAGCCTACACAATCTGTATCCATCTACATACATGACATTTATTTTAATGTACCCTACCAGGTGGCCTTTACCTTTATTTACCTTAAACTCAGTGTTTCCATTCTCTACTGTGTAAACATGGGTTAATATATCAGGAATTCACTAAACCTCTGGGCTTAACAGTTCATTGTGGACTCCCTGTCAGTTACATCCTGCAGAAGAAAAAGCGTCTTCAGGACAAGGTGATGAATTTGTTTTTTTTGTTCAGAGTTCGCTGTGTAAACCACGTGGTTCATGCTGTATCACCATCACCTGGAGGGGAATGTGACCACCTGAGCTGGATCTATAAAAGGAGGAGAAGAAAATATTTAACTTACCTCCTCCAGAAGAAGAAGACCGGAGAGCAGGTATGTCAGTTCAGAGGTTTCCTTAAGTAACTGATGCCACAAATAGATTTATCTAAGAAGAGCATCCATCCGTCGAGAAGGCAAACCTCATACGGGTTTCACTTTGACTTAAAAATGTACGTATATTCTTGTTGCTGTTATTTTTGCAGTTGTTATTGAGCTCAATAAAAAAAAACATGGAAAAAAGAAAGTAGTTTATGATAATTTATAATTTAATATGACTAAAGTCATATTTGTTCTGAAGACAAGGAAGAGTCAAGAAGCTGTGCAGAGTATTACAGTGTTGCACTTCTTTTGTAGAGGAATCTTCTTTGTTGTCGGGAAGATGTTTGTCATCTTGATTTGCATCTTGACACTCCAAGATGTGCACACTGCTTGTGTTGTGGTGAGTGTAACTCTAACACATTGAATTAAACTATATTTTGAATTTAGCTGAGTTTAGCACCTTTTTGTGCTTCTTTTCTTCACTTCTTCACAGAAGCTTCCAATTATCAAAGCATGCATTGAACTCAAATCTGTGTGAAGTAGTTTAATAAGTGCATACATTTTAAGTTAGCCTGTTTCTTTTTTTTCTCCACAGTGCTGAAAAAAAAACAAAAAACTGCACCATCAGTGATTTTTCCTTTTTTTTCCCCCTTCTTGCCACACATCAATGTTTCAGATCAATCTTTCCATAGGAAAATTATCCAACCTGGCCCACTGTGAAGATGTAGCCTCAACTGCCTGTCAACTTAAACGTGCAAAAGCTGGAAATGAATCTTTTACATTGCTGTGGAAAAATGTTTATCCAGTCTTTCTTGCACGATTGTTTTAAATCAGCCTCTTCAAACAAACAACATGCTTACGGTCTCTACGACATTAAAATCAGATTAAAGCCCAGATTTGGGCGAGACCACATGGTTTTTAGTTTGTCTCCATAAATCATAATTTAAATTCTGCATTTTGGATTATCTTTGTATGATGTAAAAATGTGATAATATGAAACATTTAAATGTAACGGAAAAGCAAAATTCACAAGTAACCCATAAAGGGCTAAATAATTTACCACACTGTACACTGCAAAGAATGGGTTTCAAATCTGTATGGCTGGATTAATGGAACTGGTGTAACAAAGTTTAACTATCTTTATCTTTGTTTCCACAAAGCAATACAATATCTTGTGGGTTCTGGTCATTTAGCTTCTTCCACTTTGATAACCAATCCTGACATGGTCTGCAGGAAATGCAGCTATATGCCCTCAATAAATACATTAAAAATAAATTCAAACATCAATTGTTCACAACTCCTCCTTCTGTTCGGCCCAGTTGAAAAAACTGGAGAAATCCTGCTCAGTGGGAGAAATCTGAAGGGAGATGAGAATCAAGTGAAAACAAGCAGGAACAATGAAAATGTGTTGACTTTAGTCATTTGTCACAGAATTAAGAAGAGAAACAAGCACTAAACTCTCACCAGGAATTCAGGTGTTTTCAGGTACCAATTAACAAGAGATTCATGGTGTTAATTTGTACATTATTGAAAACCAAACGGCTAAATGAGCTGCTTACTCACGGGTTTGTTTCACATAAACTAACCTCATTTCTTTTCCTCATTCCCTCATGCACATGGCTTCACATCATCATGTGTTCACAGCAAGGTAAGCGCCCCGTTAAACCCAGCAGGCGTGTTTAGCGGCAGCGTTTTATTTTCGGCATCAGCTGAAACCTCGCCAGCACGGCTCACAGTCAGATTAGCGGATTTAGCTCAGTCCTGTGTCTGTGCTCCTTTGTTACGTCGAGCCATTTCAGAGCAATTAAACCAGGATGTGTTTGTGAGTCATATCTTAAGCCGCCAGAGTAAATGTCAGCGCTCATTGTGTCTTTAATCTGCTGTTTACACATCGCTTTCTGATGTGTGTGTGTGTGTGTGTGTGTGTGTGTGTGTGTTCTTGTGTGTGAACAGATGTTTGCCCAGAGAACACAACCGTGCAGGCCGAGATCGTAAATGTTCACAACGCCTTCAGGAGAGCAGTTGAGCCTGCTGCTGCCGACATGCTGATGATGGTTGGTCCCTTTTCAACATCCTTCTTAACATTTGATTTTCTGCAACTAAGCAATAACAATAAACAGTAATAAGCAACAAAGTAACAAAAGAACGTCATTGGGTCATTGCTGAAAGCTGGCCAAATAATAAAGTTATTAATCACCTACTATGAGCCCAGATTATGTCTTGACAACCAAGATATTTTGTCAGTGAAGTTGTGCTAGATGTGTCAAAATATATTTGAAAACATGCAAACTCTGCCTACCAGATGCAACAAACTCAAGATTGTAGGTGTGAAACCATCAAGATGCACAAAAAGCAAACTTCTCATGTCCAAACATGATTTATCGCCTTTTTGCTTTAGATAATATGCACAAGTTCAGTTAGTAGTTTTCAAGTTTGGACATGGCCAATCTCTCAGCTTCACATAAACTAACTTGATTTCTTTCCCTCATTCCCTCATGCATTCAGTATAGGTTTCCTATCCATCTCCTGACTGATGTTTTTTTTTTATGTCAGTTCATCGTCTTTGTGGAAGTCCTTCTTTAGCCCCAATGTTTTATGCATTATAATCCGTCTAATAGGTCCAAACAGAAAAAAAGTTATGAAGCTGAACGCCACTGCCATCAATTAATCATTAATACTTTGTATAGCACTATTCATTCAACCATATAACATAAATTGTTTTTACTAAAATTAAAACAACAAGAGAAAAAAAACCATCAACAAGCACTTCAAACATGCTAAGCTACTTAGAAGCAAAATGTAGCATCATATTGATCACTGCAAAAACACACAATTTTACCAAGTATATATGGTCTCATTTCTAGAGCAAATATCTTAGTAAACTTCTAATAAGAAAAACTAACAGAAGTAACTTTTCAGCAAGATAGAGGAGCTTGTTTTAAGTAAACAATTTCTCAATATTGATGAAAAAGTACTAGTTTGACTGGCAGATCGTTTAATTCATAACCTGAAAATCATTTGTGTGATAATTTGACTTGTGATTTGTGACAAAATCTGATTGAGAAATGAGATGCCGTCCCACAGTAGTGTGTGACCAGCCTGATGACCAGCATGAGCAGAAGATGCCGAACTGTTGTGGTTGTGCGTAGTTTTCTTATGCCCAACAGAGGCCTCTGTTTGATAAACGAAAAAAAAAGAAAAACGAATGATCAGTATTTCTTATTTCTACAAAATGTAATCATTCAATCGTAATAAATGGCACCAAACATGAATCAGTAGCAGAATAAGGTCTTTGGATGTTATTAGAGACAATTTGTTAATTATTTGATGGGTAAAACTCACATATCACCTTTCTAAAACAATGGCTGGAGTCATTTTTTACTAAAAATCACATCATCTTCCTTTCCAAAAGATGTTTTAGTAAAAAAGGAATCCCTTTTAGCAAAAACTGATGGGTTTAGCCGTCTCTTTAAGCCAGTATGTTCCCTTTGTATTGTGCTAAGTTAAGAATATTAAAATATAGAGATGAGGAAATGCAATCCTCTTCCTTAAGGATTGCATTTCCTTAAGCTGAAAGCACAACCAGTCATCTACTCAAATGCCTAGTCAAAGTCTGAACTTAAATGCAATTATGATGTTTTGTCTTAGTCTTTAAACATGCTTTTACATTGTCTCAAAACTCCTATTTATTATTTACCAAACACAGTGACCCAAAATTATACAAATGCAATTTAAGAGACTCATAAGTTACTGCAAAAACTTAATGGGAGCTGTAGCCACTAAGTGTGGCACACAAGATTCATGGGGAAACCAACTTTTCATGTTGGTTTGCATAATTGTCTTATTTTAATGTAATTATTTAAAAAATACACTTTTTGTATTTGTACTTCTTATTTTACTGCAACTTTTATCGGATTGAAGCCTAACAAGCAAAATCCAATGGAGAAACAGACTTATTACTTTATTTTCTAGGAAAGAAGCACAGCTCTACACACGAAGCACAAAATAATAATATGATTATTGTGTGCGTCAGTTAATTATGCGATACAACATTTTTCTTGGTTGAGCTTATCCTGTTCTTTGAAACTAGAATTAAACAATTTTTTCCCTCAGACTTACAGTTTGGAGTTAGCGGCCAGCGCTCAGGCCTGGGTGGATAAATGTATTCTGAGTCATGGACCAGCCAGCACCCGTCTGCTTGACGGTACGTTTGCTGTGCCTCTATATATTCTCTCTTTCTTTCCTTTTTCATCATTTCAGGGCTGTAAATATTTCCTCCATTAACGTAAAAGCTCTTTTTGAACCAACTGCCCTTGTGATAAACGGTCAGAGATACTGTGAATGTCATCTTACGTCTTCTTTTAATAATAAATGATAATAGGTGAGATGTTATCATGACTATCAATTGTTTTTTTTTGTTTTTTAATGATGCCTGCTTTATACAAATAGCGTAATCTCGTGGGGGATGAAAACTAAAATTATCTGCATATACTCATTAATCAGTGCTGCCATGTGTTTCCCTCCATTACCCAGGATATGAATTGGGTGAGAATCTCTTCTATTCTTCCTCCCCATCCTCATGGACCACTGTTCTTACGGCCTGGCATAACGAAAAGTCACACTATCTTTACCCCAATGGATCCACCAATGGACAACCCATCGGTCACTTCACACAGGTGCACATTTTTATCAAACCGTGTCATTTTTTTATGAAAAACATTTCTCTTCTCCTGGTCCAGGGGTCCTCCTGTGGTTGCAGTACTTGCAAGGAATGTTTCAAAATGAAACCATCCCAGAAATGACCAGTAATTATTGTGTTGCCAGGTTGTGTGGAACAGCTCCTACAAAGTGGGCTGTGGACTTGCTCTATGTCCCAACAACATCTACTTCTACGGCTGCCATTATTTCAGAGCGTACGTGAAATTTTTATAATTTAGGAAAGTCTTGACTTTATTTTTACACTGCATCTGCAAGCCATTCACTTTGTCCACATCTTGTTACATTGGTGGATTTATTTTGTTTAATTTTTCAGAATTCAACAAACAATACACCATGCAGACATTTTTTGCAAATGTATGAAAATTTTTTTTATTTATATAGGCATTTACACTCAAGTGTAAGTCCAGATGATATGCAATAAACTAAGTTTAGCACAGGTGCATTCATTTAACATAAAAAAATTTCTGAAAGGTGATTTCTTTTCCCCCGACCTTTGTAAAAGTTTGCAAAAGTTTTCTTTATTTTATTTAATTTTTTATAATTTCCACTTTATTATAATGGATCATGTTGAGTATTTTAAATACAGGCCTTAAGATTTGGTGAACAAAAAATAAAACAAAATGTGCAAAAAAGTCAAACAGTCATAAACATAAAATAATCTGTTGAGTATTGAGGGAAAATTTGATACATTTTTGAGTAGGAATATTATTTTCTTTTCAAAATCTAAACTATTTTTGTCCCTTAGTGGAAACTTTAAGAGATGGCCTCCCTACAAGGTTGGGACATCATGTGCTTCCTGCCCAAACAACTGTGTGGACAAACTCTGCAGTAAGTAGAGTAACAAACTTACAGAAATGTGTCCTCATTGTTTAAAAGACATCCTAATTCTGTCCCTCTCTTCCTCAGCCAATCCTTGTCCTTATATAAACACCTTCATCAACTGTCCCAGACTGAAAGTCCTCAGCGGATGCAGCAACCCGCTGGTGTTTGCCTGGTGTCCTGCTTCATGCAAATGTACCACTGAGATTATGCCAATATATTAGACGGAACAGCAGGAATACTTACATTTCACATGTTCTTTATCTGTACTGAATATAACGCTGGCATCTGCAAAGTACAATAAAGGTAATAATTTAGAATTGGATTATTTTTGGGTGTAGCTTGTCTTAATTGTCTTAATTTCTGTAGGTAAAACTATTTCAATCTGGAGAGACTCAAACGGAGAAAGAGAGCGATTAAAAGAGTTTAATGACAAAATGAACATGAAAATAAACAAAGTCTTTGGCGTTCAGGCCCCGGTCGGGGACGTCGAGCTGGACATCGATAAGCTCGATGAACATTCCTGATGCAGCATAGGAATGTAGACCCCCCGGGGCATGTACTGGTGGCGGCGGTCAGAGGAAGATGAGGTCTCAGCCAGGAGCGGAAGGTGGAGATGGGGCGGAGGTGGGTCAATTGCAGATGGTGAGCAGAGGAGGCCATGGGTGAAGGTCCTTTTGAACTGGAGCCCAAACGATGATTGGCTGGAGCGAGGCTTGGACCGGCGCCGATAGGTCCAGGTTGCAGAGAGGGAGGCACGACAAGAGTCTTCCAGACTGAACTTCTGTCAAAACTCCAAAAGATAACTCTTTGTTATCTTTTGCTATCTTAACTCTTTAGTTTGATGAAAAAGATAACTCAGTTTAACAGAAAATTGCAAACGTGTCATATAGCACTTGATTAAGTAAAAGATTATGCAACAGTATAGACATATTGTAGTATAAAAATCTCTGGAGTTTTTAAAACGTTTTATAAAACAAAAACGTTTTAAAAAGCGGGTTTTATTTGCAGCTTTCTCATGTTTCTGTTATTACGACTTTATTTTTGGGGAGATTTTGTTTTGTTTGTTGTTCTCGGTTTGTCTCTTGGATTTTCCCGCCCTCAGGCCTCCTGATTTCCTTTCTGTTCTGTTCCTTGTTAGATCACCTGCAGCCAAAACATGTCAGCTTTTCCAGGAAACACACTCCTTGTTTTTTCCCAGTACATTATTTCCTTCATATTTTCCATCCCGTTTTTCCTCTCTTGGTTTGTTTAGGCTTTGTTTGACTTTGACTCCAGGTGCCTTTGCAGTACTTTCAGTTCTGTCTTGATCTGCTGACCCCTCAATTACATACATACACACAGTTGCTGTATTAGCTTTGCCATGGAAGTGATTTTAAAAGAAACCAGATTAACTGGAATATCAAAGCACCGCTTCCAACCAACTGCTTCTTTAAACTGCAGTTTCCTTCACAGAACTGATATCAGTAAAATACGTTGATGACTCTGCAGCGGATTATAACAGTCAAGTCTTTAAAAGAACACAAGACCTGTCAGGACATGAAAGACCCGTCATCCATCACTTGCTCAGCAACTGTAAGCTAAGTTTCTAACCAATTGCTGTTTGGGAATCGTTTTGTTAATGCCAACATCGTATTTCAATCTTCAGCATTTTCTGGTTATAGCTACAATAGGGACACAGACGTTGAGCTAAAGTATCCCGTCAATTAGATTTTTACTGTTTGTTCCTAAAAAATGGGTTAACTGAACTACAAAGATAGGGAATTGGAAGAGGTGAAGTGGACACTACCCATCTAAAGTTGTATATTTTTACGTCACAAAGAAAAGCTATTGAACCCTAACTTTCATGTCCATAAAAACAACTTTTTTTAACTTTTACTGTCAGCTTAGGTCCGATGAGACCAATAATGAGCTTTTGAGCAACAAAACCTCCAGCTAGGATTGTTGTAAAAGAAAGGATGAATGTGTAGAAAAGAATTTCATGCCTAGTGTTCGGTATGGTAGAGGATCTATTATGATGTGGGACGCTCTCTCTTCCAAAATCTGTGGGAATAATTGTTAGTTTGTGACATTCTGCAACAATTGAAATCCAAAAGAATTTCATAGAAATCTCATAACCTTTGCCTGAAAACTAAAAAAAAGGAACAGGAAATGAGTCAGCGTTTCTTTGAAAGGATTGCTTTATTTAGCCAAAATAAAGGACTGGTAGGTCCAACTCTTCTTTTGAGTAAATTATATTATAAATACAGTAAAATACAAATACTATTATTTAAAAAACATTATTTTGTCTGCACCTTTCAGTAAATATTTTTGCAGTTTCTCATGGTGTCAATCTTCATGAACAGTCTGTGTTACTAACCAGATTGCTACGATTCTTTAATCGCAGGTCTGCACAAAAACTGAACCCCTGGACCTCACTTTGGACTCCTGCTGCTCTGTATGCTACCAGAAACTGAAATGCTAAAAGAGAAAACTGTTCAACTGGAAAAAAAGGGATGTGTAAAGTAATTAGAGCAGCAGTGCTGATAAGTGTAGCTGTTGGTGGGATTGTGCTTTAGTAAATCCTCTGTGCTGTTACTGGTATTAAAGTGGAAATACTTCTGCTTTAACAACAATAAAGTGATTTTCTGTTATGACCACAGACAACTAGAAATGTTCAGAGAACAAAAGAGCCTAAAGACATGTAGTAAAGACTGCAAATCCTCGATATGAATCATTATTTTGAAACTACACCCTTATTAACTATAATCATAAGAAATCCTCATCATTTTGAACAGTACCCATATTGACCAGCAGGTGGCTCTATTCTACAACTCATTTCTTTCATTAAAATCCCCAACAGTAGGCATATCTGCTTTCGCCTGAACTATGAACAAGTATCAAAATACTTTTAGGCTTTTTTTAATCAGCATTTAATACAATACAGTGTCCTAAATGTTGGTTACATTCACTTTTTTACACGAACTACCGTTCACTTGAGCCATCTATAACTATTACTCTCAATTTCCTTTTGCTAAGGGTGTGTTCTTATTTTGCAAAGGAAACTTTACACAACGGCAAAAGAGACAGTTAAAGTAATTACTTCACCTCTGAGATTAGCACATTTTTTTTCCTATTTACTGCCTACACAAAGAGGAAGATCACCAAAGCACACGATGTGACAGATAAACTAGAGTCATGTGGGCAAAGCCTTTGAAATGACTTCATTAGAATTCATCACATGTAGCTTTCAGTAAAACCGTCAACATTTGAATATGTTTCACAGTCTCACTTTGAAATAGAAAGCAACAACGGATTTAGTTTTCATAAAGAAATGCACATTTCGGAAACAAGATGTGCAGACTTTGGGTAAAAGTTTCTTAGAAGAAGGAACCTTTTCAAGAGATTATGTTGCATTTTCATTTTATTTCATGAAAATTGTATTTGATCCCTTTAAAAACTGGAAGACTAAGTTCGTCTTTAAGAACGCCTCCTGTCCTTCACTCCATAACTGTATTAACTGTACTTGTTTTAATAAGACACCTGTCCAACATCAATCAGTCTCCAACATCACCACCATGAGAGAATTTGGATGATGGGCTGAGAAAGACCAAGGAGTTAGGCTGCAGAATAATAGTTAAGCTTGGCAAACAGGCAACTACTTTTGACAATTATTTGGAAAATGACTTGACAAACATACCACACTGAGGAGAGGATCATTTTAAAAGATTTTGGGCAACAACCGATGGGTCATAGTTAGGATATCCAGAATGACAATTAACAGAAACGCACAAACATGGCAACCAATTTTTGGCTTTAAGAACCATTCAAGATCTTGGAATAAGAACCAAATAGAAAATCGCCTGGAGGGAGCTGGAGCTCTGTGTTGCCCAAAAACCTGAAAGATTTTTGGAGGAGTGGGCCAAAATCCCTGCTGTTGAGTGAGTAAACCTGGGCAAGAGCTACTGGAAACGTCTGACCTTTATAACAGTAAACGAAGGATTCTGGACCACACACTAAGTGGTACAGAATCTTATTTTAACCCTACTTATTTCATGCAATAAAATGCTAATTAATTATTTAAAAAAACATCATACAGTGTCATTTTTCTGGATTTATATTTTTAGTTTCCGTCAAAGTTTAATTGTACCTGTGATGGAAATTACAGACCTCTCCATTCTCTGAGGAGGGGAAACATGAAATACTGGCAAATAGTTATTTTCCTCCACCGTTTAACAATGTTTATTTCAGCAGCCTACTTCTATTTAAAAAGTAAAAATCATATTATTCAGATTCATTATGCACAAAGGGATTTCAAATGGTAATAATTTTGATGGTTATAGCTTGCATAAGCAGTTATGCAAGCCATAAGCAATTAACTGACGTAAAATATTACAAAAAAAATGTTTCAATGATTAGAAAAATGGCAAGCAGCATAACATTTTGTTGAAAAACAAAAGTTAGAAATAAGATCCACAATTGTGTAAATGTAGTTGAGTTTAATCATGAGAACCTGACTTTCAACATCTTTACATTAATTTGGTTTAAAATGATGGGCTAAAAAGTAAAACTTTCTAAATATTTCGCTACAATAAATTAAAATCAAGGTTGGTTAGTGGCTCAAAAGATGTTCATTGGCAGGAGTGGTAACTTTCAATTCCAAATGAAATGCAATTCTCATCATTAAGCAGTAATAATCAAAGAAAAATACAGGTTTAGAATATAACTGATGTCGGATATTTACAGACACTAAAAAAGCAAAAACATTTTTTCATTATCTGCCATTAAATGAAGATAAACTTCCTGATTTAAGTCAGCTAAGAATATTATAATATTTATAATTGCGAGAGCAGTGATAAAACTTTTTTATATTCAGAAATGTACACAAATGTTCTTATCAGGTGGAACCGCCTTTTAAGTTGCATGACTTGGCACACCTCTTACAATAACTATTTTTGCCCATTTCTCAATGCTGCCTTCCAATGTAACATTGGTCGTTATGGTGAAACACTTTAATTTTCATCAGACAGAACATGTCACCTGTAATTAAAGGCTCTGTGTGTGATGGTATTTGGAAAAACATCAATCTGTTTTTATTGTTTTTTATTGTTTTGAGGTAGGGCTACACAGTGGCACAGTTGGTAGAGCTGTTACCTTGCAGCAAGCAATCAAACCCAGAACCCTGCAGGTTCTGGTTTTGATTCCCACCCCGGTCTTTCTGCATGGAGTTTGCATGTTCTCCCTGTGCATGCGTGGGTTTTTTCCGGGTACTCCAGTTTCCTCCCACAGTCCAAAAACATGACTGTCAGGTTAATTGACCTCTCCAAATTGTCCCTAGGTGTGAATGTGTGTGCGTGGTTGTTTGTCCTGTCTGTTTCTGTGTTGCCCTACGACAGACTGGCGACCTGTCCAGGGTGACCCCGCCTCTCACCCGGAAAGTTAGCTGGAGATAGGCACCAGCAACCCTCCCGACCCCACTAAGGGACAAGGGTGTAAAGAAAATGGATGGATGTTTTTGAGGTAATGGATTCTTCCTCCCTGAGTGACCTGTGAGCCCCTTTTGGTACAGGATTATCACAATCTTCACAATAACTTTTGCTTTAAGTCTGATGTGCTCATATTCCAAAATTCCCTCCTCCCTGATGGTGAGGCATTGTCATGCTGTTTATTCTTGCACATGCATAGACAAATGAAGGAGTCACTTCATATGAGGAAAGATTGTTTGTTCAATATCTGGTTCAACTCACCCTGTCTGCAATAAATCCACGAGTTTCACTTTTAACGTTGAATTAAAAATGTACCTTTTCTATGATATTCTAATGTCTCAGAAAAAATTGCAGGTGTTTAAGATAATTCAGTAGAGTGACAACAAACCTCGTGCGCGTTCACGAGACATACACAACTTTGTTCCCTGGAAACGACTCATTGAGTGACTGACGATTACACATTTAACGGCGCTCTTTACCTCTTTTAAAACCGAGCCGAACCGGTGCTGACCACAGTAAGTAACCGACCGAGTCAGGTTAATATTATTTAGTTCGTCAACCAATAGCAGAAGCTGCCGGTTGGACTTCAGGCAAACTAACTTCCCTGAGCTAGCGAGTGAGTGAGCGAGCTTTGTTAGCCTGCTAACTAGCTGAGCTGACAGAAAACAAACGACAGTCTGCTCCTCAGGCTGCCGGAGCAACAACTTCAGCTGAAACACGGGCTGTGACTATGGAGAGACCAAGCAGCTCCGAAGGTAAGACGCGGATCCGGGGGCATTTCTTGCTATTTACGAGTTCTGTGAGGAGGTTATTTTATCTGCAGAAAGGCTGTTTTATTTAAATAAATAGGTGTGAACGGCATCATCATGCATAAACCCCCCCCCCCCCGGTTCACATGAAAAATGACTGGTGCATGCTGTATGTTGAGAACATCCGCTTTCAGTGCAAACAAAATGTGCTTTCTTCTCTGGTCTCTCCTCATGCTGTCAACATAAATCCTATCTGTAATTCACAGACGGAGCTCAGTGCACGGAGGAAGCCTCTCATTCCGTCGGAACCTGGCGGATATGAGCACCGAGCGATGAGACGGCACATGTTACACCGAGGCAATAATTACAATAACAGTAGTAATAACAATAAAAGACTGGGAGGGATATCAGAGTGAAGCCGAAACCTTTTGTTTTTGAGTGCTGTGAGTGTGTGAGATCGAAGTGCCTATGGCGGAGTTAGGGGAGGACGGAAGGCTCCCTCCGGTTCATTTCGGGCACACGGCCGTGCCCAGCGACGAGGCTGCGGGGAAGACGCATTGCGAAGTGTCGGTTCTGAATGGAGACTGTGGGATTTCGGAGAATATGATGTGCTCAGGCTCCCCTCTCACACCTGGCAGTCAAAGCGGAGTAGAAACCGCCAACACCTCCGTGGGGCCGGATGCCAAGTCTGACATACCTCGCCGGAGCAGCATTATTAAGGTAATCTTTGAAGTTGGGTCGGTCTGCGTTGCATTCTGGTGCTGAAGTTACAGCCTTCCTGTTGGGGTAAGCTGTGCATGTGGTGATCAAGGTGTTTCCTTAACCACACACCAGTAATTAGGTCACCAGAAACACACCCTGTATTATGTGTGAAAATAATCTCAGTCATTGCTCTTCACCGTTATGTATATGAGGTCAAAGAACTGATGGAAATTACAGGACTGTCATTGAAACTAGAGTAGTTTGTGTTGATGTAGAAACCTAAAAAAAAAAGTGCAGGTGTGTGAGAGTGCTGAAGGAGGAAAAATCTAAACTCTTGACCCTAACGATGGAGATCCAGACAATCTTTTCTGTCGTATGGCAGAGGTCAACTCGTTGCCGAGACGTGCAGATGCACCGTTCAAGCTTTTCCTAGCCAATGCCAATTGCTGGTTTTCTCTTAGGTCTGACCTGACTTATTGCAGTTCATTATTAGCATATCTAAGATATTGGCTACAATGGCCTAAGTCATTTTCTGCTAAAAAAATTTGAAAAAAGAAAACAATCACCTCTTGTTTTTTTTGCCAAAAGATTATTTAGATAGAAAAAAAATACTTTTGGTAAAAATAACAGTCCATTACTTTAGAACGGTAACAATATTTGAAAGAAAATGCGACGTGGGAACCTCAGATACCTAGGTGTAATACTACATGACAAACTATTGGCTGGCATTTCCAAAGCAGCACACGCTGATGTACCAGTCATTTTCTTGCCACTGAATAGCTGGCTGTACCCTGAATGGTGGCAATAAGGTAGCCAATAGCTTCTACAGTGCTGTTAAGATGGTTTTCACTGTGTGTATGAATTAATTAAGGTATATTTGGTGTTTGAACCAATAAGTAGGCGGGTAGAACTGGTGTTTTTAGAGCGGGTCTCAGTTATTGGTGGATATTAGCTATTAGCGGGCGATAGATGTTTCCAACCACCACAAACCCCCCCGGTCCACTGTAATCCAGTTAAACCTAGTCATGTGTTCTTAAAGGGATCCTGCTGAGCTCAAGTGTAATCTTCAAAATCAGGTTAAGTAGTAACAAGAAGCTGATTATCAATTTAAGTCCAGTCCAGAATTGCCAACTTTATATATGAATGCTCATGCTGAAAAGAAATGAAATAGGAGGACCAGTCACAGAAGAGGCTGATCAAAACAGTCCACAACAGCCAGATATATAATGAAAGGATCAATCAATTGAATGCTTTGTCGATTTACATTTCTATTGTCTGCAAAGTTTTTCAGTTCAGTTTTACAAAGTGATAAAAGGAGTCAGTCTAGCAGGCTGATCTTTTAAAACTGTCCCGGTTAAAATTTGTGATGTTTAACTGTCTTTTAAAAAATTATACAAGTGATGTGAGTTTATACATGATTTATAGATGTAACATGTCAAAGTTTGGAGTGTGGTTTCAGAGGGAAGCATTTTCACTGAGTAACGTCATAATTGTTAGCTTTTAATCTTCAACTTCTTACTAGACGAGATTTGCGCGTCATCAATCTCAGTTTATTTGCAAAAGGATCAGTTTTGCCGAGATATCTAAAGTCTTTTCTAGATTCAACTTTTCTGTTCCTTGATCATGATTTGGTCTTTATTCCTCACTATTAACCATAAAGTATCGACACAGAATGGGAGTTTAAAGTCATCCCACCAATATTCGCTCTGGATTTTGGGAGGTTGTCACAAACCTGTAACCAATATAAACTGTAAGGGAAGAAAAGTATTGTAGAGCGACTTGACAAAGGGATATGATACAGAGCAAAAAGCAAAAAACAAGTCTGACAAATTCTGCCGTTTGGAAATACGTCTGGTGGTGACCAACCCAAAACAGTCATGATGCATGAGGGCCACTCATCACTCTTAAGAGTTACTCAAGAGTTACCCAAACAGAGCCCAATTAAAGTAATTTTGTTGTGTTGCTGTATGATGAGCAGGATAGCCAAACATTCCATTGTGCAAGTACTACGTTTAGTAGATGTTTATAAGATGGTTATAGTGGTAAAAATTAACATGCTATGAAATTTGAGCAGAAGCAGTGGGTAACACTTTATTTGAAGAGGTGTGCGTAAGACTGACATGGAAATGAAGGAGTTTTCATGAATGTTTGTGACCGTTGTCATGAAGTGTAATTTGGTAAATGATGATCGCAGTTAATGCAAAGTTGCATTAAAAGTCCATTAAAAGTGTCAACTTTGCATTAAATGTGTAATTATTTACTTAATGACAACAATCATAAATATTCATGGAGACTCCTTCATGTTTATGACTGTCATGTCAGTCTTCAAATAAAGTGTTAGCAATAAATCTTATTTCTGAGTTTTAAAGAAAATTAGATGAGGCTATGTGGGGAATTTATTAATGTCGGACATAGCTATTACTACTTTATCCCAGTAAAGTTTGGATAAGTATGGAAATAAAAAAAAAAATGGTTATGAATTATTTTTCCAGAATTTTCTTCCATCTTCTAGTTTTCAAAATATTAAAGTCTAATTCTTTATTTAAATGTTCTATTATTACGTTAATGTGTATGTCTTTAGCTTACCAAATCAACTCTTGATTTTTAACATTTTACCAATCATGATTTGGTCTTTTACTAAATGAACTAAAACTGATTCAAAAATCTGTTAGTTTTAAGCAGATAAGCCACAAAAACGGCCATTTTTTATAAAGTCTTACAAACAAAATAAACAATGGTTTAGAAAGTCTGCTTTCTGCCACATCCTATTAGACGAGTCCAATCATTCTAGAGTGTAGAACTTTGTAATAAAAGTGTGGAAGAAAATGTACTGGCGACAGAAAAAACAGACCCAACTTCTGCTAACTTTCAAATGTTTCATTTCAAAGCTGAAAGAGAACGTGTCTCTCTTCTGTGAGCCATCTCTTTATGGTGTTTTTTTTTCCCAATTTTCCAACAATTAAGTGGAAAAATGTTTTAAAAAACCCTTTTTCACATGCATGCACACACAGCGTTAAGTGGAAAGTTTGCCTTAACGCAACGATATGACCACAGTCATAGTTTCTGATATTTCCAATGCAAGTTTCAGGTTTTATTAAGAGGTTGAACAAAGTATTATTTCTGGATACTGTTTGAACCTCCTTGATAAAATCCAGGGATATGTACAGTACAGTCTGCTTAGATAAGTGAGATGATAAAGTACCTAATGTAATTTAGGGCATGTCGAGACTTTCTCATTGATTTGTTACTTTATTTGATTAATGATGCAACACACATCACTTTCACTGAAGTTGCATCATGGAACAGCGATCTAAGCCGTGACTAAATAGATAAGGACTCAATAAAAGTTCATAACCTCACAGTACGGTGAAAAACATAAACATGTTAACTCATTTATGAGCTTATGTGACAATAATGTCACATTTGTCACATCAAGTCTGAGCAGGAGATGCAGCAGGCTGTGTTTCAGGTGAAGACCCTTTTTAAACATGTGCATTAATCTCCATAAATCAGAGTTTCTGTAATACACATTCAGTTTTACTTTTCTACCTCCAGCTGATTTTGAACTTGTTTTGGTTTCTACTTTGCACTGCTTGCTTCTTCAGCTTAGTCTTTAATTGTGGCTTCGCTGTTGAATAAAGTTGAAAAGCTAAACAGGATGTTTTGATCTATATGACATGTATTCTGTCATTAACTACACTTGTAAGTATAAGGCAAGTTATTTTCAGAATGCAATTATGTATTCATAGCAAGTGCAAGAAATTTACATAGTAAGCTTCTCCACTCCCTAAACAGAAGGTCTTGTTGAGAACATATTATAGCCACAGGTCATTAATCGCAGCAGAAGAAGAGTAATCAGTGGGTTACGCTGTCTTGACACACAAACAATGTTAAACTTACAGACGTTGTCATTTTGTCTGAACAGTATTCAAAAACACAATGTTGCCATTTTTAGACACAAGTTTTACACTAAACACTCTAAATTTGATGAAGAAAGGCATTTCAAGTCTGTTTAGTGTTGTATTTCAGTTAAGTTTAACTTTAATTGAATGCTAGACATTCTCAGTGCTGCCCTCTGCTGCCCTGGAAGATTACGTCCCAAATTGTACATACAGTCTTAGATCCTTCAAAGAAAAACATTTTGTATGTATTTACTACACTTCTGCTCTGACGGAAGTGGTATCATCTGTTTTTTTAAATTAATTTGACAAATCTTTTGGCTATTATTGCCAAAATATTCACATAAGAAAAATAAGCTAAGAGTTCTGCCCTATTCTCTCCAAGAGTTTTACTAGAGTCCTTCTCAGGAGTTTGGTGCTCACATTAAAAGTGACAAGCCTTGTATCTAATTTATTAAAATATCCAGGATTTTAATGAAATTCTCAATCATCTCCAATAACTTCTTCGATATCTTCTCAGACTGTGATTTCTTAGCCAATGCAGACTGTTTGGAGCTGCGGGTGCTCTGTTTACATGCCACAGCATCCTGGTTTCTATCAAATTACTTCAGAGGAGACAATCAGGCCTCTCAAAACAAAAGGATAAGATCATATCCAGACATCTAAAACAAGAAGATGTTGTGTATGTGAGACTATTTGTATATGCAAAACTAAACTGGAGTATCTAACAAGTTGGGCGATGGTCAGGCACTGCTGGGTATTGAATCAATTACAAAATTTTAATGAGTTTGTGGTAACAACATAATTTACGCATGTTTACAAAATGCAGAAGAGACTGCAGCCAGCAGCGTATTTTTATTATTTTAAGCTTGTTACAAAAATTTAAAGAATTTCAAATACCATGTAAATATATTGCAAGATGAGGTTGTAAATTTAAAAAAATTAAATGAATAATTAATGTACCATGATTTTTAGGTTTTAGTTTATGTTTATTTTTGAAAACTAAATTAAAATTTAAAAACAAAAACAAACATTTATGGATTCATTGCCAACCCAGTGAAGAAGTTCTGGCAAAACAACATATAATGTTTATTTTCTTACAGTCTGAGATTAAACCATTTGCTAAATGCCAAAAAAATGAACAAGATAACAAAAATATATATATTTTTAAATACTTTTCTCAGTCATTTGCTTGAATTTTAAATCTTGTTCTACACACACACGCACACACACACACACACACACACACACACACACACACACACATACACACACACACGCGCACACACGCACACTCCCCCACACACACACATCAGTACATATTTAGGGAAAATTTAATTTAGGCATTTTCATTCAATTGTTTTATTAAGTTGGTTTGCATGGCTACATATACAGTTATTAATGTCGACTTGCTCTCATTTATGATTCAGTGTTGCAGACCGACTGCCTGACACTGCTGGGGAAGAAAACAAAAACTTGACCTCAGAAAACCTCTGACCAAGACGTGACTCTGCTGTCGAGCATACAGACATTTAGTTCATGGGGGATATGTGTAAATTAGGACATCACAATGAAATTATCTTGAAGTTATACTTTTTAGTCCAAACTTTGTTCTACAGTTTCTTTCATTACATGTGAAATATTGCTTAAGCAGATGTTGACACTTCCTTGCATTGCATTAGTTGACAGTATGTTGAAAGCCTTTGAGAGATGTTGGTGTTGCCACAGTCAGCAGATTTTTAATGCACACACTGTGAATGCTGCTGTAGCCATCAGTCAGAGGAATGAAGAGCAGTGGAGGAAAGGTTCATGTAGAAGAGGCGATGGTTTTCTTAATTTAAAACACTTTTCTGGACTCTTCTAGTGATGCTTTCAGAGTGATTACTGGGAGCAATGTGGGCTTTGGATGGACCAATTTACTTTATATTGCACCAGTTCACAGTGAACTGGTGCAGAATAAGTCTGTTATGGAGCAGACTAATCCAGATTCATTTCAATACAGTCCGATTTATAAACCAGTGTAATCACAAGCAGTAAGTTTTTTATATTTACAAAACAGTTTGCCATTTTCAGAAACCCATACAAGGCCAATCAAAAAGGTATCTGTCAAAGGAAACCAGTTTGTGGCATTTAATCTCTAATTCAATGCAACTTCCTTTCTAAGTAAGCATTCGGTGACCGTGTAGAGAAAAACAAAACAAATCCTTTGCCAAAAATAAACCTCCTTAAGAACCAGAGCCAAGTTCAAAAGCAGCCTTGATGAGCTGGATGTCAATAGGACAAGAAAGTGGGAAAAGCACAGCAGCATGTGACCAGGGGTACTTTCTATGAGAAAGGACAACAAAGAAAGAACACAATAGCAGCAACTACTATCAAGTATGATGTTACTTGCTTTATCAATATAAATGTAGTATTCATGTTAAATATTATGACTTGTGCAACAGTATGTGTGGATGATTTGGCTACAAGAATCCATACAGTCCACTTCCATGTTGCTCCATAATTATCCCACAATCTTCAAACAGAAGATGGTTTTGGACAGGTACTAAAACGTTACGTTGGATATTTAGAAGATATAAATTCTAGCATGGAGTTTATTTGTGTCTGTTGATTAAAATTGTACTTGCGTTTCTGTTTGGAAGGGATACCTGGTAAAACGCGTCACTATATGTTGTACAGCAGGAGAGCCATCAAGTTGAAAGGGCAGATTGTTCGTCATCCTAGGTTGAGTTATCAGAAAACCTTTTGGCATAAAAGTGTAAACATGCTGCTTTCCGTAAAAGTAGCTTCAATCAAAAAGATTCTTTCTGCCTCAGTTTGTGTACAGAAACTAATATTTAGCAGATAAAAAGTTTAAATTGATCAGAGCGGGACTGAGTAAAAGATTTTACTGGATCTTAATTGATTTCATGCTACATTATCGTCCCTCTTCAAGTCTGAGCTTTGCTCCACTCAGGCACACTGAGTATAAGTCAGAAAGGTTTGTTTCTTTTAAGCAGATGGTAATCTGGACCTGGATTTAGTGTTTTGTTGTTGATCTTTATTTGAGCCTTCTGTTATTATCAGTGTGTTTACACTATATTTTAGTGCAGATCGTCTCATTCAAAGGCTTTACTTCAGCATCCATTGTGAAAGAATAAACACATGGAGCCACTTTCTACATTTACCCAGGAAATGTTTGTTTTTTTGTTGTTTCTTTTAACTAATTTTCCATACTAATGGATTGTGCTGTAAAATGTTTGTGCAGTAGACATAATGCCGCTCCGTTAAAGGGCAATTCCAAAAGGAACTGAGAATGAACATTCAGGGTTTTATTTTCTGAGTTAAGGTTTGATTTATGTTTTTGTTTTTCATAGTTCTGAAACTCAAACGTGGCTTTCACTCATTCGGAGTTCTAAATACTTGATTTAATTAAGGGGAATGAAAAGGAAAAATTAACAAATTAATTTAAGTTAAGCACCATAATTGGTGAAATCAAAGAACTGGACAAGAGCTCTTACTTATTGGTCAGATGTTTCCTATCTCTGAACCAAATTAAGTTTCTGCTTTGTGTTTCTTTAACTCATGGCCACCTATCTTTGGGATTTTAATCAAGCTGATTTGCTTTGATGGTGATTGGGCTTCTTCTTCTTTGATGCTGGTTCTGTGTGTTTCACTGTTGTCCATTCAAGGTCTCCAGAGATGCAGTTTCGTAGCTTTGTGAACTCTGAATTAGTACAATGAGATAACTCAATGAAATAACTGATTGAAAGAGTATTCTTTGAAATGCATGCGTCTGATCATAAACATTGCATGTTTTGACAATTTCAAGCCTGCTGTCTATTGAACAAACAATTATTTTACATGGATTAAAGCATGGTGGGGGATTTCTGCACACGTCTTGGTCAGAGTGTGAAAATGTGAATGAAATCTCAGGGTTTGCAATACTTATGTAGAAAGCTGATCTTTCACTTTTCGTTTTTTTATTTAGAGAAAAAAAAGTTAATCTTTTGAACTGCTATTCATCGGTCAAACCATTTCAGCAAACAACCTTTCTTTCTTTGTTAATTTCTTTTCACTTTATGGATATGAATTTTTTTCTTATTGCCTGTGAACATAACCAAACCAAAATTCCTCTCCTTTTTGATTTACTTTTGCATGCGAGACTTTATTCAGCCTTTTTTTAAATTACTATTTGGTGTCAAAGATTTAAATACTAATGGCTCTATTGTCTGTCTGTAATTGATCAGAATATACACTGCTCAAAAAAATAAAGGGAACACTTAAACAACACAATATAACTCCAAGTAAATCAAACTTCTGTAAAATCAAACTGTCCACTTAGGAAGCAACACTGATTGACAACAGGGACCCTCGTCGGGTCAATCAGTGTTGCTTCCTAAGTGGACAGTTTGATTTCACAGAAGTTTGATTTACTTGGAGTTATATTGTGTTGTTTAAGTGTTCCCTTTATTTTTTCGAGCAGTGTATATATATTGTAAACAAAGGTCTTCGAGGGTTTTAAGTTCATGTAGGAACTTTATTGTCTAGTAACATTAGCGGACATGTGAGTGGTTAAATTAGGAGTGTTTCCTGCTTACAATAGACAATCTGTCTTTTCTGTAAACTAGCATTCTTGACAGTGTTGGTGTTGGACATTAATCCAGCCTCTCCCTGTGTATTGATTTGGGGAGTATTGACGTTTCGGTCAAGGTAATTGTTGTCTCATAAGATCGCCATCTGTGTCTAGAAAACAAGTTGAGACTTATTTCAAGAAAATATTTACTTTTTAAGTAAGGACTTTGCTGATGTCTGCCGTCAGGATGCACAGGTTCACTTAATTACAATAAGTGTCTTTTTCTTCTTCCTGTCGAAGACTGTTGGCATTTTGATGAAGTCAAAAGGGAGAAAAAGGCTTCTTACATTTAAAACTTTTTTCAGTGGCTTTAGGCTCTAATATCCTTTGTTCAGTTTAGCATACTGGCCCAGTGCCAAAGGAGGAATCATTATGAAAATGTTCATTGGCCTAAATGATTCTGCTGTCATGCCAGGCGGCTCGCTGCAAGGCGTCGTGATGAGGTGCAAGGAAGAAGTGAAACTCGCTCAAATCATTTAAACGTGACAGTTGTGGCATTTGATTAGCAATGCAGCACACAGTTGGGTTAAATGTTCACTGAGTCAGAGTCAGGACACAGAGATCACTTCAAGCTAAAATGAATATCTGCTTAAGCATAAAGGGAACTTGTGCTACCAAAGTGTCAGGCACAGCTCTTAGTCATGATTGGAAACGGATCAAGTCAAGTGATCCATAACAAATATGAATGATCCTCCAAAAACCAAGTCCAAAGGAGAGTTTATTTTATCATCAAGCAAAACACATAAAACACCTTCTTCTTTAAAGATGCAGCAATTTGTTTGGTAATTTATTTTGTGGGAAACAGATTTAACCAATTTGCAGTAAATGAAAGCTGCTGCTCATCATGCCTTCATCTGCATGTAGAACAGGTTGTGTTTTTTTTTCCTACCAGCTACGAGTGTTTAAATGGCAGCGAGGTGGTGGTTATAAAGCTTCGGTACCAGTGGTAACAAAGCACTGTTGTTCTCACCATCAGAGCATCGAGTTCTTGTTACACTATTTCTCTGAAGTGATGGGAGGATGTGGTTGGGACAGTACCAACGACACTCGCGTAGTATTTGGGCTGTAGTAGTTTGCAGTACCTGGTAGCTGTACAACGTCGTTATGGGTGTGCACATGCATATTCTGAAGACGGTCTACCTGATGGCAGATATGAGGATTTTAAAAAGATGCTTGGGTTTTGATTTCCTTTCAGAATAGCGGTTTTCACCTAGAAAGTAACCATTGCATATCCTTTTATATTAATGATAGTTACTTTATAAGCATGCAGGTTACATGACTTTCTGTCCAATAAATCTTAATCAAACCATATTGATTAGGGCTCATTTTTATGTACAAAAACAATGGTTTATGTTGTTTTCCCTCCTGTGTTGATAGTCATGTTGCACCATTTCTTTCCTTTAGTCTTTAACCACGGCTTCTCTGCATGGATCGCTGTGCACATTGCAGTCTGCTTCCACTGCATTGTGCACAGCAATCCATTTATCTGCCGCTTAGTTCCCCAGATTAAATGGCCTACAGTTGCTTATCTTGAAACAGAATGGAGAGAAGCTGAGGAGGCTGGAGAGTACAAGTCAACATGAAGGTCTGACTCAGACCTCAGTGATGAGCAGAGAGCTCTGCTAGGAAGAACTGATTGTTCCGTACCTGTGTTTTGTGGTGTAAAGCAATGTCCTTTTCTGCTGCATTTGCACTTTCTGTCCACATGCAGACAGAGTTGATGAAAATACTTCGCAAAGACGCTATATTAAAAAACCCCAGCGGATTATCATCACAGTATTCAACAATATTTGATATGGTGCAGCCGCATTTTAGTGTCTCCTGCATAAGGTTGTCAAAATAATCAAAATAAATTATTTGCCTCAAAATCCTCTTCTTGCAGCAGCTCAGCCAAGCCGAGTTCCTGCTGGAAGCTTTAAACTCAGCTAACATGGTGAAAACATCCAGAGATAAAAAAATGTGATACTTTAGTCAACAAAGTAACCAGAAGTGCATAAATCGGACTTATTTTCCATATGAGGCAGATGGAATAGAAAAAACAAAATGCTAAAGGATGCCATATGCTAGCAGCGTTAAAAATTTAGCTTAAATGTTCAAACATTTGCCTTCCATTTTTCTTTGAAACCAATTTTAATTGACATGAACAGATTTTGACCTTTGCGTTGGACACTACAGCAGCTTTCATTCACAATATTCAGACAGGAAACAAGCAAAAAGAAAGAACGGGTAGATATGCAGCAACTGTAAAAATGTCAGGGGTCGAACCCTTGACTGCTGCGTCGAGGACTAATAATCTATGACGGCCACTGTACTTCCTCACCAACAGTTTAATATTTTTAGCTCTTTTACTTTTAGTGTATATTTTATTAGAAAGTAAACATAATTACTTGTAAATGGGATTAGTGTCTTGCTGACTTAAATAATTAATGATATTTTTAGTTAGTCTCAACTGATTTAATTAAAAATCTTCTGGTGCTCCAAATATTACAGTGGATTATTGAGCTACACTGTTAAAAGTAGATCACCACGTTTTTAAATTGCATAACGGCTTCGTATTCTGAGGCTCCTGTGGGTGGGCTACCTTTATTTTCCACACAACAGTGCAGTCAGTGGTGAATTGTAACCATCCTGTAAGTGGGTGGCCGGTGGCAGAAGCAATAATGACCCAACGGTTACAGTTTGCTTCCCACTTTCTGTCTCACTTCACATCCTGTCAAATAAATAGAATGTCTCGGATTATTTGTCTGCATTTTTTTCTCGCCTTTTCACAGTTCTGCCAGGAGATAAAAACAGTGGAATCACCCTGTTAAAAAGAGAAAATGATGTGCTAATTATGGTGGGCCAGCAGTGCTGAGAGTCCTAACAAGTACTTCACAGGCTTAACCACGATGCATCAAATTATGTTGTCAGGTCAGGGCTGTTGTCATAATGTCCGTCTTGCTTGTCTCATGGATGCAAAATGTATTTTTAGCTACATTTTGGTCTGACGGTGTATGAGCTGCATTTGCGTGGTCTAGAATTGCTATGGGATATTTTTAAAAGGATAATCAATACAAGATGCTACCCATGCACGGATCACAGCCTGAACTTTTATGCAACTTTTTTGCATAGCAGTTTGGACAGCATGTAGGAGCAGTGTTGGTACACATGTTGGATGCGTTATTGTTCTTAAGAACATATTCATTTTTAGCTCCCATACGGTTACAATACGTTTCTTTTGAAGATATGTGTTGAAATATAAAAAAATGTTTGGTTTACAGTATGAAAGATTCATACAATGACATGGAGATTTCCCTGGATCTCAACAATTACTTAACTCATAAAGTCTAATAATAACAGAGTGAAAGTTCAAACGGTACATACAGCCACACCAGTAATGATGGTTTAATAAGATTTCTGGTTCAAAACTTCTGACAGTTTTACCGTTGACAAGAATGTGGTGAGTTGAGTGTTTGTATGTTCATCTAAACTAGAATTAGCCCAATAATGTATTGGGCAAGTACTTCACACAGACACTTGCTGTTCAACTACTTTTTAAAATACATTAAACACACACTAGAGATGTTGCCAAGCATCATTTAAGAAGATTCATTTTTTGACGTTAACAACTGAGCTAGACCTGCTTTACCTCCAATAAACGGTCTACTAATCGTAAAGGAAGCATTCAATGATTGTAGTTATATCGATCAGGTAATTTTCTCTCGTCTCAGTTCTGTATTTCTGGCTGATATCCCTGCAGCCGGCTAACTACCTGGCTCAGCGCACGAATCAGTCAAGTTGATACAGCATTGACTCAGTGTTGACAAAGAAACTGCATGTATCTGGCAGGTAATGAAGTGTGAGTTTTCTGACTCACTCGATGTTCAGCTTGTCCTCGTCATGGATGTCTTAACATATTTAGCCGCACCGATTCCAGTCACTGGTCTGACCGTTCTTTCCGCTCTCTTTGTTAACATTTGAGCAGCAGTAAAACCTAAAAGCGTTTATTGCAGAGCACACTGGGAAATATACATCTGCTGTAAACCATCTTTTAACCTCTTAAAAAATATTCAATGTTGTATAGATTTTACTCCTGGCTGAAGAGATACTTGTCCCTGTGTTAAAGTATTTTTATGCTGGCGAATAAGTCAATATGCACTTATATCAACAAATGATCCCTCTCTGAAAGATGCTTCATGTAATAAAAATAATCAAAAGAAGCATCTATGGCTGTAGTGACATTGAACATTTTACTCTTGTACAGTTTATGTCCACTTAACATTAGAATGTATAAGTCCTTTTTTCAAATATTTAGTTGAACAATATTTTTCCACAGTGAGATTATTGTGCAATGTCCAGTGGCAATAACTTCAAAAAACAAGAATTTGGTACACAAGTTTACAATTTAGGCTTTTTTTTAAGCAAGCAAACAAGCTTCTGGCATTATCTGAGTTAATTCAACTGTTCTTGTTGGTATAATTGATTCATTTGAACTGGTTGGTTTTATTTATCTTTTAAACACAGCCCAGAATCTTAATGTAAACACAAATCCAAGCCCAGTTTTGACACAAAGTTTGGGATCATTGTTGCAACACCCACTAACTTGGTACTGGTTGGTCAATGCTTTCAGCTTAAAGTATTAGTTGAGTAATTGTTGAGTTTCTTCCTTGCAACTTATTTCTGCAGAAGGTACAGATAGTGATTATACTTTTTGTTTTCAGTTTCTTGCTTGCATCCACATCTACGTCCTTGCCTTGACATCACCAAGTAAAGTTGCGCCAAAGCTGCAGAAGCTGTATTTATAACTAAACAGCCTGCTGGAGCTGTTCAATGAGATCTATTGTTTAAACTCTGCTCACACTGCAGTGAACTCAGAGGAGACATTAAAGAAACAGTAAATGACATTTGCTCTCATACATCGGCATGTACTTTGTAAATACTGTGATTAAAGGCCATGAATATTGAATTTTAAACAAGGTTATGACATAGTTGAGTTTTCTTAATTATTCCCTGGAAGCAGGTACATAAACATTGTTTTAACATTTAAAAGCTTGAGACTTGGAAAATCTGGAGAAACAAAAGGTAAACTGAAGATGATTTTGTAATAGAGAGACAGTAGAGTAATAGGTTTTTGCTGGGTAGTTAAAGTGGGGGTGTTATGTATTTTCCAGGCACATGGTACCATTTTAAAGCACAGTTAAGTAATTAAGTTACTCCAGCTGTTATGTAAATGCTGCATATGTATAAACTTAAAAATAAACTTAACTTCCCATGCTTTAAAATTGGCCTGTGCCTCTTTAAGAACCTCCTACCCTTCCTGACACTTCCCCCTTCAGGACAGCATCACAACAGTGCTTCTTCGTGCCAACCGTTGATCCCATTTACAACACTTCCTAGGAGTGTTGAAGTTTCATCAGACACACAGTTTCACCAGGTGTTTGCTAATTGCTGCTGCTAGTCTGAAGGAGCTTAATGAGGGAGGGGTGCTCTATAGGTGAGTCCTGGTGTGGACTGAAGCCCCAAGGCGAAGCCTGGGTAAATCAGCAGCACATTGCATGACCACTTTTTACATTACATCCATCCATCCATCCATTTTCTTGCACCCTTGTCCCTTAATGGGGTCGGGAGGGGTGCTGGTGCCCATCTCCAGCTAACGTTCCGGGTGAGAGGCGGGGTTCACCCTGGACAGGTCGTCAGTCTGTCGCAGGGCAACACAGAGACACACAGGACACACAACCATGCACACACACACACACACACACTCACACCTAGAGACAATTTGGAGAGGCCAATTAACCTGACAGTCATGTTTTTGGACTGTGGGAGGAAACCGGAGTACCCGGAGAAAACCACAGGGAGAACATGCAAACTCCATGCAGAAAGACCGGGGCCGGGAATTGAACCCAGAACCTTCTTGCTGCAAGGCAACAGCTCTACCAACTGCGCCACTGTAAATCAGCAGCACATTGCGTGACCACACATTGCATGACCATTTTTTACATTACAACGTAATGTAAAAAATGAAATTAGCACAATACTTCACTTTAAAAACGCTGATCAGTGGATGTTTGTCGAACTGCATCGGCTTAATAGCTTTTAAAATGTCTTATTTTAGAAATTGGTGAAATTAGCTCTTTTTTTCTTCCCAATTTGAAGTCTTCTGAAGTTCATGATATTTTCACATGAGTCGATCTTTATGAAATGGCACAGAGAAGCAGCTGGGTTTGTACCAGGTGTAAACTCCTCTGGGATCCGACTCCTCAGCTGGGGAACCAGAAAGTCCCACAACGTTCATTTCAGCCAGACAGAAAACTTCCCCTGGGGGATTATTGAATTTTAAATGCATGCTATTAATACTATATCAAAATCAAACATTTTAGATAATGCTGATAAAACCAAAAACAGGGAAGCCAGAGTAGTGCATATTACTATGGTCATAGCAAATAGATTGCAGAGGGTTTTTTGGAAGTACAGAAATTAAATGCATCTCAGTAGCTTCAAGTAGTTCAAAAGATGTTAAAGGGAAAATAAATTCATGAAGTTTTAAAAAGTTAAACAAATTGACTATCAGTCACCAGGTCAACAGTTCAGTCATTCATTTTCAGATTGTCATCAGTTCACTTACTGAACACAGACTGAAGTCTGATTTAGTCGTCATTCTCTAAGTGTTGGAGTGAATAGAATAGAGATTCACTTGTTATATTGAAACTATTAATTACTGTGTGTTAACAGGAAACTGGCATATTTACTTTCATTGAACACTACATCGCCAATCATTTAAATCTTGTGGTTCTTGTTGGAGCGAACCCTTTTGGCCTTGACAACCTGGTGGCATTTTGTTATTCTGTATCAACAGTGTAAGTTAGTGATGTCACGCATCATCAGTTTGACCACAACCGTCCTTTGGTGCGTTTGTTCGTCTTTGGTTTCATAAGTTGGTTTCTGTATGACTCACTGCGCTCATGTGCTTCCGACATTGTAGCTCGAGACGTGATGAAGGCAGAAAATCTGCTTTAAACTCGTGAATGTTTAGGAACTTTTCTTCAAATCTGGGTCAGACATTCACTGGGACATAGTTTTGTGGAGTCAGCATTTATATATAATTTTTCTATGGTACAATGAAGAAAAAAAATGCCGTCAGAAGTTTCATATGTCTTCCATCAATTGTATGTAAAAGGATGGCTTCCATTGTTCCAGTGATATTACTGTTTGGCCCAGATTTTGATTAATTGTGACCAGTTCTTGTATTACTAGCTACTGAAGTTTATTCCATCTTTTTTGACAACTGGTTTCAGACTCCCATTAGGTTTAAGATCTGTGAAGCTTCCCTATTAAAGGTTCATTTCAGTGTTTTTTTAAAAAAATCTTTTGTGCAATGTGACAAGCACTGGGAAAATCCAGACCACCAAAACATTGATCCAAATCTTTGTCCACAGCAGTGTTTTTCTGCAAAGGAAACAGACTGCCCTGGATTTGAAGAAACCCTAAATGCAGGATATCTGGATGCTTTTTTTTCTTCTCTAAAAAGGCTGCAGCAAATCCACAGAAAGATTCATCTGGGAAAATAACTTTCACACCAGTCTATTGTTTACTACATTTGGACATCCTGCAGGATTTCATTGGGTTCTTGGCTTTTTTGGGGACAGAAGTGGCTTTTTTTGTAACCTGTGTGTAACCTCATGTGTGAAGCCACATCTTGGATTTTAACCTTGGTTCACATCAGAAGACATTTGAGTTGCAGTCATTTTCTCCAAGATAAAACTGTTTAGACTCTAAAGCTGTTTAGCATTTCCTTAAGTTTTGATTATCCAGCTTTTAAGAGTGCCTTTGCCGTTGCATTTGATTTACGTTTTTACAGGTATGGAAGAATATAATCATTTTATTTTCAGACTTCATTCCCTACCTGATGGTGTAAAAGCTATGCTCAGAAATCTGTCAGTCTGTCTGTTTATCCATCCATTTGTGCACCAGACCTTTCATCTTTTGTTTGCAGCTTCCTTTCTTTTTTCTTTCATTTGTTCCTCCCTTCCTAGCTTTCTCACTTCATTCCTTCTTTCTTCTGTGTTTTATTCTGCAATATGACTTTTGGTTTGTTCTCCCAACCTTCCTTCCTCGCTGCGTTTGCTGCTTCCATGCTAGAATTTAGAGCTCTGTGATTTGAGTCTGGAAAAGGATAAAGGTTTGACATGAGAAATGTGCAGCAAACCTTCATCTTTAGACGTGAACATCCAAACCTGCAGACGTGGAATTTGAATGTTAATATCTTGGGAGACGTGTGAGCTTATTCATATCCTTGGCCTGTTTTTCAACTTGTACTAGAGGAAAATGTATTGCCACCTTTGTCATCTACAGCAGCTTTAGAAGATGATTCAGACAGCAGCACACGCACTTCACCCTTATTTATTGTGCACTACATATTTCTAGTAACATCGCTTCTTTTGATTTACGTTACCATCAGCAGTCAAAGCAGAACTTAAAAGCTAATGTATGGTGCAGCGTAATTCAGGTCATTACAGTTGATGATGGCGTAGTTGGAACAGTAGAGCAAAGAGTGATGGGTCCCATGTGATCTGTTCATAACTGCTCATTGAGCCAGAATAATGTGATTTTCACTCCATTAGGGGATTCAGAGTCCCTTTTGGGATCCGTCAGCAGTTGGAAATACTTCTACTTTTTTATTTCCTTCATCTTGTATAGTCATTTCTTACCCTTCCTCTCACTCTGTACATGTCAGCCAGCAAACATACAGTGAATAATTGCACTAAAAATAGAACCTGGGTAGACTGATTGTGTGATTTTTATTATGAAAAAAATCATATTGTTGCTCAAATATCATTTTTTCTTCTACTGATGGTTTTAAATATACTTTAAAGAACATTATATTTGGGTATGAATATTTTTGCCCATTTTTGTAAAAGCTATAATTCTATGTCATTTTTGTTATCTATAATTATAATTTATAATAATTTTTGGTTGCAGCAAAACTTTATTGTAAAAAAATTTCTGAGGCAAATTTTTGAGTCGTATCAAAACAGAGCAACGTGCTAACGTTAGCCTTGCTGGTGCAAAATGTGAATTTACACATTTTGAATGAGATGTCATTAAAAAGACACAAAACTATTTACATTTCAGATTAAGCACTATTTCATTAGATTTGATAGCATCAGAGCACATTTTACCATTTGGGTAAAATGGTTGGTGGGGGAAAAACGTGGCTGTCTGGAAGAATGAATAGTGATACTTATACTGACAGATTACTCACTTCTTCATTACACATTGTCTTTTTGCATTGATTTTGAGTTGGTGTTGACATGTTTTTAATCAGATATGGTTTGGATCTTTATTAGGACATTTGGTTTGGCTGCAAAAAAACGACAAAATAATTTATTCAGTCATAAATTAAATACAAGATTCTAGAATTTGTGTGTGTTGTTGTGAAACAGCAGAAAGTCTAAATATTTGACAAGCAAAATCTCAATCATAGTGCAATTATTAACTATTGCATCATCAAAGAATAAGGTACTCTTCTATTACAGAAATGATGGATGAGTGAATGTATTTTTGCCCGCAATTTGAAATAATACAAAGTGTTCTTTGTGTGGACTGTGTGTAACCACAGAGTTTGATCGATACCTCTGACAAAACATGTTCTCACTCGTTCTGCAATTCTTCAGTTATGAAATACTTTTTTCAGCTTGTCCTCATAGAACTCATAACATGCTTATAACCCATAAACAACTCATGTAAAGACACTGTAAAATATTAAACTCTTCAATAGTTGTTTATAGCTCTGTCAGAAGGTAATTTAGTGGTAAAGAGATGAATAGATAAGGTCTATTTGGTCTAGATGGAAGACTCTGTTCCCTGTGAAACTTCTATCTGGTGAAGCTAATAATATTTTTTTCCGATTGAGCGTATCTTGTATTTTAAACACCATTTTAGGACTAAAACTGCAGAGAACACCTTCTACCACCCGACCAAAAAGAGACTGTTACATAAGAAGTATTCTTCCACTCATGCAAACGTTAAGTCAAAAGAAAAAAAGAAAAAAAAAACTGTGTATGCACAATTGTTTGGATTTTTTTTTACTGGCTAAAGGAAATCCTGAAGTATGCCTTAAATAACACTCTGTGACCACAGCTCAGCGTTGCCATGAAGACAAAACTTCCTCATCCTTTTCTCTGTTGATGAGGATTATCTGCAGTCATGCATTGACATTTAAGCTGCTCCTCTGCACAATGAAGTTGCAGAAAGTCTAAAAGACAGAGAGATTTGTTGACTCCCCATCAGTGGTTTTCATTTTTTCAGTCTTTGTTCTCCAGGACTACATTAAAAAGACATTAAAACATGACTTTTACCACCATTTCTAAAAGGTTGTTTTAAGCCAAGCTGGTTTACGCTCTCCTCCAGTCAAAACCCTGTTAATTGTATTGGTGTTTAACAAAGAAGTATAAGCAGAGTGCACCACAGCGCAGCAGATCCCTGTGTGCCTCTGGCAGGAGCTGCTGAGTAATGACTGCGCACAGAGATCACAGGGGAAACAGTAAGCAGACGAGTCAAATTTATAATCGTTAACATTGTCAGATAGAGTTTTTAAGTGTGCAAGGTTAAAGGAAGAAAACATTGAAGTCGTAGTCCTGCAGTATATAAAGAGTCAACATCTGATTCTAATTACATGTGAATCTGGAAGGGTCTGAGCGCTCCCCAAAGACAATAAGATCAAGGGTTTCTGCTGGAGAGCAGCACAGGCTATTTTTATCCCGACATCATGGATAATAGATTCCTTTGGTATCAACCAGCTCCATTAGGCCCCACACATTATGGCTAAATGGGATTGTCAGAATGTGCAAAACAGGTGTTAAGAGTCCAGAATGTAAAATGGTGTTGATGCGGTTAAAAAAAACATTATCAACATCCGTCTGCTGGATTCGAGTGGGCGACGCTCTCCTGGGGGATATTCCCTGTTGTATCTCCATAACAAGCAGCGACAGCTACCTTAAGTCAACCCTGCAGAGTAGGTGCTGTGAGTTCGAAAGAGAAAATATTCAGCAGGAACAAACGGAAACCAGGCAGGACAATGTAACGTGCAAGGCCCAACTTGAGAGAATTGAAAATGTGGTGAGCGAGCTGCAGACTCGTTGCAGGAGGTAGCAGGAGGAGCTGCCTAAACCTAATTACAGTGAGCAGAATTGCACACGGAGCTGGATTTTTCTGCTTTACAACCCTATGTTCTTATTCAGCAAGTTCACATGTTTCCCCAGAGTTATTCTTTTCCCCAGTCTATCCTGTTAAATTAGTGCGGTCTTCAAAATGTATTATTTATACTTTTTGTGGTCAGTTTGTCATATGTTTTCTGTAATGGAGTATCAGGGTTCATTTTTCTTAGCTTTTTTTTTTTCCTGGTCCGTTTTATGAAACGTCAAAATTTGATTATAAAGACAACATTTTATTTTTGAGAATAATGACAATTTATGAAACAAAAAAAAGAAAAAAAAAAAACATTGGAACTATTTCATTATTAAATCAAAAAAATTGAGGACCGAAGTGAAAACAGTAGCTTTACAAAAGTCACACTACTGAAGCCGCTGTGTTCTACCAAAGTCGATAATTTTCCAAACTGATAAGAAACGCATCCATAATGACTGGTGAAACTGTTGCCTTACTGATTGTGATTTGGACAATTTGTTCTCAATATGTTGCATTTGGTGTTTTTAAAACTCTCTCTTCCAAACATTTAGGCTCATTTTATCATGAAAAAGTATTTTGACTTTCTTAAATTGTTGCAGTTTTGTCATTTAGACTTTTTTGTTCATCTGTGCAACAAAATTGCAGTGTTTGAAATATTTATCCACATAAACATCCTCCCTACTGTAAGATTATCCAGTAGACAGTCTGTTTTGACTGCAGATAACCAATAAGAGGGGCATATGCTTACAGGTAAAAACGGCTTAAATTCACTAAAATAAACAACTGCATAGATGACAGGAGACACAAACCAGTTTAATTTAACAAACCTGTTTGGCTCACTGACAGCAGTTGTCTTACAAATTAACTGAAAGTGAAAGTAAACTGGAGTTGAGAACAGATGTGTCCACCAGCTGAGCCAAACGCGCCTGATCTCCTGCTTCCTGTTCGGTAATCAGGAAGCATTCAGGCGTGCAAAGATGTAAATCAACCAAATCAAAGTCGACTCTTGAAAGTGATATAACAGAGCTGCACCTTGAAAGAAGTGCCGAGGTCCCGCGGCTGCAAAAACAAGCCCAAAGCATTACCCCTACACTACTGCACTTTACTGTTAGTATGAAGTGTTTGTTCTAATGCAATATACTGATCTTTGGTTTTCTCCTAACATCACACAATACATGACAGCCAGACATCTGTACTTTAGTCACATCTGTCCAAAGAGTCCAATGGTTCATTTGGAGGCTACTTCATAAAATGTATGTTGCCACATTACTATTTAAACAACACCCTCAAAATGTAGTAGTTTTCAAGTGTCTATTGTGCAGAAAATAAAGTAATATAACAAGCTGCTATTAACTGCTTCGTTAATCAGACTTTCTGTACAGGTAGAACCAACACTTGGCTGCACAACAGACATGCTGCTCATAGTTTGCCAAGTGTAGTTTTAAAATGCCATTACCTAGTAAGTGTGATGGATAATGCCCTTTGATTTTGCAGGCCATAAATATCCATGTTTATTATGAATGAAAACGTTTTCCAAACAGGTGAATTGGTCTTTTAGGCAGCTGACTGTGGCTCAAAGGCACAGCACCAGGTGAGGCAGGGACAGAGTTGAGTTTTGTCGTTTCTGTATGTTGCTTATAGGAACCTAATAAAGAAATTTTGGGGTTTTCAAAAGTATATTTTTTAAAACCTTGAAGCACCTTGATAGCAAATATTGGCTGATGCCAATGAAAATGTGTCTCATATCATGAACTAATTTAAACTTGTGTTGTACAGGAATAAAGGGATAAGGACATAAATGATATCTAAAACACTGTAGAGTCCAATTTTAAAGCATCTGGTGACAGTGCTAGGCATGAATTGACTTATTTACAGTATGTCTCTCTCTTTACAGGATGGAAGACAACGAAAAGAAAGAAAGAAGACCGTCTCATTCAGCAGCATGCCCACTGAGAAGAAGATTAGCAGAGTCAGCGACTGCATCAATGCCATGGTGGATGGCTCGGAGCTGAAAAAAGTGCGATCCAATTCACGCGTTTACCACCGCTACTTTCTTCTTGACGCCGACATGCAATCATTGAGGTGGGAGCCAACGAAGAAGGAGTCTGAAAAGGCAAAGATAGACGTGAAGTCCATCAAGGAGGTCCGGACAGGCAAGAATACAGAAACTTTTAGAACTAATGGCACCTATGACCAGATATCAGAGGATTGTGCTTTTTCAATCATCTTTGGGGAGAATTACGAGTCCCTGGACTTGGTGGCAAACACAGCAGATGTAGCCAACATATGGGTGACTGGTCTGAGGTACCTGATCTCTTATGGGAAGCATACCTTGAATATGATCGAGAGCAGCCAGAACAACTTGCGCTCATCTTGGTTAAGCGACCTCTTCGATGAAGACGACGTTAACCACAACAAACAGATAGCAATATGTGCTGCCGTGCAGCTAATAAAGAAACTAAACCCGGGACTTAAAAATGTGAAAATAGAACTAAAGTTCAAGGAGCTCCACAAAGCTCAAGATAAAAGTGGGTCTGATGTGACAAAAGAAGAGTTTGCAGAAGTCTTTCATGACCTTTGCACAAGACCAGAGATTTATTTTCTTTTTGTTCAGTTTTCCAGTAATAAGGAGTTTCTCGATACTAAGGACTTAATGATATTTCTGGAGGCAGAGCAGGGAATGGCTCAGGTCAGTGAAGACACCAGCTTAAATGTCATTCACAAGTATGAACCATCCAAAGAGGGCCGGCTAAAGGGATGGCTCTCTCTTGATGGGTTCTCCAACTATCTTATGTCTGCAGAGTGCCACATATTTGACCCTGAGCACAAATCCATTTGCCAAGACATGACCCAGCCTCTGTCCCACTACTACATCAATGCATCCCACAACACGTATCTGATAGAGGATCAATTCAGAGGTCCTTCAGATGTGACGGGGTACATCCGTGCTCTGAAGATGGGTTGTCGCTGTGTGGAGCTGGACGTATGGGACGGGTCTGATAACGAGCCCGTCATCTATACTGGTCACACAATGACTTCACAGATTGTTTTCCGCAGCGTCATAGACGTCATTAATAAGTATGCCTTTGTTGCCTCCGAGTTTCCTCTGATTTTGTGTTTGGAAAACCATTGCTCTGTAAAGCAGCAGAAAGTCATGTTTCAGCATCTGAAGAAGATCCTTGGAGACAGGATCCACGTAGATTCTCCAAAACTCGAGGACTGTTACCTCCCATCTCCATCTGAGCTGAAAGGAAAGATCCTGCTGAAGGGTAAGAAGTTGGATACAAACTGCACTGCTTCAGAAGGAGAAGTGACGGACGAGGACGAGGGGGCAGAGATGTCTCAGAGGATGAGCATCGAGTCCACAGAGCAGCAGACTAATGCACCCAAAAAGATCCCGCTGCTTAAGGACCTTTCTGATCTGGTGACGCTGTGTAAATCTGTGGAGTTCAAAGACTTTCCAACATCTTTCCAGAAGCAGAAACCCTGGGAGCTCTGCTCTTTCAATGAGGTGTTTGCCACTCGCTGTGCGTGTGATTTCCCTGGGGACTTTGTCAACTACAACAAGAAGTTTCTTGCACGAGTTTACCCGAGCCCAATGCGGATCGACTCTAGCAACATGAATCCACAAGACTTCTGGAAGTGCGGCTGCCAGATTGTAGCCATGAACTATCAGACTCCTGGGCTGATGATGGATTTGAACATCGGCTGGTTCCGTCAGAATGGCAACAGTGGTTACGTTCTCCGACCGGCCATCATGAGGGAGCAGGTCTCATATTTCAGTGCCAACACAAAAGATTCAGTGCCTGGGGTTTCTCCACAGCTCTTGCACATCAAGATAATCAGTGGACAAAATTTCCCCAAACCGAAAGGCTCCGGTGCCAAGGGAGACGTGGTGGACCCATACGTGTACGTGGAAATACACGGCATTCCTGCAGACTGTGCAGAGCAGAGGACTAAAACAGTCCACCAAAATGGGGACTACCCACTATTTGATGAGAGCTTTGAGTTTCAGATAAACCTTCCTGAGCTCGCAATGGTGCGCTTCGTGGTTCTAGACGATGACTATATTGGGGATGAGTTTATTGGCCAGTATACGATCCCCTTTGAGTGTCTCCAACCTGGTTTCCGCCACGTACCGCTACAGTCTCTGACAGGAGAGTTGCTGCCTCATACTTTGCTTTTTGTCCATGTTGCCATAACAAATCGAAGAGGTGGAGGAAAGCCACACAAAAGGGGATTGTCAGTAAGGAAAGGCAAGAAGAGCAGAGAGTACGCTAGTATGAGAGTGCTGCAGATCAAGGCCATTGATGAGGTCTTTAAAACAGCCCTGTTGCCACTCAGAGAGGCCACCGACCTCCGAGAAAACATGCAGGTAAGACAACTCAATGAGACTTTTGTGTCTTACCAAGAACTCCCTGGACCTGATGTATGTTCATCATTTAGTCAGATGAACAAGATGATTGACATAAAGGGTTGACAACTTTAAGTAATCTGTCTTGAGCTATATTTTTGTCTATTTCATGTGAATAATTTATGCTTTACCTTTTTTAAACATAATCTTTATGTGTAATTGTATGCATATCTAGTTCAGTCTCATATTTAAAATGCGGAACACTCATGTTTTATTTCCAATTCTATAAAGAACTGATGGTCTGAATGTTTGTCATATAATTCATAATCTTTTGATCATATTATATCAAAAAATGTGTTTATTTTTGGACTTATTTATTCACTTCTCATTCTTTGCATTCAAATCAATATCCCAAGCTTTGAACATAACTATTAAATACATCATCCCAACATGGAAACCACACAGCACTACTGCAAACCTACAAAGACACATCTGCCAAACATCATGACAGTTTACATCCTAAACTAACAGAGCGGACTAGGAAATCTGTTGTGAAAATTAATATCGCACGTTGCCACCAACAGCAAAGCTGATCAGAGTTGATGGGAAGATTAACAAAGTTAAATAACAGAAGGCAGTTCTGGAGAAGAGATGTAAAATACTTGAGACAGGGTGCTGTGGTGGCGCAAGGGTTTAGCACAACCCACATAAGGAGGCCTTAGCCCTCGACGCGGCCGTCACAAGTTCGAATCCCTGCCTGGTGACCTTTTCTGCATGTCTAGCCACTTTCCTGTCCTAGTACTCTCAAACAAAGGCCAAGAGAGCCAAAAGAAACCCAAAAACATTTGAGTCTCAACCCTGAACATACAGCTAGAGCCATGTTTAGATCAAAGAATGTGTCAGGATGGCCTAGTCAAAGTCTAAACATAAAAACAATTGAGAATTTGTGTCAAATTTTTTAAGTTGATACATTAGCGATTGCCATCTATTCAATCTGAATAAATATAAGCTATTTTCCAAAGAAGAATGGTCAAAAATGTTTAAAGAAATGGAAAAGTCATGATTTAAAAAGGAGCCGATACTTTCAACCCAAAGCTAGGTTGATTTGGATAGTTTTATTTTCATAATGACGAAATCATTTAAGTACCATCTCTGTATGACATAAATGTGTGAAAAAACAAGCCTTGTATGCATTAGAGTAAAGGATGTAACAGCTCAAAGCATCACTGCAGCATCTTTTCAAGCAGCAAACCAACTTGATATTATTAATAGCATATTAAGAAAATAATCAACCAGTTTAACAGTGCTGGAAATGTTCCCCCTGTGGAAAACCATTTCCTGTTTGGGATCCAGTAGCTTATGTTTAACGGCACCACCACTAATCCTGACTGAATTAACTTTGTGCAGTTAAATTGGCCCTTATTGGAAATGCTAACGTTAGTTTCTCTTTTGACTGAAGTTTAATTGAAGAAATACAAAAGTATAACCACATAAACATGTTCCCATACAATTTATTAAGAATCTGTATAGGAATGTAAAGCTGGAGGAGAAAAGCGGAGTCGGACGTCCAGCCACATTGTGTTGAGCATCGTGTTTTGTTCCTGCAGGCGTTACATCGGTCTGTACGTTGGGCCTCCTGTTTATATTGCTTCATTGTGCGATAACAAGCCAGCAGCCATGAGACTAACACATCTTGATCGCTCCCTCACAGTTTGTCCCTGCGGTTGTTTATGCTAGGGTTAATTTTGGCCTTTCACAGGAAGCTTAGGGTTTTCGTGGGTGTATGTTTCATTTCCACTTGATGCTTGTGTCAGTTCAGAAGGATTGGGTGCTTTGGAGCAGCTAACAAGTGCCAAAATGAAAGTTCTCACAAGCGACACAGGCGATGACGGCTTCCAGCCTCTCCCTCTGTCACTGAGCTGATCTCTGGAGGCCTGGTTTCAGCTTTTAATGCCTGTGAAATAAAGATTTTACCCTGCAGGAATAAAAGATTACATGCTTTGCATTAGATTTTGCTTTGTTTTCGTAACTAAGCGCATTTAATTTGCAATTTGTCTCAACCTAGAATGCCATAGTGTCCTTTAAGGAGCTCTGCGGCCTTTCAGCCGTGGCCAACCTGAAGCAGTGCATCTTGGCCCTTTCCCCTCGGCTGACAGGACCCGACAACAGCCCGCTCCTGGTGTTTAACCTCTCTGACCCGTACCCCAACCTGGAGCTCCAAGGCCTGCTCCCAGAGGTCCTGAAAAAGGTCGTCACCTCCTACGACATGGTGAGTAATGGTCAGGAAAAACAGCCCATTACATCAGCTCAGACTCACATCCCTGAAGAATTTAGGAGTTTATTAAAATGGAGAAACAAAAATAATTCCCTCTTCTTGTTTGCTCTGCAAGTACCGGAGAAAGAAAAAATGTAATTTGGTTATGTATAAATTTCCCAATCAATAGCTTCTTTTCACCTCAGCAAACCAACTTCGACTCTGATTAGATCGATATCTTGACTTTACTTGATATAACAGGGACATGCCGAAGTGATTAGGTAATAGGGTTGGAACTCTGTTAAGTAATACAATCAATGTTGAAAAGTTATGCAACGTGCCACTGAGGCCATTGCAAATATCATTACAGTTAGCAGAACATGTTCTTCTGGCTCATAGTGAGTGAAAAGAACATTAAAACGAACAAAACAGGCAGACAACTAACATCTAATCCAAGCATGTTTACTTTCATAAATTGTCAAGTCTGATTATAATTTTTTTTTAAAGAATTTTAATTCCTGAAATACTTTTATTTATAAGACGTACATCCTGTTCTGGGTATTATGTTTTTCATGCATTAAATATTTCTTTAAAAAACGATGCATTTGCTTTATTGGGTCATAAAACCAACCTAAAACACAACACAGTTCATACAGCGTATTTATTAAACAGTGATGAAGTTTTTCTTAACTCAGTCATAGTGCAGATGTTAACCTGACTGAAATGTTGTGGTGGGACCTTAATGCCTCGTTTACGGGTCGATGTGGTTCGGTAAGCTGGTCCAGAAGATTAAAAAACAAACTACTTTTTGTATAATATTGCATGAAGATGATGTTCCTTCTGCTCTTTTTATTCAATTTACACACTGCTTGCTTTATTCATCTTCTAAAACAAAAACAAATGTTAATTTTCTGTCAGTTTAAGTAAAAGTGTTTAGACGTTTCTCACATGACAATTGGCTTAGAGCAGTTCTGTAGGCAACCGGTAAAATTATGGAACAATTACACAGCAACACAATTAGGTGTTATCTTTACTTGCCTGGGCTATTTTTGCATCACTTTTACTCTTTGGGACTCAACCCTGAGTGCGTTTAAAGAGGAACCATGTTGAAATGACCCAGATGCAGGCCGCTTAAGGTGGCTTGGTTTACTCTTGAATTGAAAGCTTGGGTAATTGGCTTCTGTGGTGACAATACGACTGCTGTTTATGGAAACACGTCAAATAAATTATGGAAGAATTTGAGTGCTGGAAAGTTGGAGGCCCTGGTAATTAGCAGAGATCGGAATTTGACAGTGAAACAACCACTAAGTAAATTATGTATATTTACCCCCAGAAATGTTGAAAAATATGAATTTTGGTTTCAGCGTTTTGCTGATTTGGATTAGAGAAACACTGATAATCATTTTGTGGCCAATTTCTGATCCCTGTTTTTGTAAATATTTGGCTGCAGTCATAAAAAAAACAAACAGGGTTTTACAAATGAAATCACTACAGACAGCATGTTAAATTGGCTTTAGCAACTTAAATTAGATATTTAAATTGTTTTAGCAAAAAAGTCTGTGTAAATCTTAGAGAAAAAATTTTCTTCAACTATTTTCTAAAAATCAGCATTTTAAGACTAATGATAGAACAAAGCAACTTTCCTGTAACATGTTTAGCCTTCCTGTTATCTGCTGAAAGTCTTGCTCTCTCCTGCTCTGTCGCAGTCTGAATTAACCACAGATATTTCTCAATATGTTGCGGTTTCCTTTTTACACCTCCATTTAAGCAGCATCTCAATGATTCTTCACTCTTTCACAGAGTCACCACTGAAGACTGTTGTATTCAGTCCAGGCAGTTCTGAGTATGATGCCTTCACTGACCAGAAAAACATCTGATTTTTCAAATTTTGACCCAAATCACCTTACATAATTTGCTTAATGTGCTGTCCTTTATTAAATAAATTGGAATTGAATTAATCAAGCTGAAAATTGTCTATGGGGTAAATAAGTATCCAAAGGAAAAAACAGTTTACATTTTTTTTCCATATTGCCCATTTAATTATTACAATATAATTGAATTTCTAAAGTCTTTAAAGACCTGAATGTTAAACTTTTTGTTCTGTTTGGTTTGAGAGATGGTTTCTTTCCTCATTTCTGTTTTTGAATACAATCTGTTTTAATAGTTTTTAAAGGACAAACATAACAACTCAGCCAAATGGTCTCTGTATTTATGTGCTACAAGGTTTAAACCGAGAAAGTTAGGAAACTTTAAAGCTTTGAGTGTGAGAATTTATTGTAATTTATGTATAGGAACTCTAGTTTTATGTTTTTTGTTTCAGTGTGCCATAGAAACTAGGAGAGCTTTCACACCCCGACTGCTACAAAATCTGATTCTCACTTGTATCCTATTTTCCTTAAAAAAAAAAGAAAAAGAAAGATGCTTACACTCAGTGGGATAGCAGCTCATGGTTCTAAATAATTTGATTAATGTTTATGCTTTTCAGTATTTCACAGCTTGCCTCTTCAGCACCCCTTACTCTTCTGCTTTACACATTGATAAAACATGATGACAGCGGCCAGATTCTTTCAGAGCTGAGAAACGGTAGCGCCATCTGGACCCACTAACAAACATATTCCTGCAAAGCAAGAGTCATGGCAGTGACCGTGAATATTGTTTAATTATTGGCATCGAAGAACGTATGGCTAACAGCAGCAGAGCTTGTTTGCAGATAATTATCCTCTGGAAAACGTATGCTCCAGTTTTACTGGCTGCTAAAGTCACTCACGTTTTTGTTACCTGACCTACGTCTTGCTTGTATCGGCGTTCACCAGTGCAGATCAGAGATTATATACACTCAGAGGTGTTGTAAGATGAGTTTAATATGAAAATTTAAAAAACACTAGACTGGCGTTTTTGAGACATGACTAATGAGGATATTCTGCATTAATTAGTGTTGGGAAATTGTGTCTGCACTGAAATCCACCTCAGACACTGATGCTGCAAAAAGAGCAAACTCTCTCACACCAGCAAGGCGTTTCATCCAACACACTCCCATTTTTCACACCAGTTTCCTTAAACCTGAGAGATTGTTATGCCTGGAAATCCCAATATATCAGTAGTTTCTGATTATTTTTCTCATATTTTGTTAATTTAGCTGTGAAAGAAACGGACCTTGTCCAGAGTCAAACTCAGATTAAATCCTGGAACAGGGTTGGTGGAATAAAAAATATTAAAATAAGTGAAAGGAGTTTCTATTTTGTCGGCAACCATTTTAGAGATACTAATTTACAATCAATGTAAGGCATTTAAATTGAAATCTAGAGGTTTGCCTAACAAGAAAATTATGTTAAAGCCAATGTTCAGACTGAAAAAACATGACCAAATACCCATTTTTCTGTACCCTGAGCCACTATTTTTTTTTTTTAAATTGCTTGAATTTGTAAGATCCAGACTGTGTGTAACATGTTCTATTCGTGTAGAGAAACGCATCACCAAGCTAACATGGAAGTAATTACTGTAACACACATGATCACAGTAGTTAGGAGGTGTTTTTGTGTGTCCAAATATACCCTCATCCACTCTTAACTCAAAAACATGTCTCTTCTATATATATTTGAGGCGCTGCGTGTGCCGTGAAGACGGTAATTTCTTGACCCATCAGGAAGGTAATCACAGCTTCTAAGTGCTGCAGCTGCAGATATACAAGCACTTTGTCATTACGGCTCGCAGAATAACACGGTGATTCATGTTACTGGGCTTGTGCAACTGTCTGCCCCACGCAAAACACCCAGCAGCAGGCCACACGCTGTGGAAACACGCTGTAATATGTATTGAGAAAAGAGGATGATGAGTTTGTTTGTCTTCAGAAAATGTTTTCTTTGTCTCAGCTGATTATCTTTAATGCCAGGTTTAAATTTCTAAACTTTTAATAGGTTAGTGATGTGGCTCTAATTGGTGAGGTGATGCTGAAAACCAGCATTATTAAGTTTTGTTTTTTGGAGTCCAAAGTAGGAACTTGCAGCAGTTTTGTTGTCTGTATATTATAATAACCCCTTGGGTGTGGACTTTGAAACTTTACACACCTTTTACATGCACAATAGGTCATTAGAGAAACAGGAGAAAAAAAATTAAAAAGCCTATTATAACCTTTTTAAATGTGTCTGAGAGGGTAACTAATTAGAGACCAACAAAAGCCACAGCTTTAGTTGATGACAGACTGTTTTTCTTTAACAAGCCACCAGAGGATACAGCTGCTGGTAATTTAGTGTATAGTTTCCATTTTGTAAACGGATCCAAAGAAGGACAGAAAACTATTGGAAAATGTAAATTTAAGTTAGCAAGAGATGAGAAGTACCCTGAATAAAGATTTTTTTTAAACTCTCAAATGTGTATTTCTAGATGATTAATTGGCTGCCTTGAATATCCAAAAGTTTTACTTGTCCACTGAGCATGTTTTGATATGTCCTTTCATTAACAGTGTATAAATAAAAGAGTGTATAAATCCATATTTATACGGTAAAATTCTGGTAACCACGTATGCCGGTATTTGTTTTTAACAGTGTGCCATTGAAATACATAGTTTTGTGCATGCCCTTCTTTTCTTCACAAAGAGCAAAATATGAAAAAAGGCATTTCTCAGGTTAGAATAGATTGTCACAAGAATAAAACAGGAAATACACTTTAATTTACATCTTTGCGTTTTATGTATTCTTTGGGAACAAGATTATTTTGAGTCATTTTGCTCATCAGCAACACTATGATTAGGATTCTTATTAAAATTGGCATTTCTGGACAACTATTTCGTAAGAAGTTTATATTTTGCTATTATATTCGCATGACAGAGTTGGAACATTTAAAATAAATATAGATTGATTAATCATGTAAATTTGGCATGACTCTTTTGGTCGTCCCTAAAGAGCATAAAAATGTGCTGCAGCACCGTATCACTTACACAACACAAATATTTGTATGAAGTCACATGTTTGTGCAGCAGAACCACTTCCTGAATTAAACGCAAAGGAATAGTGGCAGGGAAATTTAGCCTAAGTCTGAAACTGGAGGTATTGCTGATGTCTGGACTTTATTTTACAAAATTAAAAGTAAATATTACATATTTTGTCATTTACCATTTACATGCCTGGGTTCTAGTACTAGGTCTATTCTGAATGTCCCGGTCAGGACTTTCTACCCCGATACCAATCAGAAATGTCATTAAAATCAATTCAGTCGCTGTGGTCCCAACTGTTCTGAACAGTTAACCAGTTTTTCCAGGAAAGCCTCAACATTTTGCTTCAAAACATCACACCGACTCCGAGCCTCTCCCCTCCCATGCATTGGCGTTCCAGAACGACGATGGCTGACATTCAAAACACTAAGCTGGTGCTGGAAGTTTAACTCTCAAAATTTGCAAGTATATCCAGAGAAGAGACTCTGTGCCTCTTTAATAGAAATAGCCAAAGGATGAGTAGTGAAACATCTTAAAGATGGACACTATTATGTTTGCAAGGGATTTAATAAGACCAGTGGCAGTAATGTAAATGCTTATCTACAACAGAAAAGTATTAAACATGCTGGACAGCATAAGCTTTTAAACAATATCTGTTTAAAAATAAGCAACTAGCTGAAACCTCATTACAGCTCCGACCCCCTCCCGAGTACAAGCTGACAAATGTGTGTGTTTGGTTACAAACACACACATTCATAAAAATACTTTTCTTTTCATCCTTTATTTCCTATAAGTTGCACACAATCTTGGCCCAGACAATGGGCAAAAGTACAAAAAAAGTGACGGGACAGAAAAAAGTATTAAAAGTGTTTAAAGGTTTTAAAGTAATGTCTTTGTTACCAAGTTTGATTTTTTTTTGGGGGGGGAAGGGGGGGGATGACAACCCTTGTTGATGAATTAACAGAATAGACAGAAAATGTGTTTATTGTTCAATGTATTTGATTAGAATTTGAAATTTCAGTATTTGACCCAATCAGCAGTTAGAGCCGCCAAGAAAGAGAACATTTGCACATTTCAATCAGATCAGTTGGTACGTGGCCAATTTTTTTCAGTGAAATCCAGTTTTCTACCTGAGCAGCATTGCGTTTTGACACGACCTTGATGGGCTCTTCAGGACTGCACAAGTACATGTTACTATAGTGATACGAAGACAAGCGCTCCTGTATCGGATAGACATTGGAAATGAAGTAACATTTTACTAAAAATGTCATCTTGGGTACCATGTAGGAAGATTGATATCGTATTTTAGCCGTTCCCTCAGATGACTAATAAAAAAAAGAAAGACGCCTCAGGCTTTGTATTTTTCTCCCTGTTACCCAGGTTGCACTTCCTTCTCTAACCTCTTCCTGAAACACTTTTCAGCAGAATATTTTGCTGGCTGCATTCTTGTTTAGAAGAAATTCTTTAATATGTAAATAGATCATCATGAAAGTTGTGACAGTCTGCAGGTCAGCAGAGTCTGTGCACTCAATTAGGGCAGAGCGTTGCACCAGAGGAGCTAAACTTAGCCTCCTTCACAGCTGCTCTGTCACAGATAACATGCTAATGATGTGCAGCAAAGTGACATGTTTGCGTTTTCATCAGTTAACCGTGATGATCAACGTTTCCGTTTAAAGCCAAGCGGAGGGGTTGCCATTTATATTTTTCTCCGTAAAATGAGGAATAGTCACAGCTTGAAGGAAATCAACACAGCCTCATATAAAAAAAAAATCTAATTACTTCTGCTGTGCTTTCCTTTAATTTTGGTTTGCAGAGATGCAGTTAAGCGACCTCGCCCAAAAGACATCCCTGCAATAGCATCTTATTTTCCCGGCCCTCTATAAATGGGAAAAACACCAGGCAACACAATTTACTGCGGGACTTTAGTGTTCACCTCTCTTAAAAGCAGTTATTAAAATTGCTTGATTATTTTTCCTTTCAGATGATCCAGACCAGCAAGACCCTGCTGGAGAGCTCCGACAGCGTGTATGAGAGGATTTTGCAAACTCAGAAAGCAGGTAAAAAAAAATAAATAAATAAAAAAAACTTTGCTAATACATTTTTGTAAATCTATCCAGATTCTGGCTAAAACTAGATTGCTTGACCTTAAAAGAAAAAAACAAAACATTCAGTACCTGGAAGCAACTCAAGCCTTTGTTCCTGTTTGCTCAAGCCAACCAGAGAAACGTTGTAACCTCAAAGAGTTTTATCAAATTTGGCTCAGCTCCGATTCACACACAGTGTGCTAACAAACTGGAGAAAAACAAAAAAAACAGCAAACAGTCAAACTGCTAGCTTGACACTACAGATGGCAGAAATGAGAACTTTCTGCTTCATGACTGTGAGAAACATTTGTCTAAATGTGAACGACTCTTCTGGTCATTTCCTACCTTATGTTCCCAAGTCCAAGAGGTTTGCACACTTTATACCTCGAGGACTTTGTAAATGTGCACTTTTGCAGAAATGAGCAGCATAGTAAAATAAGTGAAATGTTTACGTCGCAGTGGTTAATGAACCCACCACACAGAGTCTCTGGCATGCATGTCGTGACCATAATTTTCATTTTACTTCCTTTGGGCTGTATTAGAGGCTGACCTAGTTGTTTGTGCCGACCTCGATCAGAGGATTACAAAGTAACCTGGTAATAGAGCATGTAGGTGAAGTTTTTTATCTCTGAACCTGTTGTGACATATTGACTTAGTGAGGTCAGGGACAAGGTTTATTCAGTTCAGAGACTTGAGGAAACATGCTGGATGGACATTCCTGCCAGCTGTAATTACAATTTTATTCAAAAGTTGATTAATGTGGGTTTGTGGGTATATTTATACAACAATTTTAACACCTATGTGACTCTTCACAGTGAAATCCAAGTAGCATAGAAGGTTAGATGAGCTTATTATGTGAAATTGACTGAGATCATGTTATAAAGTTATTCCTTCATCAAAACATATCTGGAGTGTTGCTTTGATTCTTTCACGCATGACTGAGAATGGCCTTGCACGGTGCCGCCTATTTCCACAAAGTTCCTCCTTGGGCCTGCAGTCCCCAGTGTCTCCTTCACTCGGCTCCTCCAGACTAGTGTCAGCAGCAGTTAGCATGTGTTGTGATAAGTGTTGGAAAGAGTAGGAGCTTCTTAAAGAGACAGAGGCCAATATCAAGGAATCAAACTGCAAAGCTACATTTCTTTTGTGTTTGACATATGCAGCATTTTCATTACAATTATGCTATAAAATGACACCACGTGCCTGGAAAATATACATTACTGCCCCTTTAATGTTTGAGTAATCTTGTATAAATCATTAGATTGAAAAGATATGACAGAGCATCAATACCATAACTCAGCTTCCTTTTCTTCTTTTGTCTCTGCACTAAGATAACTGCAGATAATCTCTAGCCAAAGTTTTTCTCCTTTTCAGATATTTCCTTTTTTTCCAGGGATTACGTTTGATGGGAATTTTTAAACCTACATCCCGCTGCGATTGTTATTCTCTCTGTATAGCAAAGGTTAAACATTTTATTCTTGCAGCTAGACAGCAACAGCATGTATCAATGCAAAGGAATAAGATTTACTTTCTTTATTGTATGACATTCTGTACATATGGAGTCTAAAAGTACCTGCATCAAAACATAGTTAAATTTCAGAGCCATCATTCTGTAAATATAACCATTAGAAATCTTGTTTTTTTGCAGTTTCCTTTTCAAAGGTCTAAGCTAACAGCAGTGTTACTGATATAATGATATAATCCATAGCTAGACATCAATTACATGGTTATACCACACAGTGATGGCTGTTAAAAACCTAATGGGGTCTGTAAAGCGTGTTGTGGTGCCTGATGGAAAGATAATTTATATAAAATACACAAAGAGCTTGCCATAAATGCTCTATTATAGATCCGTTGGCTTTTGCCGTTTCTATAGAAACCAGATTATAAACAAACCTTCTTCAGGCTTTTATTACCAGCCACAGTTGCGTTACTATATATATATATATATATATATATATATATATATATATATAGTATGTAGCAGCGCAGACAAGTAATCAAATGGAAACTTCTCAACTTTCATGCTTAGTTTATATTATTTACACGCAGTTTCCTTTGCAAAGCAGAGCCCACAGCTTATCTTTGCTCCAGCATGTGACCGAGGCACTTAAGGCAAACTTATATTTTATCAGCCATATCCGACAGCTCTACATTTGCTGACGGATCTGAAGATTACATCTCAAATTTTCACCATCTGAAGCGTAAATGTTCAAACTATTTCTCAGTTTGTGACTGGATCGCCCCTCGTGATGTGTAGTTACACATATTAGAGTCATTGAATGACTCAAAAACCTTGATTTTTAAAATTCCTCGAGACATCATCTACCTCTGGTAAGTGTTCAGTTTTATCTGCTGAGCTTTCCTGTAGATAACACCTGAGTGAGAAGTCTGTCCTGTATTCATTACATGCTTTTCCACTTTTACATATTTGGGTTATTGGAATAAATTTCAGCTGTAATTAAAGCCAGAATATCAACTCTCCAGGTTTGGAGTTGGTAACCCCTATCTAGTTTCTCTGTAAGATGAGCTGACCGATAAACAACTTAAAAGCGTTTCTGTTTAAACAACTTGCATCTTGATAAGCTGGCAGTAAAACCCCAAACAGACCAAACAACTTCTCGAAAGCTTGCACTAAGGCTTTGTGGGGGCTTTCGGTTTCAAAGATTCTTCGACATGATTACCTAACATCAGCTGGAGAAAATTCAACAGCAAACAATTCCAAAGTAGGACACAACAGATGGCAAACCCATGAAGTTGAACAATGATTTATTCTCCATCCAGAACTGGCTTGTTGTCCCTGCAAAAAGCAGCGTGTTTGGGTGCATGCACCAGTGCAGGAGGACGTGCTCAAGCTGCTGCTTCTACCTCTGTGTGTGCATGCGGTGTGGTTTTACAGAAACTGGGTCAGTACGAACCTGGCTCCCTGTGAACAAAGCAGACTGTCTCAGCATCAACTGCTACTAAAGTTGTGAATAATCCATCGCATCAGGTCAGGGAGGCCTCACGTTCCTCCCAGGAAAATGAAAGGCGGTGTCGGATCGTGCAGAGTCAGGTGTTGGGAGCAGTAATGGGGAGATGTCACTTCCCCTAACAGACTCCCACTGAGGTCCCACTTAGCATTCAGGACGTCGACATGGCAGAACAACACAATCAGCACAAGGTGTTTCTAAATGCCAAATGCAGAAAAACTGTATTCTCTGCAGAGTACAAAGCAAGAACCAACCAACCAGACACAAATCTGAATCCTAAATTTGTCAATTAATCACATAATAAATTAGAACGATAATTTCCATTGTGATCAATATTTTTGAAGGGAAATTTACTTATTATTTTATTTATGGTTTCTGTCGAGTGTGGTTTTCATTTTCATTTCATTTGTTTTATTTTAGATATTAATGGACAGTTTATTAGTCTTTGAGAGAACAAAGTTGCATTTTTAGGCCATTGTCAATACATCACTTGGAAATAAGATCAAAATAATATCATTATTTATCACAATTAGGCGTGCCGCAATAACCAGCAAATCAATTAATTGTAAGATTAATTTAAACGAGCTCAAAAATTTCCATTTGCAAGATTTATTGTTTTTCTCTTTTCTCTCATTCTACCAAAAACTGAATGACAAAAGTTTTCAGTCTGGTCCATTGGTCTCAACTAGCCCTTTATTTCTTTACAGAATAATAATAATAATAATAATAATAATAATAATAATACATTTTATTTGTAGGCGCCTTTCTGGACACCCAAGGTCACCTTGACATAAAAACAAGCAAATTATAAAATACATACCGGTAATAAAAAACATAAAAACACAAACAAGATTATAAGACAGTACAGAGACTTCATAATTAATTTTACTTATTTCTGCTATATATGTTTTGGATTATTTTGCCATTATCGTTATATTACTTTAAAATAAACATTATCATTTATCGCAATAATTGCTGGGATGATTTATCATCCCATCAAAGTTTGTTATTGTCACATGCCTACTGAATCGTCTATTTCAGTCTGTGCAATCGTTTTTTAACTAGCGATAATTCTCATGATCATTTTCTAAAGAGAGTATTCTCCAGTCAGGTCTGGAGAATCTGGAAAGTTAATATTTCATATTAGCAGGAGCACCTTTAGTGGCCTGTCAGCTCCTAAAATAAACCTGAAGGAAGGAGGTGGATTTGCTGCAGGAAGCCCTGTTTTTTCCTGCATTCTGCCTCTGATGTTGAGAAACAGAGACAGCCTGCTGCACCGTCTCACACTGAAGAAACATGAACTAGAAAATAAATAAAAACGCTGTCACAAACGATGTCGGTGCCTTTCCGACAGCAGCAACCAGCACTGGACAGAGCTGCCACATGACATATTTCACAAAGACGTGTCCTTTTGTTAAACTCGTGTTACCTGAACTCCTCTTTTTGTTCCTGTCATTTCCTCACCTCCTCCTCTGACATTTCAGCTTGATGGAGGAAATGTTCAAATGTGCAAAGTTAGAAATGGAGGTGAAAACATGCCCGAGTTTTATCTACGTTCTGTGCTGCACATAAACGGATGGCGATCAGAAATGTTGCCACTCCAGTTATAAAATTTTAATTATTCCATCTTTTTGTGGTTAATTCACGCAGCTTTTGTAGTGTGAATAATCTGGAGTTCAGAGCAAACACAGTCCTAAACTTTGGCTCTGTTTTACTTTATTCTTGTATATATTTTGCTTGAAATAAAATTACCAAAAAAAGAGAATGTGAGGAGACGAAACAGAACCGCTTCAAAATAAGAGTATGAATACAAACTACCAGTTGGTAACAAAACAAACACAGACGTTGAACTTTATTCAACTGAAAGTTTACGAAACAGCCAAATAAATGAGCGCTTCACAATTTGAGACGTAGCTTGTGTGTGGGAGCAGTATCGTTACTTTTTTGTTATGTGCCTTTCCGTTATGCTGCATTTAGGTAAATTAGGACGGCCTAGTCTGAGGAATGCTCCAGTTTAATACTAATAAGAAACGCAAAGTCCACTAGCACCACTACACTTCCTGTTACCCGTTTAACTTCTAGGTGAAAAGGGGAAATACCTGATATTGTTTGCAAACACATTTTAAAATAATCGCTCAACTATCATAAAGATGCTGAAAAAAACGGTTAAATCCAGCTATGGTGGTTTCTATTTAACAATTATTCAGTGCTAACTTTATGAAAATGTGATATAGAAAGAGTCAGCAGTAAATTTCTTTCTGAAAACTGGCACTATGTCCTAGTAGTAAAGTTTATAACAAATCTGAAAAATGAGTCCTTTGCCTTTTCCCTGCGGTCCTACTGCCATCTGCAGAAATACAGCGACCCTGGTCTGAAATGACCAATTACAGCCAAGAGGAGGATCTTAGCATTGTCAATCAAGCTGGTGCATGCGCTGCTCACATGTACGAGCTTGAGATTTCCAGTTTGTTGGAGCTGTGCTAATGGTGGGGAAATAATCCAGCACTGCAGAGAAACAGTTTATCCACCATTATCGGCGGCCATGTTTACTAGCTTATGCGAGAGTCTTATCTCACCCCATCCCTCGTACTCTTCCACCAGAGAGCCACAGTTCTCAGCCATGTGCACCTTTAGATTGTATTGTATATTAAAATAAATAGAGAACTAAAAATAAGCCAACCGGTTTTACTAGATTTATAATTTAGGGCATCTGTCTAAAATCTCAAACATAGAGAATCTGGAATGTGTCAAATGTAAGCAGGAATCTAAACTTCTGTATGCATCTGAGCTGTTTCAGACTTCAGCTGTCATATAATATAATATAATATAATATAATATAATATAATATAATATAATATAATATAATATGATATAATATAAATCCATGAGCTAAATATCTTTGGGTTCTGGACTGGAGGCTAAATGCAGCATGAAAACACTCCTGTGAAAAATGATCATCCTGATCTCAGGAGTTCCTCACGCATCTGTCCAAAGAAACTACAGAATAATTGGTTTATTTTTGATTTTTTTCTGTAGCTGCTCGTTAAACAAGTTTCTTTTTAGTGTGGCAAGTGAACTGTTCCTTATCTACTGAAATGGAAAATAACCTGAAACTCCCTGCTGTACAACAGATTGTCCTTTGAAAGTCCAAAAGTTTTTGTTGTTTTCTAGGAAATTTTCAGAGCTTATCACAGCTGAGATGTTACACATCCTTGTGATTCCTCTTATAGTCTTAACTTAATCCGTTTAGTGCTTCAGTTCATCCTGACTTGAACATTTATGCGTAAAAGTGAGGTGGTGAAAGTAATCAAATCTATTGCTCAGTTTTCATTTTGGCCTCAAATTATCACAAGAACATTGCAGAAACTGTTTAGAATATTATTGTGGAATCTTCTGCTTTTATTTTGTAATGTCCCCTGCTCATTTCTAAGTCTGACCCATGTGCATCATGTGCTTGCATTTTGAAAAATCAAAGCACGTACATTTTAGCAGAAAGAGGAGCTGGAAATTGTCCTCCAGAATTGAGACATTTTGCATGAATTCAGACATTTTTTGGTGCACAAACATCTGTCTGCAGACAGCACCGTTTCACGCCATGAAAATGTCCAAAACGACCAGAACTGCAGGAATAGCATCAGAATTTCTTATGCAAAAAAGGTCAAACCAGGTCATTTGTGTGGGAACACTTTGAAAACACAGATGCAGATCGAAAACATGTGAAGATTTGCTGCTTGACCACAATAACACAAAAAAAAAGAAAGAAAAGGAGCTCAATGACTAAAAACAAAAGAGCCTATTGTATTTCTAATAGACAGAAAATGACTTTTTTATAACTAAACGGTAGAAGTTACTTGATTGTGATATAAAATGACAGTAAGTGTCTGGAAAATACATAATAAAATCCCTTTAAAATAAATGTAATTTTTTTTCCAGTCCCTGCCCTGAAACGTGAATCTGTTGGCACTTTTATAGTTTTTATTTGGGTAGTTATTTATTTTCTTATTATTAAATTATGTGGTTTTTTTATGCATATTTTGAAATATTTTGCCAATAACATTTAAATTCCAGATGATGTTGGAGTATTCTTTATTAAAAATAAAGAGATTGATTTCCTTAATTTGATCAAACATCATGATTTCAAGAAGAATCATCTGAGTTTTAATCAATAAATGGATCCGTTTTCTCTGTTGGAATTTTATGCGAAAGTCAGCTTTAGTCACTATTTTGTCTATGTGGAAAACAAGTTGACAGTTCCTCGTTACAGAGTGGCGGGCGCCCGGCGTCGAGCATCACCAGAAGTCATCTTCAGTCGTCTCCGCTCGCTCTCCCTTTTCACACACGTCCGATGGAATTAGCTGCATCGTTTGGTGCGAGTCCTGCAATCTCTGGATGGATTTGTAATTAATCTGTAAAAAGATGCAGGTCACGCTCCGATGATGTGACATTATTGTGGAGTCGTCCTCCCGTCCTGCACCATTTCTGTCATGCTTCGCCAAGAGCGAGCTTCCCCTCTTGCTCTCCACCAGACTCCGTACGGTGTTGCTAGGCAGCCCCCGCTGAGCGCGTCTCCGTTTGTGTGAAGGAGAAACAGAGGAAGCTCTGCACCTTCCTCATGACGGTCGCAGCTCGTGTGCGCCGCCGCAGCGGCTCCTGCATCTAGAGTTGTAAAAGCTGAAACTGAAAGAGAGAATATTTGCATGTTCCCAGTCTTTTTGCATACGCTCAGGATTTGAGCAGCAGATGGTGGATTCGTCCACGGTGGCAGAAAAATAAAAAAAATTAAAAAATCATCCGAGGTCAGAATCTCAAAATGTGCCTCAGCGCGGTGATTCCTCATGAAGGGGGTTTTCTCTCTCTCTCCTTCCCAACCCCACTGTCGGTCGCTCGCTCGCACGTGAACATGCATGTTTCCATGGCAACAGCGCAGACGGGGGCTGCGACCTGCTCTGAGCGGAAACGTCTGTTTTCTCTGAAGGAGTTTCCGAGCAGAGGCCTGTCACCGTCCTGTGATTTGTGCTGCGTCTCTCGGGTTTGGGGTTCCTGCTCCTGCAGCCTCAGCGTGAAATGAAACGTGTCCTCACCGAGGAAGCTCAGCTCTCATCATGGCCGCCACGGTGCCAGTGTGATCACATGTTGGTGACATTTAACTTTCTCATGGTAGAGATTGAAAAATGCTGAAAGATTTTACAACTAATAAAACTAATCTGTGATTTTACCTTCATACAGAAGACATGTTATCTATAATCACTTTGAATTAGGGCGGAAAATAAATCAATAATATCTATAGACATGTGATCAATTACAATGGATAATACATCTGATCGAATATTCATATTCACTGCACTTTGATGCAAAACCACACAGCATTCTGGGATATGTAGGCAGAAGAAAGACCTTAGTTGCTCAACCTCTCACAGGTTGGTGGAATCAACTAACTCACTCGCTCTTTGGTTGCCTAGCAACAACTAGTTGAGTAACTTCTGGTTACCTAGCAACGACCTGTCGAGTAACTTGCGCAGCAGCTGTTTAATGTTTTTCCAAAGTGCCTTAAAAAAAAAAACCAGCTGCATGGAGTGAAAACTGCATGAAACAGGAAATGTCACATCAGATATTTACAACCAAAACTAATCAGTAAATATCGATTTCAACTGAAACACTTATATCGTGATAGGTTTCAGACACCACTTAGCAGCTTCTCTTGAACCATAAACACTGACCGGATGAACTTTTATTGGTCTTTTCTTCCAGCGATGGAATTTCATGAAAACCTGCATGATCTGGCTGTGAAGGAAGGGCTGAAGGGCAGGAAGCTGCACAAGGCGGTGGAGAGCTTCACGTGGAACATCACCATACTGAAGGTGAGAATCTATAGCACCGTAAGTGCAACATTCAGGGAATATTGAGCTACATAAACCTATAAGGGGGGGTCTGCTTTATTCAGTCAGCAGCAGATCAGAAAGCTAAACATGATATTACTGATAAATCAGAACCACCACAATTTTCTAGATTGCTGCATCGATAGAAACATATGCTTAGATGCAGAAATTAGATCATTTCAACACACAGACCACATTTTTTTCTATCTCGTTCTAGTTGTGATGTTCAAATGGAGTGAAAGTTGGTTAAAATCTGGATTAGCAAATCAGAACCAACAAAAAAAAAAAGGTCAACCAAGAAAATCCTGTTTGCTACCATTTGTCTATTTGGCCAGTTGTGTGGAGTTTGGCGCCTTCCTTCAGTGTTAGGTTTTCTGATAAGAATGCCATAATGAGGGGTGCTGTGGTAGCGCAGGGGCAGAGCACGACCCACGTATTGAGGCCATAATCCTTGTGGCGGTGGTCGCAGGCTCGATTCCCGGCCTGGCGACATTCGCCGCATGTCTTCCCCCTCCCTCATTACCCCATCCTCTGTCTAACTACCTTCAAATAAAGGCCTCTAGAGCAAACAAAACCTTTATAAAAAAGAATGCCATAATGGTTTATATGCATTAAGATGGTTGTCGGGCAACATAGCTGTTATAAAAGTGAGTTTCTGAAGAGGAAATTGGTGGAGAAAGCTTAGATTATTCATTTCATTTAATACACGGTTGCATCTGGATGGACGAGCTCCGCATCCACCATGGACTACAACTGGACATCAAGTAGGGCTGAGGCAGCAGCGTAGTAGAAGAAAGAAATACTGCCACCTGCAGGTTGGAGTTAGCACTCACTTAAACCCAATGTCTGACCTTTTTTCCAGAAAACTTTTTTGAATTTTGATTTGATTTTGAATCAATGACTGCTGAATGATGAAAAACTGTTGGGACTGTAATATATACTGTATGAATTTTGAGAATTTCTTCTCAATCAACTTAACTTGTAAAATAAAAATCTCACCTTCGGTTTTAAACTTCTATTAAATTCTTGTTTGCATACGTGTATTTTTTCCTCCTGATGTAATCACTCTGACCTCTGCCCTCAGGGTCAAGCTGACTTACTAAAACACGCCAGAAGTGAAGTCCAGGAAAACCTCAAGCAGATCCACTACTCGGCGCTCACCTGCAACCTGAGCAAAGGAGGGACAGCAGGCGGCTCCTCCGGCTCCACCGACTCCAAGAGCCGACGCAGCTTGGAGGCCATTCCTGAAAAAGCCACGGGGGAGGAGGAGCTGACGGATGAGGAAAACTGAAGACTTCCTGTGGCTCTCCTTCAACTCTCTTCTTTCTGCAAACCTGAAGTCCCTCTGTCCATCTTCATCCAGGTGCTGTCACTCTTCACCCTCCATCATGGACATTCCTCAACCTAAAGCACAGTTTAAACTTCTTAGACCAACAAAATCATACGGATCATGTCTTTGTTTCCAACAAGAGATTTAGAAAAAACAGGAAAAGGTTTCGCAACCCCTCAAACTTTCCTAAACATCTAAGTGAAACTTTCTGCTTCCTGATTTTCCCGTTTCCTCTCCTGGATGAGTCCGGAGTGAACCAGCGGCCCTCAGACTGTTCCAGACTTTAAACACGAGCACTTCTACTTAACGGACCAGAGGACACAAAGAAGGCCTTGGAGGATTGTTGGAAGGACTTTTTTTTTTTTTAAAGCACAATTTCCCTGAGCTGTGAATGTAACTGGGACTGAAGAGTGGGAACAAAAATGTTCAGAATGAGAGTAAAGAGCTGTTTACAATTCTGGACTTGTTCATGTTCTCATCTGCCAAAACAGTAGTAAACTATGTGTATATACAGAGTTTCCTGTGAGCTTTTTTTCTGCAGAGTGCATCATTTTATTATTGTATACTTGGAAATATGAGATTTATTTTATAAAAGTTATACGAACACAAGTGTGGAGATAAAGTTTTATTTGTGCGCGGAATAAAACGTCCAACATGAGGAGGCAGAAGGACGTTTGAGGCAGAGAGAGAATGTATCCTGTTGTTGTCCCGTCTCTCTGCTCGGCACCAGCAGCTGCATGAAAGGACGACGACGCGTTTTTGTTCGTTCTTTGTTTAGATGTGCTTCTATTTCAGGGCAAGTTTTTACCAAAGTTCACTTTATGTTGGAGCTGAAAGTTTATTTCAAAGCCAAAACTAAACCGGTTCAACTTATTTAGAACGATGTAAACACGACAAATCAACTGTTGCTGGAAGTTGCTGCAGACAGACGGTTTATTTACATTTTACAGAAGAACGGTTTGTTGGATGGATGGACTAACTTCCTGTTTAATTATACAGATTATTAATTGAAAACATTCTGAAAATGATTTTCTGTATCTATGGTAGTGGCCATATACTTTAAGTGAACATAACTTTATTTAACAAACCTGCTAAACAGTGTTAGAACGCCCTTTTACTGGGATATTAATCTCCTTTTTTAAATTATGGTTAAACAATACTAAGTGAATATTGTTTCATAGCCATTTATGTTTCTGGAAACAGACCAGTACAAAATAATGGCGTTTTTAAAGCTTGTCTTTTTTTTGTTTTGTTTTTTTTAAATAGGGATTGTGTGAAGTACTAATTAGTGATCAGTATCTTACATGCAGTAAAACTTATTTATACCCTTAAACCCTCAAATTTAAACCTCAACTGGTGATTTAATCATAAGCTAAAGTTTCTACTACATCTTCTCATTCTTGCATAAGACGGTTGTCAAAGTGTTTCTCCGAAATTATTTTTCTATTCTCTCAGAAAAAAAACATCCTGCAAACAAAATGCCTCTGAATTATTATACATGAGGATGTTTCACAGTATTTTCTGAAACATTTTTTACACTTAATATAAGTTAGACAAACTATCTAGGCTGTACGTGCATTTATTTGAAAAAAGATTAGCAGTACTGCTAATAATATTAGCATTATAACCTAATCTTATCCCAGAGTTTCAACATTTGGATGCAGTTAAACACATTCGACGGGACGCTTCTGGCCTCTTGAACAGTTTTCTTGGACTAAAAGTTATCTTGTTTTTATGCATCGTTCTCTGAAGCATTCAAACAGTGTTTGCCTCAGATTCAGGACAAACGCTTAGATCAGGGATGGCCAGTTGGGTTTCCACTGGAAGACACATGGTTGTTCGTCTCCCACTGATTGGTTAAAATCCTTTTTTCAAAAATATATTTGACAATAAAGTTCAAATATGAGATGTATTTAGCTGTTGTAGCACTGCATCTATAATCGGGTGAGATTTGCTTCCAAAAAACAACAACAATATCATGACCACATTATTTTGTTAATGGTTTTATCACCACTGGCCTATTTGTATAGAAGTGCACGACAAGTACTTTCAACCTATTTACTAACCTACCTTTGTATTTATTAATTAAACTATACAGCTTAGAAATACAAAGAATGTAAGTCATCTGCATCTCCAACAGAACAATAGTTGACCGTTTGTGTCCAAATGTTGATTCCAATATTGAAGTTACAGATTGTGCAGAAAAATGTTCACTGTCCTCCGTTACATTTAGATGGTTTAGATTTAAAGTAGAAAATCACAGTTGATGAAAACCCCAACTAACATTCAGCTGCCTCTGTCCTTTTATGCATAGAAAACTAATAAACAAATAAAAAATGGTCTAAAATAGCATGTTTGGTTCCTGCTTTGGCACGTCGTCTCTAAGAATCTCCCAGTGATGGTTAGTGCCTAAAACAGCGAAAAAGTTTTTTTAACGATAGAGTACTCATCTGTTCGACCAACTCTTCAACAAAATGAGGCTCCACAGAAACATTGTTGTCCCTGTACAGCAAAATGTACATTTAAATCTTGAATTTGCTTTCTCACAGCAGTTTTGTAGACGTGTTTTAAGGAGAAATTAAAAGTAAACGTTTAAATAAGACAATCGTGTTTTGTCTTGTGGAGACTTTAATGTTGAGCTAATAAATAAGAAATACAACCGGATTCGCTGCATGAAAAGGCCTGTAAATAATTCAAGAATAAACACCAAAATACCTTAATTCAGAATATCTGTGAACATGTAATATTCACCCATTTAATACTGGCTATTGGTACTGTAAATTAAATTAACCTCACATAATTAATGGAGAAATAATCTCTGTGTTCAGATCTGTAAAAACTTTGCAAAGAAAAAACATTTTGATGAATTTGATCAGACAGATTATGTCTAAGATCAAGGATTACATAAAAGCATGTTTTTAGTCATTCCTGAAGCTAATCTGTGTGAAACTGATTAACCAAGTTAAGTTTTAAAAACTAATGAAGGACAAACAATCAAAGGCGTCCGTCACACAATCTGACTTTGACCCATTAAACGTAGCATTTAGCTGCTAAAACAAATCAGACTGAGCAAGTTTCAACCCGGCATCAGCCTTCATGACTAATTATAATGGAACCTTTAGCATTTTATTTGTAGTTAATCCCATGATGCTACCATGCCGATATGTTACCATGACGATCCCAACCTATAAATCAGATCTCATCTCCAGTAACGATACACTGATAATAAACCCCCACAACCTCACTATACAGCGTTCTTTTAACCTTCGGCAAACTTTTATGCCCCATCATGGATCATTTAAAGCTGAATATGTTCCCAGCGCCTCCCAGAAGACCTCGCTGATTTCTGACCGATCTGTCGACTTTTTACCTGTTGAGACTTTATTGTTCTTTTTTTTTTTGTTTGTTTGTTTTTGACCGAGAAAGCATTAACTAAGCTTTGTTCTTTTGTAGTAAATTTGTTGAGTTTGTTTAAATCAAATGTTTGGTTTTTTTTTAAATGGCATTTTATAATCTACATTTTCTCCGGTTTTATTTTTTCCTGCGTCGGTGAACATGTAGGAGTTAAAACGGAAACAAACCCAGTTTAACTCATTAGCTTTAAAACAAAGACTCCATTAGTTTCGTCACTATTTTACACCTTTTTATTGAGCACATTTCAGTCAGTTCTAAATCACCACGTTAGCTTAAAACAACTCATTTTTTAAACTTGTTTGCATTTATTATGTTACTCTTTGTTGCAGCACCTATTTTCTTATTCTAATATTTGATATTTAAATTATATCTAATTAGGAAAATGCCATTAAAATAAATGTGTGCAGAATGCTAGTCAAGTTGAAGCTAATATGTTTGTTTAATAAACTGATTATAACGGCCTACATTTAATTTTGTTTCAACTGGAAATTTTCCCACGGTGAAAGTTGATTACTCTCAATTCAAAGTTATTATTTTCATGACAGATAAAATCCCAAAATGCTGTTTCCACTTTGACTAAACCATCTTCCAGCGAGCTAACAGAAAATTAAAACCCCATCACTTTGTTTCTGTGTTTTCCACTTTTAAGACTAAACAAATCTGCCAGCAACAGTAAAATTGAGCAATCAGAGAGCAAAGTAAGACTTGCGGCACCTTCCAGCTCGAAATGTTTTGTTTGGAGACATTTTGTTTCCCTCCTTTTTGTTCAAAGTTGTGCTTTTTGTTCCCAAATGTTGTCCGCGCTTCCTGGTGTTTCCAGCGAGCCGTCTCTGAACATCAGTGCTGTGCCAGAGTTCGTAATAATAAATGTCAAAACAAACAATTCAAATGTATTTCAAGTCCAATCTGTCAAGTTTTAAGTAACGACCTCTGAATAAACAGTGTTGGATAACAACGTCTGTGATGCATTTCATTTCAAGAGCCGCATCATAACTCAAACATGCTGCTGTTTTTACGGCACAAATCACTTTAGCTTCTGGTCTGAACTCAGAATTATTTTTATACGAATGCTTCGACCAAAAGCCTTCAGTCATTAAATACTGTGCATCATTGTGCTTTAAGGTTTGTACCCGGTGGCAGACGGCTCACACATCATCGTATGCAACAGCTGAATGGCCTCATTTAAGAGTACGGAGAAACAATCACCTGATGATCCTGATTTATAAATCTCTACTCGGTTTGGCTCCCGCATATTTAAACTCTCTTTTACATAGATCTATTAATTCCCATTCTTTGTGCTCCAACAACATTTTTCTTCTGCATGTTCCACGTTGCCGAACTGAAAAGGGGAAGCAAGCTTTCAGTGCGATGCTGAACTCAAGATGTCAGAATTGGTTTCACTGGACTCATTTCGAGCGATTCTTAAAAACAGGCAACGAGATTCTTTTAAACGGCATCACTGTTTTTAAATTGTTTTATACTTATGTATATGTGTTAATATTATTTTGTAACCAGGTTGCCATGTACTGCAGATTTCTGCCCAGGTCCCTCCTGAAATTGAGATCTGGATCTCAATTCCTTTATTTAACTATTTGGTTAAATAAAGGAAATGAATAAAAATAAAAAGAATATTGGTTCAATTTATATTCATCTGAGTTCATCCAGTTGTGATGGTAAATCATCCCATACAGCAGATATCGGTATGGAGTTCCACAGGGGTCAATATTTGAACCTCTTTACTCCTGATGACATATATTTCTAATGTCATGTTGATAATTCTCGGTTATATTAAGCTGCAAAAGCTAAAACACAGAAATAAGAAATTACCTTCATTATTTGAAAATAGGGAAATTCAAGTGTAACATATATATGTATGTAAAAAAACAAAATCAGGAATAGTATACTATGCAGTAAGGACAAGATAAAAATAAAAAATACTATGTAGTTAATGAAAAGGAAACTAAATTCCAGTGAGCAGGAAGGTTAAAAATGTTCATGACTATTTGTGCATTAGAAAGAACAGGCTGTCTACCATTACATCATTTAATTAGATGACTTGTGTATTTTGAAAACAAATATGAGTTATTTCTTCTGTAGACTAAAAATGTCTGTGTAACAGAAACATCTGCAGTAGCAAAGCTGGGGACTCAAATCATGATTAGAAAAATAAAATTCCCCCTTAATTGCTGCCATCTTTTTTTCTTTTTTTTCCCAAACTCCATTTTTTTTTTCCCAACCTTCCGCAGACCTTAAATCTGATAAAAGAAATGAATGCAATACTTTTCTAAACCGCACAGGAACAGCAGAACGAAAGGCAGAACTATTTGAACATGAAGTTACTGAGCTAAATAAAAACACAGTATTCACGTTTCTGGTGAGAAACTGGTGTTAAATTAGAAATCCCTTCCAATTCCTGAGACAAAGCAAATAAAACACGACATTAAAACTGATCATATATAGGAAGTGGATTTGGGTGCTCTTCATGTTCAAAACAGAATGGATTTTTAGATTCACAACACTGTTTTCTCAATGAGAGGTCGTCTCTCTGCTGGTTACACGAGTGAAATCCAATCATGGTTGGCTCCATGGCCGCCCCCCGATGCGTTTCCCTCTGGCTGGCAGGAGCCAGTCGAAGCGCTGCCCGACCCTGACCCTTCACCTCTCCTCTTGTGCCAAACAGACCGTTCATGCTCCGGGTTAAACCGACGTTGTAGGCGGCTAAAGTTCGCATCAAAGTCACTGAGGCGCGTCCTTCTGCTGCCTGCCAAGGCGACTGAAAGGGTAAGAAAATCCCTCCACTTAAAATAGACATTTCCCTGAATTTATTCCTTTACGTCTTGCTTTGATGTTTATCTAAAGCGGCAACACTAGTCAGGTCCAGTCCTTTTTTTTTATACGAAAGACGATTAGGGCCACTGAATAAAAATCAAAATAGGATTCTGGCCTTTATTCTCAGATTTACGGCGATTTTCTTTCTGAAAATTCTGACTTTATTCTAAAAATTCCAAATTCATTCTTAATCTCAATTCTGACTTTCTTTTTTTTTTTTCAAAATTCTGACTAATCTTGGAATTCTGGTGTTTTTTTGTTTTTTTTTTAATCTCAAAATAATGGCACTTTGTCTGAAAATTCAGCTTTTCTTCTCAGAATCCTGACATTCTGTAATTTTCTTAGTTTTAACTTTCTTTCTTCTCAAAATTTAGACTTTTTTTTCTTCGGAATTCTGACTTTAAACTCAGAAGATTTAAGTCAAAATTCATTTTTTCCTTTTTTCTACTGACCCGAATCATCTTCCCTATTTTTGTTTAGTTTATCAAAAACATTAAAAACATAATTTTTCTTTCCACTATAAAATTCCAAATAACTTTGTGCTGGTTTATCGTTTAAAATCCACATAAAGCACATTTAAACTTATAGTGGTAACAAAATGAATAAATACCATCTCAAAAAACAACAAAAAGCCTGGCTTTCTAGGAGCGCAGGCGAAATAAATGAGGGCTGGCCCAAAATTTCTGCAGAGAACCACGCATAACTCCCATCTGATGTTTCAAGCCGCACGTCAATGTGGAATCAAGGACACAGAGCCTATTCCAAGTGCGAATGGACACATGCATCAGTATTGATTATGTGTGCGCGTGTGGAGCGGAGCAGAAAGAGCCTGGGGAAATAAAGCCACACTTTATTTCAGATGGACCTTCGTCTGCACGCTCACAAACACAGAGAGCTGACGCAGGAAACCCGGCTGCTTTTTATGGACACACCAGCTGCTCAGCAAACCGCATAAACTTTATTTGTATACCGAGTGACCTCACCAGACCTCAGACTGCAAGTACAGAATCATAATTTGACTCTAATCCCGAATCTCTTTTGGGTTGAAACGGGGATAAAATTTCCATCAACGCTCGAATCTTTTGTCTGAAAAAAAAACACCCAAAAGTCTTGAGGTTTCCTGAAAGCACGAGTCCCACGGGAGGTAAAAGCTCACCTGTGTGTTTCTGCTGCTTCACTGCTTCAACACACACAGCTCTGCAATCTGCTAAATGTGTGTAAAGAACATAAACGGACCACAGTGGCTCCCTCTAATGCACTCTAAAAGGAGCTTTTTAACGAGACTTAGCATGTCGTTGAATGTTTACAACACAAAATGGCTTTTAAAAAAAAAACCATAGCCAAGTTCAATTTGAAGGAACCCATTTGCAATTCGTTGGTTGAACCGCTCTTAATTTGCTGCAGACAGGATTTAAAGCAAACACTCAGGAGATTAGCGTTTATGGCTTCACCTTGCAACCCTTCTCTATGTAGGTTTACTGCAGTAAATTTAGAGCAAATGGAAATAGTTTGTGAGATACTGGAGAAGAGCCACATTTTAAGGAAGTACGAGAGTCACTGATGAAGGTTCTGAGGAGACATTTTCCCAGAAGGAGTCGGTATCAACAGCGAGATTAAGATAAATGGATGCGTCTGGTCGGATGGATGAGTCTGGTCTGGAGCGCCGCGTCTCAGCGGTAAATCATCCTCTGTGTTTAACAGTGAAGTGCTGGTGCTTGACGGCTGAAAACGACGTGTTTGGACGGGTTTTTAAACAAAAGGATGAAGCAGAAGAACTCCCTGGAGATCCCCTGGGTTCAAATGATCCAAAAATAAAGTTGTATCGCGATAACGTAGAGCATTGTGACACCAAAAATCTAATTTCTCTTTAAAAAAAAAGAGAAAAACTTTTAAAGCAGAAATGTCCATGAAAGGATTGTGATCAAAATCCCTTTCAAGAGTTTGGTGAGGATGAAGAAGTAGAACCAGAACCAAATATGGAGAGGCAGCGAATCTGGAACCAACTTCTGGAAAACCACAAAACGGCAGAAACACTGAGGTCCTTTAAATCCAGACTTAAAACTCACCTGTTGCTTTTGAACCATAATTAATGACACATTTTGATGTGTAATGATGGCAAAAGGTTTACTGATTTTCTCAATTGTTGACTTTGTGTTTTTATGATTTTATGACGTAAAGCACTTTGAACTGCCTTGTTACTGAAATGTCCTAAACAAATCAACTAATCTGTAAAAACATCTAAAACTGATTAAATTATTTAGAAAGAACAAGCATGAAGATAATTAAACTGGTGCAGAGTTATTTTCTCTACATTTATTCCAGCTGCATGACAGATTGTGTTTCAGTGATGGATTGAAACCATTCTGTTCTTAAAAACATTAATTCAGTGAAAAATTATGGATTTATTGTAAATTTTTACTACAATATTTGCCTGAAGCATATAATTGTTTCAGAAAAATTTCAAAAGTGCAGTTTTTTTTGTTTAGTAAAGACAGGTAAAATGTTTTCTAAATTAATCAGACCCAATCAAAAAGTTAAATGTATTTGTCCCTCTCAGATGTAAAAACACTTGAAGCCGGTCTGTCAACAGGAAGATCTCAAGATCTAAAACAGATCTAAAGAACTTCATTAAAGGATTTATTAAAACTGCATAAAAGAATCAAAGCAACACTTCAGATATGTTTTTGATGAGGGAACAACGTTATAACATGATGTAAAGCTCAACATAAGTCGATTTTACATAAAACTGCCCCCCAAGTCCAGTCTGACTAGTGGTCTAGTCAAAGACCGGACTTAAAACCAGTTGGTAACAGCTTCTAATGTGGCTGAACTAAAACAACTCTGGAGAAGAGTGGGCCAAACGTCCACAGCGATGTAGAAATTAGCTTCACCATCACTGCCAATCCTTCATGGTGTATTTATCTGATACAAATGTCATAAAAACAGTTTTATCTGGTCCAAACAAATCATCTTCAGACACTAGACAGTGTTCTGCCTGCAGGTTAGATACCAGCTGCTGATAAACTCTCCTGTTTAGAAAAGGAACTGAACTCTTAGAACTGATAAAAAGCACGTTGCATAATGCATGCGCTGCATAAAGTGAGCAGGTCAACTGCAGACACACCTTCAGGTCTGGACTCTGTCTTTGACAGCATTGTCTTAATTGCAAAGCTGTCCCATAAATTACTACCCACACTTCACTGTACAGGAATGTTTCTGCCTGAAGGCTTCATGTGCAACACAAACTGCAGCACAGTTATCTCATATCATATCTTCTCTCACTAAATATTTCACGACCCTCTCAAAGCTTCGCTCTCAGTCCCAGAGCAGCACCTCTATACTCTTTCTGGGAAGCTCTTCAGACGCACACAGAGCCACTAGCACAGATTTATCGCCGCCGTTGCGATTGCGACCGCGTCAGGAGCCCCGTGTTGCAGATAAAAGGAGCGTCTGAGGCGAACACGAGCGGCGTTCAGAGGAGCATCGACGAGCGCAGACTCTCGGTGCTCATCTCTGGGCTGAATTACGCCGAGGAACGTCCTGGCAGCTGCCATGAATAACGCGGCAGCCAATGACACGGTTTTCCCCTCAGCTCAAGGGACGAGGTTGTGTTCGCCATGCTCATCAGAGACGCTTAATGGAGGGAACATTTTTATCAGCCTCAGCCAACAGAACACCAGGCCTTAAGAGTTGCTTTTTATTAACCATGAGGTTGTTAATGTCCTCGCACAGAGTTTTAGTTTAATGGTTTAATGGTTCGCATTAAAGTAGCGCGGTTCCATATTTATTCAAGCACTTTTACAGGTTTAGAGACAGTTAAGGTGTGAAACCGAGACAAAAAGATGTGAATACATGCAAAAGACAATGAAGCGACTTACTTACTATTTGATAATGCACGTAAAAATACAGGTTGCAGTGTTGACTCTAAAACTCACAGCTAACAAGCCTGAACTAAACACACCAGAGGAATCAAAGTTTAAATTTAAATTTAGGAGTCATTTAATTTTTTATTTTTTTGAGTCCGCGTTGGACTCCATCATGGTTTAGGGGTTTTAGCAAATCAAGTCAGCCTGTTAAGGGCGACAAGAAAAGAGACCAGTTTGATGTTTTCATTGTGTATTTTGGTTCAACGAAGCTGAAGCCAGATGTACAGCTGAGAAAAGACGGGAAGCTCTGACCTTACTTCACATTCTTCACATTTCCATTGTGCTAATTTATTCAAATGAGGGACTCATGTCAACAAATAAAATACAAACTTACTTGATGTACCAGAAAAGTAAAAGGTTCATGAAAAGTGCGTCTGGGACGCTGAGATTTGCTCTGGTGGTGTGTAGTTTGGAAGATGTTGGCTCTCCAAGACAGCTGGAAGTGAAGTTGATTTTTGTTGATAGTGACCAAAATAAACCGGATTAGAAATGAGTAAACAGTGCTCTGAGAGTATTTATGGCCAGTAAACATTTTGGACATTTTGTCACGCTACAGTCAAAAATATTTAATGAATTGTTCTGGGACTTTATGTGACGCATCAAAATAAAGTAGCGTATAATTAAGATTGTCTTCAATATTCCTATTGTGATGTTTAGAGACCAAGCAGCCCAGCAGTCAAGTCATTAACTGAAATTCATTGTGACAGCAAGAAATCAAAAGTTTTAAGATCAGAAATGTATTAAGATGAATTGTAAAACTGATAAACTACGGAGAAGTAGTTTGTGTGATGAGATTGGCGGCATACAAACTACACCATACGAAGTTCCACCAGGTGTTTGTTCATTACTGATGCCACTTTAGAGAGCAAATATTTAGGCTTTCCCAAACGTCCGCCATGGAGATTCAAGGATTTATTAAACATGAATAAAAGAAAGCAACACTGCAGGCATGTTTGTGATGAGGGAATAACATTATAACTTCATATAAAGCTTAAAAAAGTTGATATAACCCAATAACCCCCTTGAAATATCAGGTAAAACTGTGAAATATCAGACATTTTACCCTCATTTACCGGTCGATCTACGTTCCCACCGTCATCTATGGTCATGAGCTTTGGGTCATGACCGAAAGAACGAGATCACGGGTACAAGCGGCCGAAATGGGTTTCCTCCGCAGGGTGGCTGGGCTCTCCCTTAGAGATAGGGTGAGAAGCTCGGTCATCCGGGAGGGACTCAGAGTAGAGCCGCTGCTCCTCCACGTCGAGAGGAGCCAGTTAAGGTGGCTCGGGCATCTGGTGAGGATGCCTCCTGGACGCCTCCCTGGTGAGGTGTTCCGGGCACGTCCCACCGGGAGGAGGCCTCGGGGAAGACCCAGGACACGCTGGAGGGATTACGTCTCTCGGCTGGCCTGGGAACGCCTTGGGATTCCCCCGGAGGAGCTGGAAGAAGTGGCTGGGGAGAGGGAAGTCTGGGCCTCCCTTCTGAAGCTGCTGCCCCCGCGACCCGACCCCGGATAAGCGGAAGAAAATGGATGGATGGATGGATGGATGGATTTTACCCTCAGATGTTGAAATATTTACACTGAAACCAAACGTCTTTTCTGTCACTCAAGGTGAGTTTTCTGCCTCTGATGGGAGCACTGAGGCCGTTAAGCTGGCAGGCGTTTCAGGAAGGAAGTGGAGTTGAATGACCCGCCGTTGGGGACAATGTCACACTGCGGCTCTCTGTGTTTCTCAGAGAATGACACAATAACGACTTGTTCCTGCCACTGAACATTGTGGCTCTGCTTGGACCGACGCCACAGCTGTACAGTCAGAAGCCCCCATCCCCTCAGCAGCCCTCCAAACAAACTGTGGCTGTGCTCCGCCTGCCTCTGCACACATAATGGCTCCTTCTTCTCGCACAATGCCGGGACCAAAACACGTCGAGTAACACCAGCTGATGTCAGCCTGAGGTCAGAGGCTGTCTGCCTTGCTCAGAGGCACCATGTCAGGGACTGCTTCCACTCCACCACAATAACTAGAGCTCGTTTTTGTCCTGAGTGTAATTGTACGGGAGGAACGGTGGAGGAATGACATCTATTCTTAATGAAAGCACATCCAGGCAGCGCTGTCCATTAAGAAGAAGAATTGCTTGGTTTCTTTTGACTTGATTAGAGAGGCTGGCGGGCCAATAAACTCCAGGACAGATATTAATGTAATAGCTGAAGCAGCTGGTTCCTGTCTGAGTTATGATCCATTGTTGCAGGAGGGAAAACAGACAGGAGAGAGTCGGCCAAACGGGGGAAACAGAACGACACAATAAGCGTTTGTTCAAGAGAGAGAAAAAGAGGAAGTTCATAAAACTCTGTTTGCAGAACCGACAAAGAGAAAGGCTGAGAGTCGAGGCTAATGAAGCTTATACTAACGACAAAAAACTTTTTATAACTAAATTATGTTATGACAGAGAAAGGCAAACGTCTAGCAGCCAACTGATGAAAATATAAAACTTGAAAGTTGCTTAGCAGGCAGTCACTTATACCATGTGACTATGTTTGCAGAGTGCTGTATGCAAGCATGTTAATGGAAAGATGGTTAAAAAAAACAATTGTCAGGAGTCGGTGCAACCTTAAGAGGACTTTGAGGCAAAATCCATTCAAATTTGACATTCAAACTCTGTGGAAAGGCACATTGATGTTTCCACAATCAGTAGCTGTGTTTACATTAACCATAAAAATGTGCAGATTGAAATTATGAAAATAAAGTTACTTAAATAAAAAAAAATTAAAAAAGTGTTGGAGGTGTTTTCTCATCTTGCAAAACTGCAAACACTTTTTCATATCACACAATTGATACGCCACTGCTGGCAAAAACAGTGGCAGTTTCTGATATGGGCGATGTGGGCAACCGCCCAGGGCGGCATCTTTTGCATCTTCTGAAGAGCTGAATTCTGCTTTCATTAGTTGGAAGCCACAGTCATCAAAATTATTGAAGATAAATACTTGAACCACTAATTTACTCAAAAGCATGTTTTAGAGTGCAGTTCTTCCAAAGACTATTTGACTCTTCGCTTTAAGCAATTTTGTTTATTCCACTTTTAAAAATTTCAGCTCAAACAGGTAAAGGTAAATATAAAACACAATTTTTAATAACTGAATTTTTTAAGAAGAAAAACTACCAAAATCAATAGACTTAATTAAAAAAACATTCCATAATCCCTTAAACACAGTTTCAGAACATTAAGTAGGCTATAAAAACTAAATGCCGTTCACCTCCCAAGGAGTGGATACCAAAATTTATCCAACAGCGCATTGACAACTCGAGGGTTCATGGCTGACTGAACAAAAATTGCATTGGAGAATTTGCATAAGCAAACTAGTGTGACCATGAATTTGAAGGACAGCAGTGCTTAATGACCCGGTTCCCCGTACCCAGAGTCAAACACAGAGGTGGAAACATCATTGGGCAGTTTGTCTAGTAATAACACAGAGTGACTTCAGGTAGTTTAGTGGCCAATGAATGGGAACATTCACAATAAAATATGTAATGTGAACCATCTTCCCTCATCCAGAACACTGACGATGTCCTGGAGCAAACCACCAGGGAAAGATGGGAGCAACTGCAGGAAGAAAATCAACATTATGGGAATTGTCTGCAGATGAGAACAAAAGTTATCAAAGTCCACAGAAAACCCTGGAAGGGTAAGTCTGAAAGTAACAAAACAAACAAACAAACAAATCTGGCTGATAAGCTCAAAAATAAGTTTTATTTTTACATCTTTTGCATAAGAGTTTATATAACTGAATATACATTTATTAAAGACGAGCTCTCCTCATTTTTTATTGTGTTGTAACCCTGCTGCGTTTTTTTTATTACTGCTGCATGGAAACACTGGGCTGGCGGTTCATAGGATTAATCAATAATGTGACTTTCCAACTGACCCACATGTGGTATATTTACTCAAATGATTCATTCACAGAAACAATCAGCATCCCAGTTATTGCTCTGGTGCGGTGATCAGCTAAAAGCCAATGCCTGTAGGTTGTGTTAGAGCTAAAGATCTTTATTTATGCTCACTCATACGTGGCCAGATGTAACTGGTTTGAGTCGCTCTTTATCCTCATAACATAAAAATAACTTGAATGTTTGGTAAGATTATGAAAACAGTATTTTTATTGTACTAGAAGAACCCTGAGGAAGAGCGAATAGAAGCCGCAGACACGACATGGGTTCAGTAATCGTGATCTGCAGCAAAACCAACCTAGGAAAATAAAACAAAAAGACGCTCCACATACGAAACACAAAGTTTATGTCCAAAAAAGGTTAAAAAAAAAGTCAGAATTAGATTCTGCTTTCCTGACCGGCACATTCCTAACCTGCTGATGATGAAACCTGAAGAGGAAAGTTATTTTCTTCTGAACTTTGTTGTATGGAGTTGTTTTTAAAACTAATCCAGTCGCGTTCTGCTCTCAGAAACCCCAGCTCTCATATTATAGCTTTGTGACAAATACAATCACAGACGCCCTTATTTATCACATTAATAATTCAAAGGAGGCTTGTGTACAATGCTGCAGCATAAATCGAGGCTGTATGTGCAAAATGTGTCAAATACGCAACAAAGTCGCCACTTTAGATTCAAACTTTCCTCCTCAAATGAAAGAAAAATAAAACTCTGCTCTAAATTCATCCCTCTCAAATGTGACTGAAATTTGCAGCTGTGCACATGAACAAGCCAGTTCCCTGCTGGAGGAGAGTTGAATGAATCAGATGTTTGTGCTGAGAAGCAGGTTTGGATGAATCAAGGTGAGGCTGGCGAGTATCAACTCTTAAGCATAGAGGTGGTGGCATCATGCTACGGGGCTGTTTCACTGCCTGTAGAAAGTAAACGTAAAAATAAAGAGAGCTGCCAAAATTCTCCGCCTTCAGTCATGAGACGGTGGAAATATTGAAGTTTTTGGGTCTACCAACAAGACTTCAAAGCTGATTTTAGATTAATTGAAGCAGGTCATTATTATTGGCATCAATAGCTTCCCCAAAGCCCCAACCTCAGAGATACTGCTTACTAATGAGTCCTTACTCAAATATTAGTCGGGTGCACCATTTTGATCCTGTGCAGATTCGAGTAAATCCACTATAAATAATGAATTTCAGATTTGTGCAGCCAGTTATTGATGTGTTTGCAGTGTGAAAAAAAGTCAGAATAAATCATTAAGAGTTAAAAACTGATTCATATTCATGATGGGTCTGACTTTAATGTTTTACTTAATGTATGTTTTTATCTTTTTTAATCTTTTTTTTTAATCTTTTTCTTTTTTTTCCCAAAATCTCTTTCTTACCGTTTATTCAGTGTCACATGTCGTTTTATTTTTTCTTTAATTATGTAAAGCACCTTGAAATGCCTTGCTGCTGAAATGTGCTATACAAATACAATTTGATTGATTGATTGATTGAAATGTACATTTTTAGAGTCTAGATGCCAAAGATTATTTAATATCTCGCTGTTCTACATTAAAACTAAAAAAGCTGAAATACACTACAAAAATGTAAATGGATCGTTTAAAGCACTTCATGTGTTTTTAAAGTTATTTAAAATGTATCACCTTTTAACAGGTGAAGGAAGCGGCCATGTCTTAGCAGTAGGTTTTGAGTTGCCCTCTGCTGCCATCTGGTGGCCATCAGTAATTACTGCACAAACAACAGGAAGGATCTCCTTTCCCTGCATCTTGTTTACGCAGCACTTCCAATTTCTAAATTAATCCATGTCAGTGTTTCATCTCAGCTGTTTTCAGGCCAGCATAAGCATCTTTTAGCAAATTTCAGGTGCAGAAAACCTAGACGGCAGATGAGCTTCACTACAGAGGGGCTTTCGTATCATATTGAAGCTTTGTAGTTGTATATTCCAATAGGGAAAAATCGTAATTTTCCCCAAAAAGTTGCAATAAAGGTCATAAATCAGCCACTAGTTTGAATAGAAATGTGAACCAAAATGGGGGATTTCCACTAGATGGCAGGTTGAGCTCAGACAGAAAGCTGCCTCCATTTTTCTTCTGGATTTTTCATCAAATCGCGTCTTATTCTGCTGGGAACGCCCTCCTCGATTATCACACCTGCCCGCTTCCTTCCTGACTCCATGCCAGGGGAATGCAGTACCCTGCTCCCACAATGCACTGCATCTCCCCTCCGTGAGGAAACACTGACGTGCTGCTGTGAGCATATGGCACCAGCTTATGGGGGGAAAAAAAGGAGAGAAATACTTAAATGAGCCAGAAATTAACCTTTGTTTTGACGTACAGTATGTAAATGCAAACATTCGCACAGGCTAGGAGGGATGGATAGAAGGTGAACTCAGGTGATAACCTTTGTTTTGTAGTTTAAAAGTTTCCCTCAGAGGATCCTGATGGAGCTTATTCTCATATAAGGGTATAATTGTTCACACACTATATAGTCTTAAACTGCTAAGTGGGATCAAGATTCATTTGCTGAACATGAATCATTCCACTTTGTCCAGATCGCTGTAAATGTAGCCATTTCTGCTCTGGCGTCAGAAATTGTGAAATTTCAAACTGTCCTATGCCTGTTTAGGTGGCTGCTGAATATGAAGACTTTATTTTTAATTAGAGAAAAGTATTACCGGATTAAAATGTTCTTGCAATGGTACAAAATGAAGCATCAGTCAGTTTTATGTATAAAGAGCCCTTCATACTAAAAGCAGCTCAAAGTGCTGTACAGATCAATAAAAACAAACACCAACAATTCCCCAAACCCACATGAAAAAACTCACAACTTTATGGAAATTGCACACAAACTACGTGGAGATGATCCAATTCAGGAAGCAGAGATGAAAAGACGGGTCTTGAGCCTGATCTGAAGGCAGGAACATTTTCTGCAGCCCTCAGGTTCTCTGGCAGGCCGTTCCGCAAACGGGGGCCATAATATTGGAAATAAGTCTCTCCATAAATGTGAGCTCTGACTCTTGGTACTGTTAACGGTCCGGTGCCAGAGGACATCAGGTATTTGTGTTATTAGCGGTTTTGTTTTGGCCATTTGTTTCTTGTTTGGACCACAAAAGGAAACTTTAGTGAACCCAAAACCCAAAAGAAGTTGGCCAAACAAAGATTTTCAAAGAAACTTATTCCCGACACAAAATATATTCCCTTTTTTCAGTTGAATCACAACATTTAGCAAACTAAACACCATTCTTTTAATAAGGTAAACATGCAAAACCCACTTTATGCTTTGAATATAATTTAAAAAATGAATTTTTCCAGAACAATTCATTAAATATTTTTCCTAAAAAAATGAATAAATATTGTGATCTCACATCATTAAACAGCTAAAAGAAAATAAAAGTGAATTTATTTTTTTTGGAAAAATGTTAGCTTTGGCCCTCAAATACCTTTGATTTGACCGTTTTGGCCTCCATGTCAAGATGTAGCAGCACCTGTATCAATGTTGTCACGGTGACCTTCATCCCACTGCTCTGACTCTGTCGGATGCTTTGGCAACTGCCAGATGACAGTTTCTCAAAGTGACGTCTCCACTTAACTGTGTCCAGTTTAGAAGTCCTGACTCTTTGTAAATCAGCTCATTTAGACACTTACTGTCAGTCTGCATGTGAACCAACTTGCATCAGTCGGTATTAAATCAATAAACAGCCTTTATTACCTCGTCCTTACCCACATATAGCTCAGATATCAGATGTTTGATGTAATTAAATCCTTTAAGGAGATGAAGATTCTCTTTGTTTGGAGACAGCATGAGTATCCCCTGCCCTTCATTGCAGATCACATCCACAGCTCTTTGTTTACTCCGAACCACAGTGTGCTGCATTGTCTGTCGGGCCGAGGAAGCCTTGATGGAATCAGGGTCCATTAACATGGAAGGCAGCGTTGAGGTGACTTTAGCTCCTAATTAAAAACAGATGTGTCCATTTAATAGTCTTAATACTTTGTGGGAGAGCGAGACAATCACCGCAGAAATATCTATTTGCCTCATTAAATCGAGAGGCTTGATCATGATGAGAAGCAGGGTAATGAATGAAGACAGACATGTTTACCGGGTTGTTTAAACAGTGTTTGCTGGAAGGAGAGATTTGTTGTTTAGTGGTGCCATGAGGAGGAAGAGGAGGAGGAGGAAGAAGAGTGGGATGGGGGTCCTCAGGTGAAGACTGGTATGATAAATGCCACATGGAGTCAGTTAAAAACAAGGATCCACCGAGTTTAAATCACTCCTGGAACTGATCCAGGCTGCAGAGTAGTTGGCAGTCATTTCATCTAGCGCAATGAGAGGCTACAGAATTGCCCCGTTTATTTGCTAATTGTCAACACTGTAAAAAACCCAAATACAGGTAATCAAACAGTGCAGTCAGATCTGGTTGGCTAATCTATGTAATGAAAATACTGCAGCCATTTTAAATCAGGAAGTAAATTACTATTAAAGCTGAGGTATGTAACTTATAATATATATACATATATTTTTACATATTTGTTGAAACCGTCACCATGTTGTGACAGTGTGGTATGAAACAATCTGAAAAAAATGTTCTAGCTCCTCTGTCTTCTCTGATTGGTCTAGAAACAACCAATTAGAGCCATGAGGCGGGTCTTAGCGCTGTCAATCACTCATTGCTCTCTGCTACTTTGCAGCTAGCACGTCATAAATGCTAGTTAGCATAACCACCCATGATGGCAGATAAAAAGTTTTTCTGCATCACCAAGCTGCTTCTCCACCATCAGCAGTACGAGTACATGAGAGGTTGATTGACAGCGCTAAGACCCTCCTCCTGGCTCTGATTGGTTGTTTTTGGTCGGGAGCGGTGCGGCTCTTCAAATGCCAATAGTAGCAGACGGAGGAGACTGATCTTTTATAGTTTTGTCTCATAACATATTGTCACAATGTGGAGACACTTTCAACAAATATGTAAAAACTATTTTTTATTAGAGTTACATACTGCACTTTTAAGTACTTACAGCTTTTCTGCAAACCAAACTCCACATTTTCCGAACTGTTAACACACAGACGTAAACAGCAGCCTCGAGGTCAAAGTGACACGTTTTGCTTGTCAAAGGCTCTAACCGTGCCAAAGCATTTAAAATATGAAACAAAAGCAAATGCTGCCTTGAAAACAGCACAACTGGCAACCAAGTGTATGAACTACTTCAATCAATCATTACATAATGGATGACAAAATACAGCCCAGAGAGAAAATAGCCCAACCAAACCACATTATTTCTGTAAACGTTTTGCTATGCTTGAAGGTTCACTGATGTTGTGGGGTTTACATGCTCTACACTGCAAAAAGTCCCCTTTCAAAAACAAGAAAAAAAAGTACAAAAATAGGGTATAATTTTCTTAAAATAAGAAAAATTATCAGCCAACAGAACAAGAAAATTTATCTTGTCAAGATTTTCTAAAACAAGAAAAAATATCTAACCAAGATAAACCTACAATATCTTAAAATTAGTGTATTTTTACTTAAAACAAGCCAATTTTACTTATACGAGTAAGATATATTATCTTATTTTAAGAAAAATTATCTCAAGTAAAGAAAATGTTACTTGACACTGAATTTCTTAAAATAGCGTAAAATTTTCTTATTTTAAGAAAAATCTTCTATGTATTAAGAAAATAAATCTCATATATTCTATTTGTATTAGTAAAATTGGCTTGTTTTAAGTACAAATACACTAATTTTAAGATATTTGTAGGTTTATCTTGGTTAGATATTTTTTCTTGTTTTAGAAAATCTTGACAAGATAAATTTTCTTGTTCTGTTGGCTGATAATTTTTCTTATTTTAAGAAAATTATACCCTATTTTTGTACTTTTTTTTTTTTCTTGTTTTTGAAAGGGGACTTTTTGCAGTGTAGCTATGCGTAGCACCGTCATTTACAGTTCTAAAAGTATAATCTGCTCTCTGACTGCGGTTCATTTAGTCTATTGTAAATAAAAACTCTTGGCTGTTTGTAGACAACACTGTGGCAGTGGAGCGTCTTCAGATCCAGCCCATGAAAACCCAAACATAATCATGGTCATAGTTCCTTCTCTTGACTTTAGATTGGTCCAGACTATTTCTTTACTCAAACTAAAATGAATTACTAAAAATCAATCAATTTAGTCTCTGGCTTAAGCTGGTTTTTCTTCTCTGGATGGGTGGAGGGCAGGACAGATACATTGATGAACAGATGAATGAATGGATGCATCAATGCATGCATATCCAAATGGACAGAGATGTGGACAGCTGGACATATGGACTGAACAACATATGGATGTACAGACTGCAGTATATGGAGCAAAGGATAAAAATAACTTTTTTTTCCTCCATCCTTTTCCATATTTTACCAGGAAAATCCTTAAATTAGACAGAATTTCTGCGTCACTTATTGACTTGTCAAGTTGACCATTTCAGGATTATTGTGGCATTAATATCCATAATTTGCATGTCAGTTCTGTTTAATTTCTAAATCCAAAAGCGCGCTCTGCTGGCTGATGCTGCAGAGTAACGGCCATGTTGTGAGAGTAGGAGAGGGGACAAAGATGTGTGTGGACACTTCAGGTTTGCTCAGGGACCTGTTGTCACATCCCATCATCGGAGCGGAGCGTTAACACCAGGAACTGCTGCAGGACAGCTCGCTAAATGGCTGCTGAACCTTAGGATCAGCAACGGTGTTACCGTTACCGTGTCTGCTCAGAGTCCTGCATCATTTAGAAACCAGAAAATGAATCTTGAAAGCCTGGAAAGCCTCATTCTGTTTGGTTATTAGAAGGAAAAGAACAAGCAAGGGAAGGAAAGCTAATGAAATCTAAAAGATTAAATTATTACAATAGAAAATAAATAGAACCTGATAGATTTGTGTATTTTTAATCACTAGTCAGTGATAGTTGGCTGATCATTGTCTTGTTAAGCCTACATTTTTATTTCTGAAATCGGTGAACGAGTGAAAACCCCGTTAACCAATCAAAATGCATTACTTCCTTATGAATAACATGGAAAGTGTGCAAAGTGTGCTAAACACCAAAAGGCTTATAGTAACTCTATTTTTTGCAACGGGAATGCTTTTCTCTATCAGAGATGGTCGGAGTTGATGTGCAGATGAATGGAACTAAAGAGTAATGCTGGGAAAATCCAACAAAATAAGACCTAGAGCAAAGATTCCCCTTCCTACAGCGACTGTAAAGATGCATGCAGAGCTGCAACAGATTGTGCTTAGATCAGAAATGTTGAGGTCAAAGCCTGAGGGACACATGAGGCTGACAGTTCAATTGTATCCTGCATGCTAGATTACAGTGGAGCCCCTGTTGGGTCTAAAAGCATCCAGTAATAGCTGAATACTTGAGTTCCCGTCTAAACAACGTATCAAATAAAACTTGTTCAAACACCAAATATACCTCAATATGCATTAATATGCACAGTGGAAATTATTTTGGCACTACAAGTTTTTTTTATTTATTTCTGCTCTTGGTAGGTAAAGCCAATCAGCACAAAAGAAAATAAATGGTGCTGCTCAATTGGCTGCTTTGCAAATGCCAGACTATTGCATGTCAAGTAGCATTGCGCCTTGGCGTTGCAGTTTCCCCAACCTACATTATCTTTGGAAGTCTTAGATAGGTTATATGGGGGGGGAAAAAACACAAAAAGGTGAATCTGTGAATAATTTAGAGTCATATTAAACTGAAAAAACATGCAGCAGTTTCCATTATTAACGATCCGCCAAGTTGGTTTCATACCTCAAACACCAATCATCATCAGTGCTTGTGCAAAATTTGGAAGCAGTACAGAAACTTTCTGCACTCTTGTGTTAATAAAAGTATTGACAAACCAATGCAGCCTCGCTGTCTTTCCAAGTGCACATTATGCTAATAAACTGAGCATGCTGCATATTGATTTCACAACTTTTTGAAATCCTGCACACATTTGACACTGAGAAAAAAGCACAGCTACAAGGTCCAGCTTAAGAGTAGAAGTTGTACTCTTCAGCTATGTCTTCAAAAAAGATTAAAACTCTCCTTTGACAACATTACACACTTACAGTATTTACAGGTCTAGTTTCAGAAACAAAATATGTCCTCTAATGATTTTTAACATTTTCATCTGATGAAACTGAAAATATAATACCCATTAGAGAAAAACGAGATGCATTACCATTTTAGTTTTGTCTGATATAAGTGAATGACACCGACAGGTTATCATTAATAAAGCCATGCACTAGAGAAGTAATTTACTCCTCAGGGAGGTCTCCCTCATTTTCCGCTTCGATTCAAGTGCCAAACCAAAAGGCTGGCAGTGTGTCACTCAGTCAGTCATCCAGTGTAAAGGTTGTTGGTGAAGTTGTTAGCGTAAATAATCAGCTAATTGGCTCTGGACAGTTCTGCTGTGTGCGCTGGAAAATAAAAAGATCCCCTGAGAAATGAATTCACCTCCAGCTGGGAGCGGTTGTGGTGATGGTTGTGTGTATGTGGTGAAAGACGGCATAAAGATGGGCAATAAAATATGGGAAAAATGCTTCAAGAACAGAGATGATACAGAGAAACACTTGAGAAATTTGAGAGTAAAGATGTTAAGCTTATGTTTGCAGTTTGAGATTTCTGATTAAATCTTTGACAAGATACTGGAGGGATAGTTAATTAGCTAAACAGGTAGTTCAATATTTTTCTAAGAGGATTGTGATCTCAGTGTGGAGAGTCAGGGGTTTTCAACAGAAACAAGCCAACACTAACTCCTCAGAGTTAAGCTATCTGCTTATGTTGGAGTTAAGCTAACTTCATATGTTAGAGTTAAGCTAGCTGCTTATGTTAGAGTTAAGCTAGCTGCTTATGTTAGAGTTAAGCTAGCTGCTTATGTTAGAGTTAAGCTAGCTGCTTATGTTAGAGTTAAGCTAGCTGCTCCTGCAGTAGAAAGGTAATATCTCACAGTCAGGTGCTAGTACAGTGAAAAGGAAGAAATATTTGTTGCATTAGTGCACCTACAAAAATTTTGTGAATCAATTTTTGCTCTCAAATATATCAAATATGAGTCTGCATTGCTTGAATGCATATGCAAGTTGAACTCAACATTTTTCTCAGTAGATACATTTTAAATATTGCCAATAACATGAAAATTATACCCGATGTTGGTAAAAGTGCAGCTAATCCACATTTCTTTCCTTTTGTCAAGATGTTAATCTTTAGTTTTTCCAGTCAGATCTTCAAATAGTAGAGATAAAAGTGGCTGTTCCAACTCTAGATTTCTGGTGTGCACATTTTAAACAAAAGTGCAGATCATACCTAGACAACATTGGTACTTTGTTGATGGTGTTTAGTTACTTTTCGGCAGTGTTGGTGAAAAAGCATCAGGCAGCTGTAAATTGATACCACCTGTTTGGTAAAATTATTAAACTTTGGGGGATGCATGGTGTCTTCCCCCTTCTCTCTACCCATTTCCCGTTTGGTCTGATTCAAATAAGGGCTACTAGGGACAGAAAACACTTTAAAAAATTTGCTAAATTACATCTGCAAAAATATGTCTTACATTCTGTAAGCTGTTCCAACAATCTGTTAGAAAACATCTGTCTAATCCCAAAGTCCTATAAAAGATTGAAAAGAAATTTGGCAAATTATTGTTTTCTCTTTCGTTTGTGAAACTTCAATTTTTCACCAACCGGAACGTTGCAGATGTTAACTTTTTTATTCCAATTTTCTCAACAATCCAACAACTGAACACCGATCTGGATCATGCGTCAGGTTGAATATCAACTCTCTTTTGAGCAGAGCCTTATCAGCGCTCGGGGAGCTGGGCGACGTCGACTGTAAACATGGATGTGCAGACAGGGACCAAGGCATCTTCCGAGGGGGTAATTATTATTATTAGCACTCCAAGCTGCACTAAATCCCCTGAGGTCTCCAACAATGAACATCCACATGGGTGCTGTGACAGGCTCTTATCTAGGTATCACAGTGAGTCAGCCTAAAGCTAATACCCAGGCTAATATTGCTTGCCAAGTGAAGCCAGCGCTGATCTAATAGCAGCAATGAGGGACAGGCGGCTGAAACCATGGGGACACGTGTCACTCATGGCCGTCCGGAGGCGCCAGTCCTTGGGCTGTAATTAGTAGCCGGTGACAACAAGACTCAACAGAGGCAAAGCAGTATGCCAAGCAGGTACACAAGGGTCTGTGCAGTAATAATTACCAGACAGCAAAACAATCAGTCCCAAGTGCTGAATTTTCTATTACATACATGCTGTCAAGTTTTCCACTGATAGCAGCAGCAACTAAACAAAAACATAAAATGTGTTCCTTTGAGCAGTATTTTATGAGTTGTGTAAAACTTTCAATCCTTCATGTTAAGGAGCCAAATGTCCTACTACTGAGTACTGCTGGCTTTAATAATAATTAGTAGAGGTGTGCCGATCGATCGGTCACATTTTCGTGAAAAAGTGCATGATTGGTGATCAGTGATCATTGGCTCTTGTTGTCGATACCGATCACCTGCATCTCATTTCCCAGCCTGCCTGTGCAGCTGGTCTCCTCTTTCCTTCACTCTGCGCAAACGCGCAGCAACAAATAACGCACTGAGTGAATGGGGAAGTTTGCGTGTTGCGGCGGAAAATTGAAGCAGGTCAAAATGCATCAACACAACGAAGCTAATACGACATAAAAACAATGCCATACTTGACGGAGTTTGGCTACATCGAGGCTCACTGCAGTATAAAAGACATATTGTGGATCAGATGGCAGGTAAAACAGCGCACAGCTACAAACACTCACCCGGATTAGCATGACGGTCAGAAAGCCAAACAAATAACCCGCAAAATTATTTAAGTCTTCGAGCTGCGATATAAGACGCTGGTTCTGCTCTCGCTGTTGAACCGCTGCTACGCTACAGGTAGTAATATTTCACAGACGGAGCGCCGCTTCTGCTCCACCTGGTAGTGACTCTCACACCGAACCTCTGCTTAAAGCTGCAGCATCTAACCTAAAAAAATACATTTTACATACGTATTAAAACTTTCGCTGTCCTAACATGAGACAAATAATCTCTGAAAAAAAATAATCGATCTCCTCCCTGCTCTGCATAATTACTCCACTCAGTCAGAAACAGCCACTCAGAGCTAGCAGTAATCAGCTAGCCACCATGCTATCGGGAAGTTTTCATTCAGTAACTCTGGATTGTTTATTGTAATGGATCCTGTATTTGCCTTTGAATGTTAAGTTTTATACTTGATTTTTTTTGGCAATGTTGAGAGGTTTTATTTTGGTTCTTTGCGTTATACTTTTTACAGTTTTAAACTTTAGAATAATTTTTACAGCTAAGCAAAATACTTCAATTCAACTCAGCTAGCAACTCTTTATTTTTTTTAATAGATTTAGCAATCAAAGGGTGCATTCACACCAGCTTGGTTTAGTCCACTTTAATCCAGAAGGTCCAGAAAGTCCGGTTTGTTTGGGTAAATGTGAATCTGCAATCAAACTGTGATGCAGAGTAAAATAAAAAAAGGGTTTCAGTTGGGTTGAAGTGAACTCTGGTGCAGTTTGAATGCATATGTGAATGCAAGCGTACTCCAGAAGCAGGAAGCAGACTACAACGCAGTGCATTCTGGGTAAATAAAACCAAAGCAAACACTCGGATCTAGTGCCACAGGGAGAAATTGTTTGCAGAAATCCTACAATCACTCAAATCAGACACTACTCCATTTTTGTTAACATTTTGTGAAGAAGGAAGCTGCACTCCGGTCTTCTTCAGAGGTTTTCATGTTTCCTGCAGTAGGTCTTGGTAGCGCCACCACAGGCGAGGGAAGGAACAGGTTTGTCAAAGGGTTTAGGTCGTTCGGCACAATGCAGTGTGAAACTAAACCACACCAGCTGAAAATGTAACAAATGCAGCAAATTTGCTCCCTAATCAAACCGAGCCCACCGGACTGTCAGGTGTGAAAACATCATCAATACAACAAAAAAGCTGAACCAGCAAAAGCCAAAAATATTACAGTGGTATTTCAGTTTTACATATAGAAGCGATCAAGACACCCTGATTTTCTAGTTTCTTAAACGTCCTTCGTTCACAAACTCAGCATATTTTTAGGTTTCACAGGAGGAGAAATTCGATGGAAAACAGAAAACTGAAAGAAGGGCAGGAAAAGCAGGAAAAATTAAGAAGTGAATTATGTTTCCTGCTGTAATAAAACTCCATAACAGACTGGAAGTGATACTACAACCACATTTTTTGTTTCTGTTTTAAAACACAAACCTTGTTTTCAACTTTGTAAGAAATGGTTGAGTAAAAGTCTGCAATTCTTAACAGAGTTTTACATATTTGTAGTATTGGCTAGAGCTTCATAGTGTTTATGGTTTTAAATATCCTACCTCAGTATTCGTCCACTGACTGAGTAAAATGTCTGTTAGTTGGTTACAGCTCAACCACCTGCTTTCTGTATTCATCAACGAGCTTCTGGCATCATTCTGGATGGATTTATTGGAAGATTCCATCAATTAATTTAATCCTCACATCGAAAATGTCCCACCATAAATCTTGTTCTACAAAAGTCTCAGTTCTCGTCTCATTTGACCTTAAAGCTTTTCTCAGCAACCATTTGGCTTGACAATGTGGACATCTGCAAATTTCCCTCTAGCATTGGAACAATGCCTTCTTTATCCCCTCAGTCCATGCAGATTTAAAACCTGCTTTGTGATAATAAATTAAAAATATACTTTTTCCCTTAGAGATATTCATGAATGTCTCTCAGTCCAAAGATGTTATCCATGTTTGGATTTTCAAAAATCTTACAGAATAAATAATTGGTTTATAATCATGCTATTCATCTGGACTCTTTCTTCATATTTTTAATAAACATCTGAAGTTTAAAACATCATCATTGTTCTGAGCTCTGATCAGTCCAACAAGTGCTGTTAAACTATTTGCATGCTGGCAGCTGCAATTAATTATGACGACTTACAAATATGTTTTGGGATTTTTTGATATTGTAGAACCTTGAGCACAATTTAATAGACAATTTGGGTCAGAGAAAATTTGGAGAATTATCACAGAATACGTGCAGTCAGTTCTTTTTGGACAATTCTTTGTATTGCATTGAAAAGAATTGGTAAAAATCACACAAAGGCTGAAATCAGTGGTGCACATGACCGTGTATTTAATCTTCTGTCCAAAACCATATTTGGACTCCTCAACAGCGGTTTCTCTAAGTGACTAAACAATTTCACCACCTGTGAATTTCCATAATTTTACAGGTTTTATGGTTCAAGAAATTCAGACAGCTGCTCCAGATAAATACAACCTCAAACAGGTTCTTTAAAGCAACTGGTGGCCTAACCTGCAGCTATAATGTAGCTGCATGCTAAGCACCTCATTGTTAGCTTTGATATTAATGTGGACATTTACAAATGTCCACATTTGTAAATGGTTTTGAATAAAAGAGTCCCCCTAATGCAGGGATGATGGATATAATAAGTCTGTCACAATAAGCAATTTATAAATTAATTGCATGATAAATTAAAATGAGCTTGATAATTTACATTCTGATTATTGATAACTTTTAAGGGCAAGACTTCATAATCCATTTTATTTGTATTCCTGTTTTATTTATTGTTCTTGGTTGTTTTATTTTTAATATTTAAAATATCTTCCAGTGTGAGGCATTCTTTACAAAATCAAAGTTTATTGGCCTTTTAGCAGATGTGCTTGAAAATGGTCTTAATATTTATCACAATAGTTTTCGGGAAAACGTAATATCCAGTAAAATTTATTATGCTGACCAGTCTAGATTTATAGAAACACCTAAAATATTTTCATAATTCATTCTCCCAAGTTGTTTTCTGACTTTTCAAACAGTTTTATATATGATTGACAATTCTATGTCAATCATAAATGACGTAAACGTTTATAATTGACATAAAATCATAAATGGTGAAATTACAATAACAATTTTCACCATCGTTAACTATTAAAGCAAATGTTAAATAAGGTGATCCTCTAGATGAGGAGAGTTTTGTTTGATTCGTTATGACCTAACCTCAAAAGGAAGAATGAGTCATTTAATGTCCTATACAAATCCGATCTTTTATAAGGTCTTGATATTTTTGCTTTGAGTGTTTTTTGGACTGAAATAAGCCACAGAACCAATAGGAAGTCGCTTCATACACAAGGGATTTCACACAGAAGAGCAGCTGAGATTTGAACTTCCACCTTTGTGTGAACTTGGAGGTGAGAATAGGAAACACACAACCTGCAGGTTGTGTAGGCAGTGCAGTCCAAAAAATATGAATAAAACGAGATGCATCAGAATTATTAGTCAGTGCAGGCACAAAATATATATATTATTTAGTTGTGCAAGATTTCAGGAACATGTTTCTTGCGATTTTATTTTAATCAGGTTGCAATTCAGGTACACCTTTTCATCTGTTTAATACAAATGAATTAGCCAATCAAAAGGCAGCATATCCAGTACATTTACCTGTCTACATGTGGTGAAGATTACTGACATGTAGGAGCATCAGAAGAGGAAAATGAAGGGAGTTTAATTGGCGTGTTTGGTAGTGTGGGACGAGTTGGTCTTTAATATTTCAGAAACTTGAGATTTGTATCCAGAAAAGTTGTTACTGGCCACCTGTTCATGGTTTACCCCGACTACTGTCCCAATGGCTGCTTCCTGCCTCTGCAAGGAAAACTCAAAGGACTCAAAATAATCCTTTGTCACTTTTTAATAGAGGCGAGGATTAGGCCATTGAAAAGAAATATCTGATTTAAATAAATAAATCCAAATAAATAGTCATTTGTAGGTGTATGACAATTATCTTGTTGGCATATAAAAACAATCATACAACTATTTCTTCTTTTTTATAGGATTTGCACATTTGCACTTGTCCCAAATTTTGGTAGATTTGAGTTATAAGACTAAATGTGTGCATAAACAATTTAAACAATTCTGCTTTTGCAATTAAAGGCACATTTGTTCTTTTTTTGTCAGTAACCCTAATCCTCAGCTTGCAATAAATTCAAAAAGAAACAGAGTTAAAATGAGAAAAGATGTATAAAAACATCTCTATGTTGTCGTCCACTAGGCCTTAGCAAGGATGTGAAAATCACGCTGTGGGCTTATTCTTTCAAAAAAAATGACAACTTTACAGTAATAAGTGTGAAAAAGCAGAGATTCATGCCCAATTTTGCTCCTTTACTCAATTTATAATTTTAATAAAGGAAAATACTATAACAAATACTGTTTGGGCTATGAAAGGAAGTGCAAGCTGGCAAAGATCTGCGCTCTGAGACCTCCCAATGCGGCTGTTGCTGCTACACAGTATCTAAAGCCGAAACCCTCGCTGCACCGAGCCCAGGGGCTGATGGGAGTTCTCCGGGGAACCATTAGTGAGCGGCTCGTCAATGTGGTGTGCAGGGAGGAGGCGCAATTCACGGGAGAGTGCCGAAAGAACTCACAACACTCTAACAACACCTGTCACCCCTGCGCTTAATGAGAAACACAATTAGCAATTAACAGTGCGATCTGTCAGGGCTAATACCTGCCTCCCTGCATGCACGGACACACACACACACACACACACACACACACACACACACACACACACACACACACACACACACGAGGAGGGAAACCAGACCCCTTTTATCAGCACTTCCATGCAGGTATGAAATGAGCCTAAACAAGCAGATCAATTAGACAGGTGATGTAATGTTGTGAAACCTAAGCTGATGCCTCGGTGGCAAATCTTCCTGCAACATCCTCACTGCTGCTTCACAGCGACTGTTAGGATGAAACTAAGGAGGATTTTTATCACCCTGCAGGGAGCTCAACCTAAAATGTGAATAAGCTGCGCGGTGGCCATAGATCAGGTGGCAACAGCTACCACTGTGTGCAATGAAGTCTGTCAAAATCCATTGTGACGCTGCGTTACAACTGAGAATTAACTATAATGAAAAGCTGCAGAGATTCACAAGCACTTTGTGGCAAAAAAAAAACCTCAAAGAGATCATTTAAAGATTTAATGACATACATGAAATCTAAAAATTATTTAAAGAAAAAAATACATTGAAACAAATGTCTTAATGAATTGGTAGCTGCTTGCTTTGATTTTTGCTTTCTGCTGAGGCAAAATTCACAAAAAATAAAACTTTCAAACAGGCCTGTCACGATCAATTTTACTGGATGATAAATTGTACTAGAAGTTATTATGATATACAATATTGAATGATTATGTTATCCTAGTATTCAATCCCACATTAAGATGGTCAATCTTAAGTTCAAATCTATGGCTTTGCTTGTTTGTTGGGCATTTTGAAGAAACTTCAAAATACTAAGCTTCACGCAAGACCACAAGCATCTTACAGTCTTACAACACCTGTCAATGCTAAAAGGCGTCTTAAATTATCCTGAAATATCATCACCGGAGGGCTGCACAGTGGCGCAGTTGGTAGAGCTGTTGCCTTGCAGCAAGAAGGTTCTGGGTTCGATTCCCGGCCTGGGGTCTTTCTGCATGGAGTTTGCATGTTCTCCCTGTGCGTGCGTGGGTTTTCTCCAGGTACTCCGGTTTCCTCCCACAATCCAAAAACATGACTGTCAGGTTAATTGGCCTCTCCAAATTGCCCCTAGGTGTGAGTGTGTGTGTGCATGGTTGTGTGTCCTGTGTGTCTCTGTGTTGCCCTGCGACAGACTGGCGACCTGTCCAGGGTGACCCCGCCTCTCGCCCGAAACATTGGCTGGAGATCGGCACCAGCAACCCTCCCGACCCCACTGAGGGAAAAAGGGTGCAAGAAAATGGATGGATGGATGGATGGATCATCACCGGACCTACGGGAGGCTCTTGCTACTGGGTGATGTTAAAGTGCAGAAGTTGACTTCAATAGTTCAACTTTCATCGATAGCAATAGCAAGAAAATAAGAAGTTCTAAAACTAGTTTGTAGGGAAATGGAGGCAACTGGATTCACATGTATAGTGGAAGAAAGTAGAAAGAAGTGGAAGTCCAATGTAAATGTTCCACAGGTTAGGAGCAGTGACAGCGAATGAGCGCTGTCCTCTGCTTTTAGGAATATACAAGAGAAAATGATTATTTAAACAAAGTGTTTTAGAGACAAAGTGGCTGTAAAGAAGGTCTTGAAGCTAAGCTGGGGCGAGGCCATATGAAGCTTAAAAACCAATAAAACAATTTTAAAATGAATCCGATAAACTGGCAGCCAATGCAGAGGCCAGTACTGGTGTAATGTGCTCTTGTTTCCGGGTTCCAGTCAAGTCTCGCTGCGGCATTTTGAATCATTTGGAGACGCTGTAAAGAAGATTGGTCCATATTTTCATATAATGAGTTGTCTAAACGTGTAGTGATGAAGGCATGGATAAGTTTCTCAAAGTCTTTAAGACAGAAGCTAGAGTTAAACTTTACTAGAAGGCACAGATGAAGAAAGATAGATTTCACGACAGAGCTCACCTGCTGATCCAATTCAATAAAACTGTCAAAAATGACACTCAGCTTACCAACAGAAGACTGATAAAAAGGAGCAAAGGAACCAAGAATGTCATCAGGTTTACTAATAAGGATCTTTTGTCCAAACAGAATAACTTGAGTTTTATTTGAAGCGAAGAAAATTTTGGTTCATCCAGCATCAGAGAAAATGTTTCCTTGATATGAAGCAAACTTGGACTTACAATTGTGACAAAGTATGTGAATGTGTAAACAGACAGCTTTGACTTTATTCAGAAAACCACTTTCTGTAACTGATGCATAAGGTAATAATAGCTCCTCAGTAACCGCGCCATGTATTAGTCTCAATATTTTATCTAATTTTAATTCCCATCAAAACTAAAATATAAAAAAAATGCTTCCTTCTTCCATCTTCAGCTCTTTCCAAGTAAATGTAATTCATCTTAAGGTGTAACCCAACCAAAATGTAATTAAGTACATTTCTGGTTAAATCAGTTCAATCTACAAATGTTTCTGACATGACAAACTGTAAAATGTTTTCAAATTTAGAGGTTCAGCATTCAGGAAACACAATCCGACTCAAAGATGAGGAATCGTTTGCGTTGCCTGATGGTGTTGCTCTGTAGCTATCAGTTTGTAGCTTTATTTTTTGTTTTTTTTTATGGCTAAAATGTGTCTTGTCAATGAATCGCAATGGGCAACTGCGATTGAGCCGTCACAAAGAATCATTATCCCTTTTTTTTTAAAGCAGGTGGGAGTTTTTGAATTCATACGTCTTCAGCAACTTGAATGCATTCTGCTGAATGAAAAGCTGTGAAAGTAAAAGGTACTTAAGTTGGAGAGTTTTTTTTTTTATTCCACCTTGTGAGGTAAATATGAGATTTCCTTTCAGTGGCACAGAAAGTTGTCAAAGAAGCTGTAAACAGCTTTCCTGATTTCAATTCCTTACATTCTAGTGTTTTTTTCCATTTCAGAGACATGTTGAAAACTTTTGCATTATGAATTTTTTGACAAAATTCCCTTAGTGTAAAAAAAAAAAAAAAGAAAAACATCCACCAGCACACACAATCGACAATGGCATTGTTCTAATTGGATTACAACAAATGTGTGTCTGTTTGCATGTGTGGCATCTCCAGCATAGTAATTGTGTCAGCCTTGTTGGTCAGCAGGGAATTGAAGTGTTAAATCCAATTCTGAATTTGTTTCTCTTGTACAGAGGAGGGGGAGATGTAGCGTGAGTCGCAACCATATGTTCCCATCCCCAATTCGGAGGGATTGAATATGGATGAGGAACAACACGGGGTCCTGGCGTCACCACTGGTGGCACGTTTACACTCTGATGGTGTGTGCTTGTGTGGTATCAGACGGGAAGTGGAGTTGTTGGCGCCAGTACTGTAAAGCCAAATAATGAAGGCAAAATGTATTCAGTGGTTTTGACCTTTATATTTTTGAAAGTGCAGAACAGGATGAGCCGAGCGATAAGAACACGTTTCTTAAAGGTTTGCCGTAATCACACTGAAATAGGAAGAGCAGTATTTTCCCACTGTGCCCTTTATGGAAACAAATCAAATAACTAATAGGGAAGATATCAGAGTTTCTTTAGAAATTTACATAAAATCTGTTAGGCTCCCATTTTACTTTGGCACAAATAGTCATGGCTCACAAACTAATTTTTTGGGCTTTGATGATGTATTTGAACTTTATTCAGGTTGGAATATTTGTACAACATCACACTGAAGTTATGTAAAAAAGCAATTTGGAGCACAATAATGGATTTCTGCACGATTATTTCACATCCATGCATGTCAAAGTCACACATAGACCTATTGCTGGACAATAAATCAACATGTCGCAATAGACAGATGGTCAATATCAATAGATGATACATCGGATAGAATATTATAAAATATTTACTGAACTTCAATCTAGAACAGCAGAGCATTCTGGCAGATGTAGGCAGAGGAAAGGCTCAACACAGTCGGGTAATAAGGTTGGTGGAATCAACTAACTCGCTCATGCACTCTTTGGTTACCTAGCAACTCACTCACGTTTGGTTGCCTAGCAACAACCTGTTGAGTAACTGGCGTAGCAGCAGCTTCAGGTTTTGCCACTGTGCCTCATAACTGCTTAAAGGTGTGAAAACTGTGGCTGAAACAGGAAAGGTCGCACCACCAGTTTGGCAGTAATTCAAATATTTAAAACAAACTAATCAATAATGATCAATACTGACAATTATTGATATCGTCTGATATGAAACGTTTATTGTAATAAGTTTGGTTGGAACTATTGTCCTTGTCCTGTGAGAGTTTAAACCATCTAGCTGTTGTTGATCTTAGATGATGATTGAAGTCCATCCGATCTCAGCAAAACATCTATAGCAAAGACAATCCTACTGCATCATACCACCACCATATACCACCACCACTGGGCTTGATCGCTGGTAGAATGTTCTTACGTGGCCAAATAACTCAACATTTGTCTCGTATGACCATGAATGACCATGAAACTTTCCTCCAGAAGGACTTTGGCTCATCCAACGCCATATTTCATTCAAGCTTGACGTTGTAGAAGGAGTTTGTTTCTTGATTGAGACCTTCTCAATCCATGGTGATGCAAAATTGGGTTTACAGTGGACAGCAATATTCATGATCCAGCAGATTCGAGGTTGTGGAAATGTAGTGGTTCCTGGGATGTCACGAACATGCAAACATTTTTCCTTAGTCTGGAGTGAAACCTTTACTAAACATCCTATAATTCTCTAAATGCAGCTGTTCTGCAAAGGACTCAGATGTTTGTCTCTTAATGGAAAAGCTGCAGAGACAATTTTAAGCAATACAGCAGACAGATCAGGGATACATTTGTGGAGAACATTAAAGCAGAGTTAGGTTATAAAATAATATCAAAAGCACTGGGGCGTCTCACAGATCACTTATTCAGTCATTTGAAAAAATGAACAAGATTGCATGACCATAAACATACCAAGACAAAGTTTTCCACCTAAACCAAGAGGACTGGCAGCAACCAGAGGCCAAAGCTTCTTAAGAGGCTTAGAGATCCACAACTCAAATGGAAAAATCTGTCCAAGGGAAAATGTTATTTGTGAACATCACAAATCTATTTTTTATGAAGGAGTGGCGTCTGTTCTATCCGCCTTATAATCCGGTGCGCCTTATAGTGCGGAAAATATGGTACATACAAAGTAAATTAGTTTTTTTCTGATAGCTCTTTCTGGATCTCTATGTCCAGATTTTCATTTATTTTCTGTGTTTGGAGGAAACTTTCATAAATGTTTGGACTTCCATTGCCACCTGATGTTGTCCCCATGCCTAAATCTGTCTTTTCTAAGTGACAGAATGTAAAAATGTAAAATTTTTACAGAAGAATGCTATTATTTAGAGAAAGCAATAAGTCTTGGAAGTTTTGTGTACAGTTTTAAGCTACTAAGAGGACACAGCAAATATGAAAGACAAAAATGTGACTTTTTATGCAAAATACCGAGCGGTGGAAAAATACCAGCACCCTAAAATATTCTCACAATGAATAATGGGCGTCTTTTTAAACAGGAACAAGACATCTAGACAGAGTTGATTTGAAGTTGGATCCAGATAAAAACAGAGCAGTGGGGAAAGAAAAATTGCTAGAGACTGCAAAAGACTTGAGACTGGGACAAAGGTTTTATTTTCCAGTAGGACAGCTGGCATTAACATACAGCCAAAACTAGACTGGGGAGGTTTAGATCAATGAATATTCATTTGTTAGAATGGTCTAGTCAAAATCCACACCTAAGTCTAATTAAAAATATGTGGCAGGTTTTGAAATTTACCTTCCACAAAATCTCTCCTTCAAGTTTGACTGAGTTTAAACCTTCATGCAAAGAAACTGTGGAAAAGAAATTGCAACTACACTGAATCATAGTAAAATGGTGACTAATGTGGTTGGAATGAATTAGGGAAAACATTTTTACATTCTGTCACTTAGAAAAGACAGACTGAGGTATGAGGAAAACATCAGGTGGCAATGAAAGTCCAAACATTTATGAAAGTTTCCTCCAAACACAGAAAATAAATGAAAATCTGGACATAGAGATCCAGAAAGAGCTATCAGAAAAAAACTAATTTACTTTGTATGTACCGTACTTTCCACACTATAAGGTGCACCGGATTATAAGGCGCATAGAATAGACGCTACAATAGAGGCTGGAGTTACGTTATGTATTGGTAAGTCGGGCATTCATGGTTTTGAGGGTTACTTTTGAAACCAGTGAATTCTGTTGGCAAATGTTCGAATGTGCCTAGGCCTGATACACAGTACTAAGTGATAGCATAGCTAACACGATTACAGTTTAGTAAAAAGCCTTTTCAGGTCAAATAAAATCTTTAATGTATGTCAGATACGGTACACATTACATATTGATCTGTTCAGCTAACGTAAGACTGTAACAAACAGGCTTCAAGGTGTAGAAGTTGTTGCGGTACTGCCATTATGCTGTACTTGGCTAAAAGGTTTTCATAACGGATGTGTTTATTATTGACTCTTTTTTTCATTCACTAAACACAAAGAAAGCAAAGCAATAATACTTACACCAGCAGACGCTCCTTTGTTCTTATTGATCCTACGAAGGTTGAGCTGCAAATGCGGTCGTGCACAAGCTTTGATCCAAGCAAGGCTTTCCATTTCAGATTTTGGAAATCTGAATTTTAGTTCCACAAATACGATCAGGATACCTGACATCGCCTGTACAGATACCCCACTGACAGTGGAGAATCATTCTTTTTCGAGTCCTGACGCAAAAACTTTCTGCCGGTCTGCTAGTCCACAATGTACATTAGCATGTGTTTACTACTGTAGCTTGTGTTTGTTAGATGGTCACGCACGTGGTAGCTGCGCTGTGACGTGACATGGGCATTAGCCAATGAAACGCGGCCCCTGTGGTAAGGGTCCATTGACATGATAATAATTAAGAAGGTGATTGTGGAAATTATTCGGCCACTAAGATATATCTGTAACCTGTCAATTCAAACAGGAATATTTCCACAAAAAAATGAAAATTGCAAAAGTCATCCCACTACATAAATCTGGGAATAGACATGATTTCACAAATTACAGGTCTGTTTCATTACTTCCGCAATTTTCCAAAATTGAGAAAATATTTGTTGTTAGATTAGAAAAATTTAACTACTCAATGAAAAGTCAGTACTGATTTAGGTCACAAAGATCCACAGCGATGGCAGTTCTTCAATTAATAGAAGAGGTGACCAGTGCATTAGATAAAAAGAAACATGCTGTTGGGGTAATTATTGACTTAAAAAAAGCATTTGATACGATTGATCACGAAGTAGCGTATTTTCCACACCATTAGGCGCACCTTCAATGCATGGCCTATTTTAAAACTTTTTCATATATAAGGCGCACCGGATTATAAGGCGCATAGAATAGATGCTACAGTAGAGGCTGAAGTTACGTTATGCATCCACTAGATGGAGCTGCACTAAAGAGAATGTCAACAAAACAGTCCAACTCCGGTTTGCGAAGACAGCCTTGCGCTACTGGGCCGGGGCGTGGCCAGACAATGGTCACCCTTCTCCATTCGCGCACAGCATGTTCGTGGAGAACGTGGTGCTAAATGACCTGCAGACGACCTGATTATCAGGTCGGTAGATAGGTCAGTCAAACTTTATTAATAGATTACAAACCAGCGTTCTGACAACTATCCCAGCATGCACTGCGCGCTTCTTCTTCTACGGGTGAAAATGAAGTCGGCGGCTGCTTACCGTAGTTGCTAGACCTGTTGTGGCTCAATATTGGTCCATATATAAGGCGCACGGAATATAAGGTGCACTGTCGGCTTTTCAGAAAATTGAAGGTTTTTAGGTTCGCCTTATATTGAGGAAAATACGGTACTAATAAATTTAGAATGTACCATCTAAAAAATGTGCAACAGCACATATCAAAAAGCTGAGGTTATTATTTGATTGACAACGTTTCTCAGAGGAAGTGCCACACAGATGCACAGAATAGCAATCAACACCCTGCTGTAAACATGTTACTGTACACCCCAAAACAAGGCATGACTCCCGTGGTTTGCAACTTGGAGTGAATAATGAGGTGTTAACAAGTTGTAACAATATTTTTTCTAATATTCAGCGATGCCTTTGTTTTCAGACAGAGAAATATGAAGACAGTCCTAGGATGTGTAAATTGTAGTTACCAGGGGGATAGATGAAGATAAGCAGAAGGAAATGGTGACTGTAATGAGGAAAAACAAAAAAATTTTCAACAGATGTGCATGTTTTGGCTTTTGTTTTCTCAAATATGACTAAAAAGGTAATAATAAATTAGTTTGTGAACTTGTTAGCGGTTTTGCATAATGTCCACTGAGTTTAATGGAAATTTCAAGAGACAGGCTAATTATTTGGTATTTAGTCTGTTTCTGATGTTACTTCCACAGAGATTGCCAAACTCAGCCCAGGTACACCTTCACAAAGTAAAACCAGCAACTTGCTTTACATAAACTAAGATTATACCCATAAGACAAAGTAACTATCCATAAATGGGACCGTTTCTTTTAAATTAGAAAGTTTATTAGTTTGTGAAAAAGGCCTCCAACCAACCATCTATTTGAACTGAAGAAGAAACCAAGGTGTTCCAATAGGCCAGTCAAAGTCCAGATTAAACTCAATCTGATCACACTAATGTCTGCAAGGATTTTGAGTGTTCACAAGGTAAATGTTACATTATTTATCTCCATTATTTAAAATATTGGAAAAGGTTAATAATTATTCGACTTGAAGGGGCCATTTTGCTATAGTCTTAAATGAATGACTCGTGTTATGATGAACAGTTCTTAATTTGAGGTTGAGTTCAGGCCCTTCATGAACTTCATATCTTTTATGCAGATTATTTTGAACTAAACTACGTGTTCTAGACTTCTGAGATTGTGTAGAGCAAACGTTTCAACTGAACTCAAAGGACGGGTGTTTGGTCATTTTAAGAGGACCTGGTTCTTCTGATCAGGCAACAAGTTGGACTTTTGAGTTTAATCATCAAGCCAAAATTAAGAAATTTAGTTGCAATTTTCAACGAATCAATATATCGGAGGTGATTTAAGATACTTTACCAAAGCTGAAATATCTTCAAACTAAAAAGTTTAGTGGGAAAATGTAGTTTTAAAATATCTACTTTTAAATATTTGTACACGTTACTTTCCCATTTGACTTTTTAATTATGTTTCAATGTAATCATTTTCCAGTGTTCCAGTTTCCAGTGTCTTTGGGCAGCATGTTATGATTTTTATTTTTGAAAGGTGCTATGAATAAAATTTTATTGTTTACAAGATTTTAAACCACATCACTCCTGGAGAATCTCAGTGAAATACCAACTTTAACTTCACCGTGGGACTAAAAACCAAACATTTGGAGTGAAGGAGAGGAATAATCCAATCAAAACTGTTTTTGGAGTCGGCCACTTTAACCTTGTTGCGCCGGATTTTCCAGCGTCTGCCTAAATAAATCTTCCTTATTTTAATTGTAAGTAGTTCTTTAAATGTCCTGTGAGATGATATACTTACCCATGTATCCATAACAACCGGAACTTTCAATATCCAGAAAGTTATTTTCGCAATATACCGTCTATTAAACGAGTGCCCCCCCGATTAATTACGCTCTCTGCTGCGAAGTTTCCGTATTAACTCGATACTTGCTGGAAAGTGCAACGTCTGCCCTTTTAGAAACCGTTGGAATTTTTCAGATAGCGCTACGTGTGGCGGAATTACGATACTGCAAATTTAGAGGTGTCGGCGCCGACACGTCCAGTCTAGAAGGGTTAAACGGCCCGTTTCTGAAACCACATACCTCGCTACAAAGAGTCAGTGGACATTTTACGCAACACAGAAATATTTGAGCTGAAGATCTACAGAAATGTCCTCAAACTTCAGATTGTCTTCAGTTGATCAGATGTCCAGACGATCGCATCTGCTTTATATCAAGAATGTTCCTCTTTTCAGGCATTATTTCTTTTCAAAGTTCAGTTGCATCCATTTAGCCAACAGCCGTTTTGAAGCATCACTCGACTCCACAATGCTACACTTTCTTCTTCTGTCTCTCTTGAGCTCCCCACTCTACTTTTTTATTTTTTTGAGCTCATGAGAGAAGACGTGGCCATAAATCTCAGAGCAGCTAATGAACTGCATTTAACAATAAAATGCACTGGAAATGGAACATTTCATTTACAAGGAGATCAATGGCAGAGACAAACGCCCTTCTCGGAGCGACTAGTTAGCGGGATGATGTTCCGCAGGCAATCCAATCAATCACCGCACACCGACACCGATATCAATCAGACGACAGGATACAAGAGAGAACAAAAAAAAAAAAAAAAAGATTTAAAGTATTTCTGGTAAAATGTATGCAGGGTCTTTATTTAAATCAAGCTTCTCGTCACTTAATCAAAAGTCCACAATACTCCCCTTATATTTCTTGGATAATGTTCCTGTATCCTATTCAGATCCAACTCGGTTTCCCTCTTTTTCCTTCCCCCTCATCCTCAGCAGTTAAGAGGCAAAAAGAGGAGAAGAGTGAGTGATAACCATCCGGGGAGTCGAGTGCTCCATCACCACCATCTCCATCTGCGACCCGACAAGTTCATAATGCCAGGCATCTGCTTTCATTTATAAAGACCTCACTTAGCCCTCTCACACACACATACACACACACTCTTGCAGTCTCTCCAGCTCTTATTCTGCACCCGACTCTCCTCGTCTTCTACCCATCCGGCTGGCTCTTGTCCCTCTCGTTCTTCAGCTTCTTTTAAAAAAAAAATCCTCTTAAATAAGTCTGAGAGTGGAATCCTTTTCACTTTCCTTTCGCTTGGGTTTGAGTACGCCTGCAAATTGGTGCAAAAATGAAGATTTGTGGATAGTTTTCATTTGTCCATGTTAGTAAGATTATGGAAGAAAGCTTAAGAAAAAAAACTAGATAATCACTGAACAGATTTTGGGAACTTTAAGTGTTAAGTTTTAAAATGAAAAATGTTAGTATTCAAGTGTTTCATTTTGTATGATGTTCCTTAATATTTACAACATCAAATAAGTTTAAAGTTGTCTTTTTAAGAAACACGATTCCCTTTTTATGGACTAAATTATTTTATATTTACGCTGCAAAACAGAAGTTGGCGAACAAGGCACTTGTAGCCATTAGGGGGCGCACTTCTCCCACAGTACAAAAACCGATTTTAGGAGAAAACAAAAAGAAAGGAGAGAGAGAAAAGAAAAACTTGCTGTATCCATTATGAAGTAAATTTTCTGAAATTGGTTTTTATCATGAAAAATAAAATGAAACATCTGTTGTAAATATATTTGGATACATTAGTGTGTCCTCAGAGGGCTGCATGGAAATCACAGGCAGTGTATGCGTGTCTGAGACTTGGTGCACGTACATGCTTCATTTATGCAATAAAGTGGCCACACACAGTTTCAAAACAAAAAAACAGACCAGAGCTTTGAACTGAAGAGTGGCCCTTAAGTAGTTCTGATGCTTGCACTTCACCATTAAACTTCTGCCTGGGAGATTAAAAAGACAAATTATACAACGAGGAGGAAAGATTTGGATAGTAAACAGGTAGAAATGTGTTATTAAAGTAATTACCCTTGACTAAAAAATATATATATATATATATGCAGTCCCCACAGAAACAAACAGCATTGCTAGTTTCCTTATAGTAGCTGAAGCATAAAGGTTTGCAATAAAACATGGAGTGTGTATCGAGACATCAGTGCTAGTTTTGGCTCCTACAGGAAGGAACTTTGAGCTTTTACACTATTTTACAAAAATATTTGTAGCAGAAGGGGTTTAAATCAGCAAAAGTGTAGCAACAGACTTAATTAAATGAAAAAATATAACTTGGGGTAAAAAAAAAAATGTTTGCTTATTTTTACATAATTTGAACACTTTGTACAATATCTCATTGCCATTTATTTTCGTGTATTCCACATTTGGACCAGTTAACTCATAAAATATAATCAAAACATATAAAGAGAGGAACATGGTAGTGTGTATCATTTATGGGGGTTATATAGCCAGATTTTCCTACAGCAAAGAAGATTTTTTATCATAAATTTTTTTTACTAAAGTTGTATATAAAAAAGGTCAAGATTAAAGTATACGTAGATATTGAGAGGGAACTGAAATATCCCCAAAAAATGCAAAAAAAGGTAAAACTTGTTGAGTTTTACACACTATTAACAGCATCTTCTGGAATATAGATGTTCACACATGAGTTTACTTCCATTATTTATGTTTAGCATAATTTGTTGCTTTAAATTACCTTTAGGTTCATGTACATGAGAACTAACTTGTGCCTGTGATGGACAGGCAACCGTACAGAAAACCAGATGGATTATTATTTTTACTTTGCTTTGAAGAAAGATGCACTATCATTTGAAAACTCAAAACGAGAAAAAGAAAATCCAAACAGTTTTTAAAACAAAAAAAGCTATGCAATACTGAGTTTTAAACAATTGAAGACATTATTTTTCAGAATGCAAAATAACTTTTGTGTATCTTCTTAAAAACGTAGAAACTTTGATGTAACTTCAAGTAAAGCAAGGCAACAAGGAAACATATGGACAAAGCTGAAGACAATCACTGCTAACAATTGATACTTGGTAATTGCACTTGTAGTCGCAGCAAACTATAAAAGGTCCAGAAATCACTTGCAGGAACATGAAGTTGGACGAAGCATTTCCCAGCTCTCATTCAGAGGAGGAGACTTGAATTAAAAGCTTTCTGTTTCTAATAAAGTGTCACAACAGAGAGTAGTTTGTATGGCAAGCTCAATGGTCATATATTGTATACGTTTATTACTATCAGGCGAGATTTTTGCTTACCACACCTAGTGCTCGAATAGTCCCAACAGCTGAATGAGCTACATTTACTATTTTAACACTGAGAAATTATCTAGTTCTGCATTTCATTTCCACTTGCACCAAGTTTAGCCAAATAAGAGAGGTTTTTAATATTGTTTTATTATTATTGTTAGTCATAATGCATAATGCAAATACTGCGTAGAAAGGCAGTATTTTGTATAAATTACTGAACATTACATAGATTTCTCTGTTTCAACAAATTGTTAGACCGTCACTATAAAACATTTTGCTGGAAGATGAATAGCTATAAATTTTTATATTGTTGTTTTGAGACTATTTTCAAGAAATACAATGGTAATGGCATAGTAATGTAAGCAGACCTAGCTCCAGAGGAATTTTGCTGGAGCATATATATTAGAGATGTGCCGATCAGGTTTTTTCCTGCCGATACAGATACCGATCACCAATGAGGCCGATCATCGATACCGATCACCGATACGATCACATAATTTTATTTTATTTTTTATTATAAACACTACCTGTTACATTATGTGGAAAAAGTAACCATGAATTCACCTTAATTTATACAAAAACTTGTTTTTAATAACTTTTTCCAAGAAGAAAACTAAACAAAACAGGCATTCTAATCGATCTCCTCCCTGCTCTGCATAATTACTCCGCTCAGTCAGAAACAGCCACTCAGAACTAGCAGTAATCAGCTAGCCGCCATGCTATCAGGAAGTTTTCATTCAGCAACTCTGGATTGTTTATTGTAATGGATCCTGTATTTGCCTTTGAATGCTAAGTTTTATACTTGAATTTCTTTGGCAATGTTGAGAGGTTTTATTTTGGCTCTTTGCATTATTTAGCCTCTTCAGAGCCTTCATATGTTATCAGTCTGTTAAAGATAGTATTATTGATGGCAGTACAATTTGCAGAATGCCTGTTTTGTTTAGTTTTCTTCATGGAAAAAGTTGTTAAAAACAAGTTTTTGTCTAAATGAAGGTGAATTCATGGTTCCTTTTTCAATATAATGTAATCGGTAGTGTTTATGATAAAAAAATATATATATATATTATTATGTTATCGGTATTGGTGATCGGCCCTCATGGGTGATCGGTATCGGCAGGAAAAAACCTGATCAGCACATCTATAATATATATATTTATAATATAAATACAGAAATAAGTGGATAACTTTCAAATAAAATACCCATTTTTTGATTAATACAAAAACCTAATGATGTAAACTGTAACATGCTGAGTAATTATCCTCAGATTTGTTCAAACATTATCTCATATGTTGCAGAATTTTAAGAATTAAATGTTTCCAATCTCTTGAGTTTATTTCTTTAAATGCAAAATCAATCTACTCCAGTAAAAGTAGCAATAGTCAATAATATTACTATTAGCAAAACATACAGTCATGCAAAAGGAAATTATTTAGCTTAACGATGAATTGATCTATTGTTCATTGCGACAGGCCTCATTATTATTACCATATAAATTACTCTACAAAGTTTCAAATTAACTTTGTATGAAAACCTCAACTATTGTACTTTTTACTATACATTTTTAAATCTTACAAAATGAATAAACACATCCAAATCTATAAAGTTTCGTGTTAAAACTTTAGGACCTGAACCAGATTTTGCTGCAGTCATTTACCAAGGGCTGATCGTCCTCGGGACAGGATTGTTTATCAGCTCCCTCCCTCCGAGTCAGCGTCCCCCCCTAGCTGGCTTTAAAGCTAATAGTCATACTCAGTGGGAGCCAATGGGTCGCCAATGCCTTTGCCGTCATCATTAAGCACCATCGGTTTAATGAACTCACTGTTTAGGAGTGCTTGGACCTTCATGCTCCACCGCTTCATTAAGTGGAAAGCAAACTAATATGGGTAGCAACCTAGAGCTCACCTCTAGAGATGAGGAAGGCAGAGCAGGCTCAAGAGAGGAAGGCACAGACGACGGCATGTCAGAACGCGGTTTGACAGTAACGTCCACGGCCTGTTCAGGTCCCACAGCGGCCAGAGCCTTTAGAAAATGGTTTCGATTCAACCAGTCCTCCTTCAGGCTTTCTGGAATCCTTAAAAGTTTCATCTGTTACTACCTACATGCTCATATGCTGCCCAGTTTCCTGGTGCATTACCCACAATGCAGTGCAGACAGGAGATCTCAAAAAGCCAAAAAATTTAAAAAATTGTTTTTGTGTGTTGTAGTTTCTCAAATTCTAGTTTATGGCAAGATAAAACTGTTAAGATTATAATGAAGCTACTGAAAAGGTTTAAGGTCACAGAAGAAAGAAAAAGAAAACGACTTAAATTTCACAATTGGGACTATTGTGTAGGAAAAGTCCGTATTCTGACTTTCACCATTCTGGCTATAATCTTCTAAAACCAGAAGTTATGGTCCTGTGAGAAAAGTCAGAATTTTAACTTTAATATTCTAAAATCAAGTCAGAATTCTGTAAAAAGAACAAAAAACAAAAAAACTGAATTCTGTATTTAAAAGAAAGTGAGAATTTGGACTTTGATCTTCTAAAATCAGAAGTCAGAATTCGAAGATTAAAGTCAGAAAAAAAGAATGCCACGTTTTCCCCATCAGAACTGATGAGAAAAGAGCAAAACCTTACACTACCGACTTTGACGAGTTCAGCCACTTGATGAAAAATAAATGTTTTATTGATGTTTCCACAAATCTATCTTTCAATTAGGCCTTTTCAACCTGTTGCCTCTTTTTTCTGGACTAGATCACATTAAAAAAAAAGAAAACCTCGGTTCTCAGCACCACCCACTCAGGTTAACTGAACCGTCCTAATTATTTGGTCCTCCTCAGCATCTGCCTGCAGGAAATGTTTATAGCCTTCCCTCAGCACCAATCTGTCCCACAGACATCAAATACTCTGACGTTAGGTGTTTATAGTCGTCTTAGAGACGCGTGTGATATATGCTGAATAAACGGAAAAGAATTATGGCCGTTGTATAGAATTAGGAGGGGCCCATGATGATTTTCTGCCACCCTCGTTCTCATTTCAGACAGTTATGGACCTAGGAATGGCAAAAAACAGCTGCTCCTCTGACCATAAAGCCCAGCAGCGAGCCCTTAATTGTTGCTCTGAGGAGAGGGAATAATTTTCACCCTGGCTTACCCTCGGGAAAAGGAGCAAAGGAAAGACGAGGGGGCAGCGAGGTAGCTCCAAGATACAGTACGAATGGACAAAATAGCAGAATGTGTGGTATAGAGGTGGGATATTCTCACCAAAGGTTGAAATAAAAATGCTAGCAGATTCCGATAATCAACCCTGATGTCTTAAAACCCATCATCTAAACTGTATCTACAGGTGAACCTCAACAAATTACAAAATGATCAAAAGCTTAATCTATTAATCCCATTCACACTGGTTTAAATTAATGATAATAATGTACAGCTCAAACATAAATGTCACCATTTGATGCCCTTACCAGATTAGAGCATAAGCTAATTCATCCCTTTTCAAGTTACAAAAATACATGCACAATACAGTAACAAAATAAAACTTATTGGAAATTACTTCCAAAATGAATGTTAAGAAAAAAAAATGTTTTCAGTAAAATGGTAAACAATTTATCATGCAACCAAACTACTATAAACCACATGAATAACAGTAAAGTTTGCGCAAAACTTATTTTGTTTCTGCTTGACTTTTATCATCATGCTTTTATTTTGTGACAGAATGTAAGAGAAAATACAAACAACTTTTAAACCCGCTTGTCATATTGAATCGCTTCATTTTAATGCAGTTTAGATGTTAAAACTGGGCTGATTAGCCAGTCATCCTTAAAGTGGTGTTTAGATTACTGCATAATTATCTAAAACTAATATTTAAATTAGTTTTTTTGTAGTTCAAGAAAATACACATGAAGCGAAGACGTTCTTGAAAAGGTAGCCATTAAGCCTGACTGTGAATTTTCCATACCGTCTTTGGTTCAGCTGGAGTTTATAGACTCTGAAGGCTCCATGTCTGCGGGTGACAGAGGGAGAGGATGATGAAGACAGAGCTGTGAAAACCTAAAGTGACTGAGTGGGAGGTGAGGAAGAAAAAATAGCTTGGTCTTTGGTCGTCATCTGCACTGTTAATTAGCCAAAGCGGAGGAACGTGTAAATAGTGGTACAATGAAGGTCCAGAAGGCTAATTGATTCAGTAGAAAGGTTTTATCCCCGTAGAGATTCTTAAAGAAATGAGAAAACAAAAAAACTTAAACTTGTTTGACTATGATTGAGGTTTGGTTTGATTCGTTTCCCTCAGACACTTAAAACTTCGTCTTTTTACTCTTTGCACACTAAACTATAGACGGGCAAAGACTTTCACCAAGTGGGAACAAAGTGGAAAATCCTGGGGGGGAAAAAATTACTTTTACGTGAATCTTTATATCAATGTCTCAGAAAATTATATGTATTTATTTTTTTAAGGTTTAGCACCAAAAGGTTGTTAAAGAAGCTATTTTTTCCACCGAGTGCTGTAACCAAGCATGTTCATAGAAAGTTAAGTGGGAGGAAAAACTGTAGCAGAGAAATGTGCAGGAAAAAATGGACTGGACTGTTGCTCAGTGGTCCAAAGTCCTCTTTCCAAATCATTTAAAAGTATCATTTTACAGAGAGTGAAAAAATGTTTCACTCTGAGGGGGAAATCATTAAAGACAGCTGATCGTCTTCCTGGGAGAGAAAACCACAGGAAATCCACCTCACGTTCGGGTTGCACAATACGCAAACAAATCAAAACGCTTCATCTCAAAAACAGACGTTAGTTGCCATTTTAAATGTTAAAGTTCACGATGTTAGAAAAAGAACTAAAATAGTATGTTTTGTTTAGAATAAATGACAGGAGAATCCTCCCTCTTTAAAAAGTCGACAGTAATATGATAAGTATAAAAGTTGTGTCTGAATGAACCTCAAGAGCCACTTTTAAACAGAAAATGATGCATGAAACTGGGGTTTCCCCATCCTGTGAACGACTGCAATAATTACTGAATCACAAAATACTTCATATACCATTTACTTCCTTGCTTTTCAATGATTACTTCTTATCTCACTGACAATGCCTGCATATACTCGAACATGCTCATTCTGTTCTTAATGAAGTCATATAGTCGAAGTCTGGAATAATTACATCTTACTACAGTTTTCTTACAGATTTACTGTTGGAAAAACTAAAGTTTGGGTGGCTTTTTTACATTTTCATTTACATATTGACATTTATTAGAAATATTAAGGTTTCATCTAAAGAATTACATTCATGGTTCAAAGTTATGACTGATATAAAATCTTTAAAAAAAACAGTTCTGTACTTAAAACAAGTCTTATATCTCGGTTTTCTCATTTCAAGTGTACTTAGACATTTGCACTAGAAAGTAGACCAACTTGGTAAGATTTTGTGTTTTTGCAGTGTACAAATAAGAAAGCAGTGTTGAAGCAGCTTAAAGTTAATATATCGTTAAAACATCAAATCTTAGTTGTTGTTTTTTTTAGTTTCTAAAGCAAATGTCTTCGTACACTTGAAATGAGAAAACTAAGATATAGGACCTTTTTTTAAGTATATAATTCTTTATGAAAAAGTACTAGTTATAAGTGAAACAATCTACCTGTGTAACAAGATATTTTTCCTATATTTTAAGTGAAATAATCTGCCAGTGGAACTAGTACCTTGTTAATCAATATTAAGGAATTATTGACTTAAAACAAGCTCCTATTTATTGCTGAAAAGTTAGTTTTCTCTTGTTTACAGTGTACAGAGATATTTGCTCTACAAACTAGACAAAAAAATACTAACAATTTGCAGTGTGTTAACCTCAATCTGCTTAAACAATGCTTTCTTATTTGTAACGTATGTTGGCACATTGTCTGTCTTATTTCTACTGCACAGAGACATTTGCACTTGAAACTAGATCAAAAACACAAGTGAAGTATATATAAAGGGTTAACCTCTCCCTGAACACTCAGTGCTCAGACTCAGAGGGACACTTGGCCTCATTCAGTTACCTGAAATGCCCCAGCCACACCCCTGAACAACTCCCATCCAACCACCCCATGACAGGCAAGTTGCTGTATTCATTAATTATCAGCTCTATTTTCCACAGCAGAACTGTACACAGGATGGGGAAATGGGGAACTGGAGAGCGATTAGCGAGGAGGCTGAAAAATGGGAGAAAAGGGCCCAAAAGAAGAATTACAAACCACAAGAAATACAAAGACAGAGAAGGAGAACATTTTGGGGCAAAAATGGGAAACCAAGCATTGGTGGACAAGGAAGAGAGAATAGTATATATTTTTTCTGATCTAAAAATGCTTTTGAAGCATCCCAGTGCCTGCTCCCCCTTCTAATTATTCCAATTATCATGGCACTCTATGAAAACGTGATTAATAACACAGCAGATATTGTTGTGGCAATTAGCCATATGGTGGTGGGACTCTGCTCTGTCACGAATTTGCCATTAGCATCTACTTATGTTTGTCAGAGGCGTGCAGCCATGACAAGCTCAAGTTCTGCTCACCTTGCACTCCCCACTGAGAGGTGCGCGCTGGGGGCAGAGGATGAGCTCGGCGTTCCTCCCGGTTTCACGCCTGGCTGACTTTTTTATGTTGCCTTCGCTTGGACTGGGGACAAAATGTCAACTGGCGTCTGGGACAGCCCATCAACTTCTGCGCTCCTGGGAAAGTGGGAGAAAGGAGGCACAAGTCAAGCAAAATTATTTGTGCTTGTGTGTTTTTCCCAAACATACACACAATCTATTGATGCATATTTTAGCAAGCCATCTCCATTTCCCATGGTTTCTTTTCCCTCTCTGTGCTGTCTGAATATTTCCATCATACAAAATAACGCACCCTTCCCTACACCCCCCCATTCTATACATGATGAAATGCACAACAAGTCATGGTCTGTCAAATTAGTCAAGTTGACTTTGAGTGAGTTTCCACAGCGATTTGTACTACTAAAGCCCCCTCATTATGACCCGTTAGTGTTCTCCAGATGGCAATAAAAATGCATGAGGTCTGCATGAGGAGAACTTATCTACTTAAGAGGAAAGAAAACAAAACCTCAGAGAGAACGAAAAGCAGGTAGAGCGTGTTGCTAAGCTGATACTCCGAGGACTGAGAGAGCTTCAGACAAGTGCAAGGCCACTGTGGCTGCTGGTGTGCACTTCTGAGCATCCAGGGTGTGCATCTTCTTATCTGCCTTATCAACTTAAGATGTGTTGTCCTGTTATGCCACAGAGGCTCCCATTTGGCTGTCAAGGGTAAAAGCTCAGAGGATGTTTGCTTACCATTTCAACAAAGTGAGAATGATGAGCAGTGTGACAAACTTAGCAAACAAGTTAGCCCCTCTCTGTGGAGGCATCCATAATTAAAACAAAATGAAAATAAAAAGACAGACCCTGCTTTTGGAAGTGTTTTGCTGGGTTGCCGTGTGAAGGCTGGAGACAGGCATCAGTCTCCCAATGACTCTGCAAGGAAAAGCTGGCAAAGATCTGAGGTTTACCAGATGTAAATAGGCAGGTATCAGGGTTTCCCCCAGTGTTTTATAAGCCTGGAGGGTCACCAAGCTTTACTTGTGCCCCCACCAGGCTTAGCATTGCTTATCTATTTAAGTTTTTTTTTTAATGTTTGCATTTTTAACACTTTATAGGTAACAGGGCGGATTCCCCACCGATTGTAACTTCATAATCATGGCTTATTTTCACCAAAAAACATCAACTTATTGCGATTAAACGGATAGGTGATTTTTTTTTTTTATTTAAGCACTGACGACCTGAACTGTAGTACAAAAATGAGCAGAATTCAGTTTTGCAGAAAAGGTTTAAAACACATTAATGGGTAATCTGTACATAATTACAAAAATTCGTGTCACAATTTCAGATGTTTGAGATAATCTTACATTATGGAGGCCATTCTGTGTCCAGTTCAACAGATGAAACTACAGTATCGTCTGTCTACTAAATATGAGACAGAAAAGAAATTGAATGAGGATGGACATCCTGGCACCAGATTTGGGTGGACATATTATCCCCAAGTGTTAACGTGGCCTGAAAAGTACAGCTGTGGAGGAATACAGAACCTTTCATTGCCATAATTAAAAACAGCAAGACAGATTTAGTAATTGAATGACAAATCTGGATCTGAGCAACATCTGTGCAAACAGCTTAAATCATTTCAACAAGAGGCTTGAAATGCTACAAAACCAAACAACTTGGAGTCTGAGCGCTTGTCAAAATGCTTCTCAAGGCTGCGAGAGTGACAATGGAACAGGCATAAGACCTGACACTTTAATTCAACATTTAATATCGTGGTTTTAAAAAAATTACAAAAGGTGATGGCCAGATTTTCCTCTGTGCAGAGTTACATTCAAATGTCAAACACTGGTTGCATTTAGAGGAGTAACACGCAATAAAGGCAACTGTTCATTTAACAGTCTAAAGCACTCAAGAGTTTAAAGGTCATCAGGGCCTTTAACTAGAACAGAAATAGTTCTGGTGATTATGTGGAAGACATAATAGCCAGAGGTGAACAATCTCTTCAGCAGCTGGCTGAAATTCTGAAGCACAAAACTGTCACGTACTGTCACTTAACCGAAGCAAAATCAAACGTAGATGCAAAGGTCAAAGCATTGTCTGCATACTTTCCTTTGTGGTAGGTGTTACAAAACATCAGCGATCACAGCACAAACCACAAACTGTCAAGACAGCATCGTAAGAAAGCACGTAGTATGGAAAACATTCAAACCAGCAACGCAAATCAAAACAGCTGTCCTATCATAGCACTATTGTGTAAATATTTAGAGTAAATCCATCTCAAATGAATGCATTTCGCCTTTTTTTCAACTATATTAAATGTACGTCATCAAAATCCGAAATGTCCACTTCGTACCATAATTGCATTAAACTTTCTCTGTCTTCATTCAGAGATATTCTGTCAACTGCTGTTCATTTTGCATTTCCTGCCTGAAGTTTTGCTGCAGAAGCAAAAATATTTTTCATATTTCTACTCCTGGGTCTGTTTGGTAGCGACCTATTGAATCACTACTAAAAGGTCAACATTAACTAAGAATCACTTAAACCTTTTATTTCCATCTGTTCCATCTGATTGCTATACTAATCAGGAATAAAATATACAATAAAACCTGTAGAATATGCACTAGTGTTTCGTGTTTGACTTAGTTTTTCATTACTTAAGTGAGTCGTGATTGTTTTACCTCCGGTTTTATTTGTGTGGAACTTGAGTTCTTTTCTTTGTTGAACTTCCATCTTTCATCTTTGGAGGATTTTGTATCAGCATATAAAATAAAATGAGTGTCCAACCACAAAATAAACAATTTCCAAGGGTTATTAACAAAATATATTTCCTTGAAAACTGATGTGAACGTTCTCATCTCTGCTACTTCGGCGAGTTTTACTCCCAGCATAGTCACACCGGACCGATTGCCGCTCGCTGTTCTTCTTCTTCTTCGTTTTAATGGCGGTTGGTGCATTACCGCCCCCTACCGGAATGGACTGTGGATGCTAAATGTAAACTAAATAGATTTGCTTCCTGGTGGTTTAATCAATTTTATTTCATTGTTTTAAAAACAACATTAATGTTTAGCCTAGTTTTTTTTTTTTTTTTAAATATTGACTAGTATAATTACCGATTTGTTTCTACAAGTCAGGGATTGAGTATGAAAATAAAAATGTGTTTGATCACAGTCAATTCATGATTAAAAGGGGGTCAAACATATTTTTACAACAGCTAGGTTAGGTTGTATACAGTTTTTCCACTAATAAATTATTTTATATTTTGAAAGTTATTTTTGTATTTACTTTGGTCATTTTTGTCAAATATTGTCAAGCGTTTGACAATGTAAGTGTGGCAAAAATAAAAAATAAAAAAATTGAAGAAATGAATGTAAACAGGAGTGTTGAGAAGTTAAACTTGGTCTAGCTTTAACTGCGTTAAATAAACTGTAATAGGATTAGATTATAATATGCACTGGGGCAGTATTGTTTTTACATTAACTTAATTTAGTTAGATGGCAGCTTATTTGTCTGTTTGTGCAGCCCTCTTTGTGTAAATTGTTCAAATGAAATACGTGATGTCAAAAGTAGTCAACAACCTTAACTTGAGTTGTTTTACTTTCACTGAACTTCAGCACGTGACAGATCAGCCTATGTTACATTTACAGTGCAAGACATATGAAAACTTCATGGAAGTTTATGATGACTGCTAATTCTAAAAAGTTATATTGTTACATAAAGAGGCAGAAGAATTGGTCTGTTTAACTTTTAGGTTATCTAACATTATTTAATTTTCTCCTTTAGGATTAGAGGAAGAAGCATCTTCATTTCAGATTTCAAACTTTAAAATTAAATTTCAGCGTTGTTTGATGACATCACCACTTCCATGACATTAAAACAATTTTTGTGACATATCTTATGTCTTATGTTAAAAGGTTCAGGGTTTTTTTTTAGGTAGGGTTCTATGGAGAAGTTATGAGTATTTAGTATCTTACCTGCTGCAGATAACACCTTTAAGAACTTTAGCTTGACCAAAAAAGTTGTAATCAGAGTCAAACCAACTGCTGACCTCAAAATCAAAGTTGTCTGATTATCTTAGACAACCTTAAATATGCTCTTTGAAAAAACTCATTTCTAAACATTTGCGTAACACACAGTGTCACTTTAGACAATTAAGATAAGGTGGTTAGTTTATTTAAAACCAACTTTGGTACGTTTATTTGTGTAGATATAAAAACAGTAGCCGCTCCAGGATGTGGACCAAAACAGCCTCACTGGAAGCATTAAGGGCTCCAAACAAACTCTGGAGCAGTTTGTTCATGGTGTGAATGTCATCCAATCTTAATCTGACACAGCTAACGGGTATCTGGAGCAAACTTCAGCCAAATGTTTTAATGCAGCCAGGTTTGCAATGCAGTATGGGATGCAACAGAGTAAATAAACTAATAAATAAAAGTCATATGCTTTTTTATTATATCTCTACAGTAAGTGATCAAATACAGTAATCTCTTGAGAGAATTCACCAAACTGGGTGATTAAGCATCATAGACAATCACCTGATGTGTTAGTGACACCATCAAAGACAAAGTGTCCTGTTCATCAATAAACCCTTTGTCACTGCCCAGATCAACACGATGGACATTTAAACCCATTCCTTTCCCACTTTAAGATAACTGGAGAAGCTGGGAATACACATGAAATCAGGAATTTAGACTCTTACATCGAGACTAATAATTTTCACCCATCTAAAGCTGGGATTGCTGGTTTTATTTGTGCTCATTTTCAGACGTTTCCCCCCCCCAAAGCCGCTCCTGTGATACATAACTCTGTGATGAAGAAATTAGTCACACACGCTAATACATTTGAAAGGCATGTTCTCTGAGTAGACATGATCCCTCTTCTAATTATTCAATAATCTAATGACACAATTGGTCATGGTGAGCACAACCACGTGCTGACGCCAGATGGTGGCTTTTGCATTCGAACCCCCCACACACTCTCTGTGCATCCTCATTTCGGTTCAAGTCAGTCAGAGGCTTCGTCTGCTCTCCTAAACTTGCCAAAGGTGATCTGAGGAATTATTCTGTGTTCGTTTTAAAGATCGCAGGTTAGAATCTGAAAATATGCCTCATTCTGCCACGTGAGATTGTCAGGAGAGCCGTTTGTCTCATCTTAGTGCCATTAGTCATTTCGAAGCAGCAGGTGCACCTCACGTCGGGTCTCATTTTGCAGTGGGTTTTGTCATCTGTAGATGTAACTGCTCTTGTCAGGCCCTGCAAAATTCATGGAGCGTTGTAGCGGCAGCTACAGGGACTGAGTACCGTGATGGCGCCGAAGTGAGGCGGCGTCCTCAGGGCAGCTCCGGGGTGGAGGGACAGGATGTCAGAAACAGTTTACCCAGAACGCCACCGATGCAGAAACATGCATCTCCCTGTAAATATTCATCCATATTGAAAAGCTTCTGGAGTTGTTAAGGGTAAGCTATATATTAACGTGAGACTCCGCATGGCTTTTTCCCGCTCACGTCACATCCATCTGGCTCTGTCATGGTTTACCGTCACCGTACCTTTGAACTAACCTTTCCTCTGATACCAGCAGGATTGGACTGAATGAACATGAAGACATTTACCTGCTGAGGTGAGGTGAACTGCATGCCGCACACAGCATGCAAGCATTCACATGGAAATGTCGGGTTATCTATTTTAAAGAAAACTGAAACCGTTATGAATTCAGTACATGGTGCCTTCACAGTTCATCACATTACAACAACATATTTTAAACACTGATAGGATCTGTTGCCAAACAGAAGCTATTTGAATTTTCCATTGATCATAATAACACGTGCAAATTGGAATTACAAAAATAAACTTAATGGAAACATGCCAATTTAGAAAAAAAAGCCATATTTTGATAAAAAGTATTGAGCTAGGATGAAACACTGTTTTGCATACAGCTGTAATGCGCTTATTTATTGGCACTATAGGCTGTTTAGACAATGTGCAGCTAGCTCCACCAAACACCGCATCATCAGAAGATGAGTTTGTCATTTGAACGCTTTAAATCCATCGCTCTTCTGCAAAAATCGCAAACTACAATTTTCCCAAAATATTGTATATAAAGGGTTTGCCTCATGACTAGTACATGAATCTATCTCATCTAACTGTTTACATCCATCGCTGTAATTTTTAATGCCTTATCACATGAACCAACTTATTCACACGATTTTAGTTTCATTTGTTACTCAATGGAAACACTGCAACTGCAAAATTGTGTTGTTTTTTTTACATTAGTAGAACACTGAAGAAGTTTAGCATTTTGTAAAACGGAATAAAAAGGACGTGTTTATTTGTTCACAAACAAAAATCTTAAAAGTGTGGATAGCTTTGCACATCTGATACGTCTTGAGTCAAATCAAAAGAAAACAATCTGTGAGTGTCAGGCTTCTCCATTTCATTTAAAGTGCTGAGGAGAACTATCAGTGCCTTGCATAGAGTTTATTCAATAAATTAGATTACATTTCTGATCACTTGTTAAATGAATTTTTTTAAACTTTCAGAAATACGTTTCTTTAAACACACATTTTGTTATTGATCAAATCTTAAATGTCATATTTTCCTATTTAAGCAAAAAATCATCCTAATTAAAAATCCGTGTTTTAAAACATCAGTTTGTGTAATTAATCTTTATTCGTTTAATGAAATTAATTACTTTTCAATAATATTATAATTAAATAAATATAGCTGTGTCCCTTGTTTCAGCTTTTTTGGGGCATTTAATCTCATTTCATTATGAGAAAAAGATAATCTCTCTAAATACAAAGTGCAGTTTTAAAATGATGATTTCAAACCAACCGGGGCTTATGCTAAAAAGTAATTGCCTCCTAAACCTAATAACTCGTTTGGGGTTACTGCCAATTAGTATTTTATATTCTTTTTGTCTCACCCTTTGAAGAACCGTTTTATTGCAGCTGCTGGTCAACCATAATCAGCCTATTTAAGGTTATACCAAAGCATCATGATCAGATTTAAGTCTTGACTTTAACTAGGCCATTCCAAAACTTTCAGTCTATTCTTATTCATTTTAAGACATTTAGAGATTGACTTACTGATGTATGTAACACCATTGTTCTGCTGCATAAATGAATTTGGGTTTAACTTTACTGACATTTGTCCTGGAAAGTTTCACCACCATTCATAGTTTAATCCACTTGTGGAAAATGTGATTTATTGGAAGACCCAAAGCCTTAGAAATAGTTTTGTAGCCTTTCATAGACGGACAGATCTCAGTAAATCTATGTAAAATCTAATTAATTTGTGTATGTTAATATTTTTTGTGGTGATTTACAACATTTAAGTGTGACAAACAAGCAAAAACAGAATAAATCTGTTTACTGAAATCAAATTACAAGCAGCTGGACTCTTCAATAAATAGGTAACTCTCGAAGACTGATTGCATTCATAGTTAATTTAGGGTATTCAATTAAACACACATGCAAGCTACTCTTATCAGATATTTATTTGTGATTGAAAACAATGCATCGTTATCAACTTTATTTTTGTCCACTTTAAATCCAATGAAAATACATTGAAGTTTGTGGCTGTAATATAAAAAAAATATGTATAAAAGTTTGAATAAATACTTTCACAAAGCACTGCATTCTGCTTAGAAAAGGTTTTAAACTCCAACAAAGGACAAACAGTATACGCAGCTAAAAGAAAAACTAGCTCAAGTGAAGCACTAAGACATGCTTGATCGTCAGCATTAATTGGAAAGTGAGGGAGGATAGGAAACTTTGTTGCCATAAAAATCAAAATAAATAATTGCTAGGTGAAACTCTGGGAGAACGCATTCTCTATCTGGCTGATCGTAAATCCTAAAATAATGACATGCTTACCCATAAATGACTAAACAAGGGGCCATTAAGGCACGCATGACTTCTCCTGATGTCTGTGTAGCAGATGTTAATAATTTTTTCCATAATGGAGGAGGAGAAAAGGGAAAGCGGGAGCGGCTGTAATCATATCAAAGAAAATGTCAAATAAGGGTCAACAACGTAAACATACCAAATGTGGGAGTAAACTCCAGGGTCTGAAGAGCAGAAAGACGTTTGTTTTCTAGACGTTAAATCTTATAACGTGAGGGAAATAAAACTGCACCGTGGCGGGGTTTGTTTGTTTTTTTTGTTCTGGAGATGTTTTTACAATATATCGCGTTTCTTTTTTAAAACCGCCGCAGATAAAACACTTTGTTGACAGACACACGTGAGGGAGCTGAAAGCAGGCGTAGATTGTATCTCACCATACCGTATATCTGAGCATCTGCTCGCTCTGCTGCCTTTTCCGTGCTGCTTTCAGATCTTATTGGGAGATATTTTTTCACGTTCGAGTCCAATGTGACGCTGCGACCGATCAGACTCAATTTAGAGCCCTTTATCTCGCAAGGATTGGTTCCGCCAACCAGATTATAAGTCTATTAGATTAATTCTGGCACATGGTTCACGTCACATTAGTGCAGATTTTTGATAGCTTAGACGTTATTTCTTAAGGCTGCATCATTATCAGCCACAGATTTGGATACAAATATCTGTCTCCTTTTTGTGATCAGACACTAACATCTCCATTGTTTTAATAAACCATTTTCTCATCTTTTTCTTTGTTTGTTTGTTTGCCATCATTAACAAAGGAGCTGTTAAAGACATGAAGTAACTTTTAAATTTCAGTGGGAAACTTTTTGGCACTTTTTTAGCCTTGGAGAATCATTATTGCCGTATTAATCAGCCCGATATTGTCATCTCGAATGTTATGCTTTGTTTATATTGCCTTTCATTCTGACATTTTATGATTGCTGTAGTAATTAGAGTAGGTAGATTATTGGAGCATGTTATGAGACTTGCTGCTTTATCGCCTGATGTAAATGCAGAATATTTATACTGTAGTTTTTATTGACAAAGAAAATAAAACAATGTTGGAACTAAATTACAGTGTTGGTCAGGAGTTTTGGCAGTTTTGCAAACTTCGGTTCTTGTTACAGTGCGTTGCAAACGTATTAATAAACCTCGAAGCTTTCCACGATTTGTCACATGGAAACTACAAACTTTATTTAATTGGGATTTTATGTGATAGTTCAACAGAAATTACGAAGTAATTAGTGGACATCTGTGAAGCTTTCAAATTAATAGAAAAGGGTGGAGGTGTCCTTTACTGTGATATCCCCAAAATAAAATTAAGTGCAACAAATGGCCTTCAGAAGGAGCATAGCTTGTAAATAGAGTTCACGTGTGTCATTTAATCTAAATTTGTCATAATATATGAAAAAGCTCAAGAGGTACAAATGCTTTTTTAAGTAGTTGTATTTAAATGACTGTGCTGACTAATCAGATGCAAATTATTTATTACAAAGAGCTTGCTTACAGTTTCTACAAGTAAGTCAAAGTTAAGCCTTCTCAGACATTTCTGAATCTATATTTTAGCATAAGTTATGAGAAATAACTTAATAAAAGGTTTAGTTCAGTGTTTAAAAGTGCCTTGAAAACGTATTTTGAAAACAGTTTTCTCCTGTCTTGGTTTGGTGGCGACACAGTGATGCTCTCTGTATTTTCCAGCATGATGGAGCATTTTTCTGACTGAAGTTTTGAAATTCTAGAAATCTTAACCTCACTGAACATGTGTGAAACACCGAAACTCAAATAAGACAAAATAAGTAGACATCATGTATATGTTCTAATTATTATTGGATGATAATAAACTCTATAACTATCTAAAAATGCTTAAATCTCTTTCCATTAACTCCACTACTCCCCTCTAAAGTTCGCCAAAACAGTAGAAAAGTGACATTTTGTAAAGTCAGATGCAAAGTTTTAACTTTTATCCTAAGACTGCAGTGCTGAATGTCAAATGGCATTTCTTTGAACTAATTCTTAGAATGTCTGCAAAAAAAACAGAAAAAGAAAAAGCATCTTCTTCTGAACTGCAACATTTAGCAGATTTAACAAAGCGTTCAGAAGCCTCATTTCTTCTCCTGGGCTCTGTTCAAATAACAGACGACACGGTTTCACAACTCTGAGCAGTCCAAGCATATGTGCTTTGATTTTTCATGTGTTCAGCAGCTTTGTTTCTTTCTTTTCAAACTCTGCCAAGAGAGTAAAAATTAAAGCAACAGCAAAAAAAAAAAAAAAAAAAAAAAAAACCCTAACACCCTAAAATGATTAATGAGTGTGATTCATTAGCTTTGAATCACAGATGAAAAAGACATTAGGCCTCCTTGGGTTTTCTAAATGCATCATCAATGGGAATACTCCATAAACAAGAAAAGGATGCTTTTAACCCTAAATCAAAAACAACACAGGTAAAGCTTTTTTATAATCAGTAATTGAATTCAATCATCTCAAGGTGTCTGCTAAGTCTTTTGTATTGAGATTTATTATAAAAGCTTCACTGAGAGCTCACTCAAGGAGAAAATGTTGGGCTTTTCTCTTCTGTGCATCAGCCTCTGACCTTTCCATGTGCTCTGCCTTGAGATATGCCAGATAGATGCTAGGATAAATAAAACTAAACCAAGATAAACATGAACATTTTATGCACTGTGTGTTGTAAAACTTTGTACTTTTATATATTATGCTTGGATCATTTACTCAGATTATCAGCAAAAATGTAATACGGATGCATTACACCTAGAGAGATTTAAATAAATCATCAACATCAGAGTTATAAGGACACAAAATTCAGTTTCTTGTTTGAATATTACATAAATCTATAAAAATGACTACATTGTGACTTGTTAAATCACAAAGATGACAAATGTCTTTACAGTTAGGTTGATGTTTTTAAAGCTGGTAGAGATATTTGGAAAGTTTAGTGGAAGGAAAAGATTTGTTAAAATAAAAAGATGCACGAGCAACCATTAAAACTACAGACTTGCAAAAAATATCAAGTAAAGATAATTGGTATTAAGCGCCGGTAGAGACCTAGATCTAAGCGTATTGGTGGAAAGTTAAGTGGAAGGTAAAAATGTGAATAAGCAACCAGAATAACTTCAGAAAGGCAAAATCTATTCAAGAATAGCACATGGGCTACAACCACATTCCTTGAGTTAAGAATGAGAGAAGTTGTTAAAATATTATCTGGGTAATGGATGAAAAACACCAGTGAAAAGTGAGTGGGAGGCTGGGTGTTTTACATCCATCCATCCATCCATTTTCTTGCACCCTTGTCCCTTAGTGGTGTCGGGAGGGTTGCTGGTGCCTATCTCCAGCTAACGTTCCGGGTGAGAGGCGGGGTCACCCTGGACAGGTCACAGGGCAACACAGAGACACACAGGACACACAACCATGCAAACACACACATTCACACCAAGGGACTATTTGGAGATGCCAATTAACCTGACAGTCATGTTTTTGGACTGTGGGAGGAAGCCGGAGTACCCGGAGAAAACCCACGCATGCACAGGGAGAACATGCAAACTCCATGCAGAAATACTGGGGCTGGGAATCGAACCCAGAACCTTTTTGCTGCAAGGCAACGGCTCTACCAACTGCGCCACTGTGCAGCCTGGGTGTTTTACATTTGAACGCATTTATATTTAAAATCCATTTTAGTATTTATGGAGGAGTACAAGTACGTTAAATCTTTTTGCAAAATATAAATAAAAAAGCTTTATTTCATAAAGAATAATTGAGCTAAAGTCACTAAAAAGATGGACGATATTAGGTGCACATGATATGAACATCATTAGCCTGGATTTCAAGGTAAATTTAAACCTCAGAAATTAAGTTGTGCTACAATTAACACCACAGAAGGAACCATTAATCAGTCTGACTCCTTCAAAATGAACATTTTAGTAGCTTAGGCGTCTGGTCAGACATTTAAAAGGGCTTCACTAGAAATCTGCCGGTCCTCTGACAAGACGAAGACATTAAGGTCCAGACATCCGAGCAAGTTCATCCCAACAGAGGGTCACAAACAAAGTCTCCAAAAGCTAACAAGATGTATGCAATCTTTTGTTGTAAAGGGAGAAAAAGTTCATCTGTGATGGGACAAGTGCAAGGAGAAAACTTCTGTTGCTTAAGAAAAATACAAAACTAAAGTTTGACAGAGAAAACTAGTCTGAGATCAGGACTTCTGAGTAGGGCTGTTGTAAACGATTATTTTAGTAATCGAGTAATCTATAGATTTTTCTTACGATTAATCGAGTAATCGGATAAAAACAATTATGAAATAAAATATTGGTAAATCTTCCATAACACCAGTGTTACTATCGGATATCAACATCAGTCTATTTTTTCCACATTTGAGCTTGCCTACCAGTTACTTTTTTGTAGACCGGGGGAGCAATACGGGATATTTACGGCTCCTCCGTTCAGAAACTCATCTACCAGCCATGTTCCGCCTCCCGTTTGTTCAGACCGGGATGATATAAGTTTATTGTGCGGTTCGTCCGTAAAGCTGCTCTTACCCTGTAAGCATCAACCCTCAGCCGCCCGCCGTGTTCAGTCTCTCCGCTCACCTGTAGAAATCCTCCTCAGCTTCTTCCCGCCGTTCAACCAGCAGCTCCGGAGCCGAAAGGCTGCCGAACTCCCGGCATCGCGCCGGTCATTTTAAGGATGTTTATTGGTCCCACAAAAACGATGAAAACCCAGAATTATCACCAATCAGTAAAATCCCCGCGGGCCGAACTTGAAGATTGGACGTTATGCCGCTAACACGTAGCTTCCGTCAACAACTCAGAGGCGGAAGTCAGAGCTCCGCTCAACGCAAATAATGTTCCGGCTGAAACCCGGTGCGCTAAATGATAAAACATAAATTAACGAAGCTTCGAGGCAGGTCAATTTTCCTCGAGGAATTTTAATAATCGAGGTACTCGAATCACTCGAGGAATCGTTTCAGCCCTACTTCTGAGATACTTTTGTTTGAGCAGATGAGTCTAAAATGATATTATTTGGATGTCAGTAAAGAGAACACGTTTAACAAAAGAACTAGACAAAACAAATACAGCGTTCCAGGAAAATAACCTTATACCCGGTATTATTTTCATTCATGATATCAAGTTAAAATAACTACTCATTTTACTTTAGAATAATTTAAATTTTTGCTTCAAACTGCACAAAATTTCTGATCTGATAAATTTTATTAAACATCACAATGAATTCAGCTCAAAACATTCAGTGTGAACAGGACATAAAAACAAACATTTGTCTTAATCCTTCGATCTCAGGATACAAAAACATGGCGCAATGCATTCTGGGAAATACTTCCCACTCCTGCCTTTTTCTTCTTTCGAAGTGCTAATAACCTAAAAACTCTAGTTTATTAACTCTAAGAAAAAGTTAACACAACTTACTGCTTTAAGTTTATGTTTCACAAACTCACATATTTAGGTTTAAAATCTAAAACTCACTAAATTCATTTGACTTGAAGAGCAGACGACAGTAGACAACTAAATGCGGTTCAAATGTTTTACAAGCTTTGAAGTATTGGAGGTGGGAGTGTCACAGCAGAACCATCATAGATTCACCATGAATTGAACCGTTTCTGCACGAGTGTCGAGCTAATTAGCTAACGAGCTAATCTGTAAAAAAAAAAAAAGGTGAAACTGAAGAACTGAAACCTAAAATGACGATTAACCAACATGGGAGAGAGAAGTACACCAGTGAAGAGATGGAGCATTGTAGGCTGAAATGTTGATCTTATTCTCTGCTACAAAACATTTCTGTTGGTTTCTTTAACTTAATGAGTAATTTTGTTGTTTAATTAAATCTGTTTATCTTTGAGAGATCAATAAAAAATATCAATATGTCTATTCATACCAGAATGCAATCATTGGACAAGGATTATTGTAAAATGAAGGGAGAAAACTACCAATTTTTTAATGAAAAGCTACATGCCTGAAACAAACAACCTGCCTGGTGTTTAGTTGATTCTGTAAAGCACATTGACTTAAATGGCACAAATAAACCTGAGTTATAGGTGCAAAGTTACCAAAACATCTTCCTTTCTGTGAGATTTTACCCACATATCATCTTAACTAGCACAATCTGTCTGGTAAGTGTTTTTTTTTTTTTGTTCATTCAGTCTCACAATAAGAATCTGATGATTATTTGTTGAAGTATTTGCTTAAAAAATAAATTCTGCAATATGTTTCATGATGTCTTGTTTGTTTCTCCTGCTTCAGCGAAATCAGAGGATCCAGAGTCTGGATAGAAAAGGTCAAAATTAAAAGTTTGGACCTTTTAAAAAAAAAAAAAGATAACGGGTCTCTTCTCTATTGAGATCATTTACAACACAAATTTAAAAATAAAAAGTAATATAAAGGCATTTTACACAAAAGAAAAGCAGTAACTATAACAGAATGTTTCAACTGTGCAGATATGGAAATTCAGTTTTTTTTTTTTTTACAAAATACAAATGAATCTTTTCTTAAAACAGACATGCATGGTGTAGTTTTTGTCACATTTGGAAATAAAAGAAAAGCTCTAAAAGTTAAAACTTGACAAGCGACAAAAAAAGTTTGAAAGCTTTTTGGTTGGTTGCACTTTGTTATTAAAATAAATTAGATTGTTTTTTCTCTTTTTTATTCAAATGAAATGTAATTCTTGACAAATTAGCCAGCCTTGCGCTGACTTTTGAGAATAAAAGTCCTGGTTTTATTTGATGTGTCTTAAACACGCTGTGTGCATTTGCCAACAGAGAAGCCACACAGAGCCAGAGACAAATATGAGCATATGCTGCATCGGCACAACTCTCTGCTGAAGCAACAACAGATCTGGAAAAACAGATAAATTCATTCCTAATATTTATCATGTCAAAACAATCGGTATTAGGAGTATTATTAGCAGAAGTTACGGCTTTTGTGGCCGAACTCGAGGAGCTTCTGAGAAGCTCAGGAAGTTTTTCCCACAGAGATTTAGCAGCACTGCTGCTGGATATCAGACTGTGTATTAGACACTGATCTGTTTAATTACAGTCTGAGTCAGACGCCATCTGTAAGAGCACCCCATCGCCTCCCTGCACTATCCAAACGACTTAAAGAATCCACAGATATTGTACTCCAAGGACACGCTTAATTGAGTTCTGAGCGCAAAGTGCACTGCTGCATTCTTCCGCTGACGCGAGCTCGGCCGAGCAGGCACTTCTCAACGCTCTGTTGTGATATGAATTAATTGGAAATTGCTCGTGTTTGTCAATTACACATGGAACAATGAGCGATTACAGATTTGCTCAACTCCTTGGTAGGAACTTGACTTTTGCGACGGAAAGCAGGGAAAGGTGAAAAACTAGATAAATAAAAAACCCCAAAAACATGCAACAATATTGTTTCAGGAGGCGAGAAAACAGACATTTAGCAAATGGATTTGGAACGAGTGGGATGAGGCGGGAGGGCTAAATCTGTCTTGTTCATTTGTGACGGACTTGGCGTGAAGTAGTGACTTGAGCTTGGATAAAGAAAAGACAGCAGCAGCAGAATCCTGCCAGTCTTTGGTTTGCCGTTTTCAGTGTTTACCCCGCTTCTACCGCCGCTCCATCACACACACCCACACAACCCCTTACCTTCCAGCACACTGCCGAACCTGATGCTCCTCAGTCACCCATTAATCCCTGCACATGTCGGATCCCGGCCAGGTAATTACCGTTTAAAAATATTTCATCCTATTCTCTACCACTACCTCCCCCTCGTTCCCAAAAAAAAAAAGGGAGACAAATGGAAACAAAAGGAACGCAGTTGTGAACAACGACAAAGAGGTGCTTTAAATGTATTCTCTTTTCTCCGGTGGAAACGCCGGCTTTGTTTGCACACAGCACAAGGTGTCTGAAACCAAATCTGCAGCCATTTCATATTTAAATGCAGCTGTCATGCTCTACTTTTTATACCCAGTTTAGAAAGTTGTTGCTGTTTTTTTTCTTTCTCTTCCAGGGAGGAAAACAAAGGACTGTGGTGGAGGAAAACGTATTTGTTGGCAAGAGCACGGATGAAATAGGGATGCACCAATATGAAAATTTGGGCCGATATCGATATCTGATATTAATATTGCCTTTTTGGTTGATAACCAATATTTATATTTCTTTAGTGTTTAGTCACCTCTAGAAGAAGAAGAAAAAAAAAAAACATGGTGGCCCACCACCTGCTTATACACACAGTCCTTCAGTCTCACAAACTGTGGATTGTTCTGTGATCCAGGTGGTGGTTGAGGCCTCCACTTGTGTCTTCTGGAGCAAATCAGGCTGAATGTTGTTAAATGCACTGGAGAAATCAAAGAACATGATCCTCTGAGTGCTTTGTCCAGGTGAAAATGGGTTTGTTGAAGAAGGTGCATGATGGCGTCTTCCACTCCAACTCCAGCTTGTTTGCTTTCTCACATTCCTCTCCAGAGTTGATTTCTACTTCCCGTTGGTGTTTAGAGACCAAATAATAATAAACTCTTGTTTTTATAGAAAAAGACACAAGTTGGCCTACATTGGCCCAAACAGCGCTGAAATGACTGTGATGAAAACAATCCCAAACTCTAAGATAAAAGTGATGTTCAGGTCTCATAAGGAAAATTATGCTTATTAGAAACCTATCATTGTAAAGTTTCACTCCTCTGACAGTTTTTTGCGTTATTTTCATAAACTTGGTTAGCTTATACATCAGACAGTATGCTGACAACAACCAAACATTACTTGTGCCATTATAAACGTTAATATTCTATTAAGAGTTCAGTGATTTAATACACTGTAACAACAAAGCATCACATCCTCCGTCTCCTTCCCTCCTGCATTTTTTCCAACTTCACACCTGTCCACTACTTACCGCTTTTGCCAGTGTCGCGTTTCAACTTAATAAAGTTAATCGTGGGTTTTCAAGTGTAACCAGCAATTAGTGAAGTTGATGCCTTAATAGGGTGCGAGGTGGCACATTTGTTCTGTCATGCTAAACTGTAAATGCTTTTGTTGTGACACTTTGTACCTCAGAATAGAAAGAAGATGTGTGGGCCGGGGAGGGGAGGGCGAAAAGTCAATATACCGACACCAGCAGGAGGTATCATTAATATGAGGCCAGGTGGGTGTAGTGAGGGATGCAGATAAATTTAATGCATCGTCCCTCATGCGAGAGCATGAATCTGCAAACACATCTACTTTTGTCTCTCTTCCTATAGCTGGTCTGCCTCATATAAGGTCCAGCAGGGGTCAGCTCTCTAGTGAAACTTAACTGCAGACAAATAAAGAGACTAAAACATGGTAAAAGCTTTCAAAAACACGAATCTGTTGAATTTTGTTTTGTTAAATGACAACATTTCTGAGTTGTTTTCTAAATCCCCTAGCATCACATGCTAACCACCTCAGATTTGCCCCTTTAGCTTGTTTTAAAGGTTCTCCGTCACTCTTATTGCTCTTCTTTCATCAAATAACCCCCATGACACTCATCCCTATCCACTCAACCACCACCTGAACTCCCTTCTTTCTCTCTCTGTCTGTTGTTTTAAATGCTTCGTGGCAAACACTTCAACTCGTTCGCTTTTGTTACCTCCACGCCTTGCAGCTTCACTTTTATACCCGCGTCTCGTCCAAACACGTGTAGTTTGTGTTCCCCTGACTGATTTTCATTCCTCTCCTCTCCAGAGACTGTTTGCTCCATGATATCATGACCGATCGACTACGGTGCTTCCTGTCTAGGCTAATCTGAGGGTTTGTTCATCTCAACTGCAAACAACAAGGGGTTCAGAGCTGATCCCAGAGGCAATGCACTCCCTCACCTTAAACCCACTCACAGAGGTGGGCAGAGGAACCAGAAACTGTACTTGAGTAAGAGTAGCACTACTCCAGCAAATTTTTACTCAAGTAAAAAGTCCAAGGAATTACTCATGTAAGAATAAGAAGGTTTTTGGTAAGTTTTATCGTATTTCAAGTTTACTAAGATATCTGCACTAGAAACTAGACAAAAATTACATGGTAAGTTTTTTGTTTTTACAGTGTTTGAAAACTCCTGTAGTCTTAATCCCCTTCTCACTTTTTCTTATTCTCCTCTTCACCAATTAAGGTCATAGAAATGCTGTTCTTGTTTAACCTGATGGATAAACACTGCACTCAGACTTCACAGTAAACAGCTTGTGAAAGTTTCTCTAACTTACCCAAAGGACGATTTGGGTTAGTTGAAAACAAAACTACTGGTTGAATGAGGCATTATGGTTTTGTCTTTAATTTCATGAAGTAAACTGAGATTATCAGTAATCTCAGTCATTAGTAACTGAGATTAACTAAAGGTTACCTTTAACACCCGAGTTCAATAATAAAATAAAAGCAGGTTTAAACTAATGGTTTCTTTTTACAAGTCATTAGATAAATTTATCTACGTTTAAATGGGATTAATCACAACCCCCCGGGTATTTTCAAATACTACCTGCAGGTTTGTGACTTTATTAGTTGTGTTTTTATTGTTTTTGTCCAAATAAACTAAGATTATTATCCGTCAGCCTTTTTCCACGATGTCCATTCATATTTTACACATTATACCTTATCTCAACCAAAGAAAAATCACATATTAGTGATCAAACAGAAACATATATATACATATATACATGCAGTATAATCTTTTCTTGAAGCATCTTTTGCTGCAAGTATTTGGACAGACAGACCTTAAAGAAAAAACAAAATTGAAGATCTACTAAGGCAAAACTAAAGGAGTGTGTATTTGCATCTGGTTCCTCGTCTGCAGATGCATTTTCAAAAACAACAGACTGTATATAATTATACAGTAAATATGGACAAAAGAGACATCTTTTAGCATATGGCAGGGTCAGATGGAGGAGGAAAATCTTGTCATATAGCAGCGGAAATCCATTCACTTTCATACATATGAATTTCCGACAACTGGCATACGGAATCATAAATAAGTCACAGACGGATGTTCTTATATAAGCACCAATTGTTAATTGGAGAAGCTGTCACAATCCCTGGGGCTGTCAGTGTTGCTTTATAAGCATTCAAACTAAGCTTTATCAAATTAATGGTCTATTGAGTGCTGCTAGATTCTCCTGTAATCCATCTTATGCATGTTTTGATGAGAAAAAGTGATTTTTGTTTTTCTATAAGAGGAATCGGCCCTTTACAAACTAATACCTGTACATTTATAGTGGAGAATGAAAAGCATCGCAGGCTGAATTTACGCTGTATAAAATCTCCAGAGCATCTAAAGAAAAAAGAAAAGACATTTCAAAGAGTTTGCTATAAACACAAAAAAATTCAACTCAACTAAGACTATCACTACTTCAATATATTTTTACTCAAGTAAAAAAGTATTTGATTAAAAGTCTACTCAAGTACTGAGTAACTGATCAAACTATTAATCATTTAATATTTAAAAATTACATCATTAGATGGACTAAAATATAAAGTGGAAATTTTTGTATTTTAAGGACGAAAATAAAAATAATTCATATAAGTAACAAAAAAATAATAAAATCAGACAAAAGAAAAATTTTCCAACTCAGTTTCCTTCAATAAAAAACTTATAAAACTTTGACAGAATCTGCAGGTGTGTGTCTGTGTCTGGTGAATTTTTGGTTAAAACATGTTTGTTTTTCATTCAGTGGGTAGAAAATTCTGAAATTTTACTCAAGTAAAAGTAGAAATACCTCATAATAAGATTAATCAAGTAAAAGGTACAGCGTAGTAAAAATACTCTTAAAACATTTTTTCTTTCAAAAAGGTTACTCAAGTAAATGTAATTGAGTAAATGTAACTGATTACTACCCAAGGACAGTACAAAAATCAGAAGATAAATCTGAAGTGATTGTAGAGTACAAAATGCTCACTGCAGAAAATATTATAAATAAAAAATACTTAAAGAGTCTTCCAAAAATAGAATACTACCAATTTCTGCTGAAAAGTTTTGTGATGTTTTAAACATTCTGCCACTTCGGGGGATTTCCCCGGACCCAAAGCGCCAAACAAGGAGGAAGAACATTAAATTTTTCTTGTTTCACCTCTGTGAACAGAGTCAGCAGTAAACGGTTAGCTGTGCCGAGGTGCTCAGGTGTGCTGACAGGTAGCTCTCTGCAGGCCGTGTTAGGCTCTCAGGGGAAATCATGAGTCACTTCCTTTATAAAATCAATGTGTTTACTGGAGAGAAAAAACAAATAAACCTGTAGAGGTTGGTTTCTTGGCGCATGTTAACATCAGACAACGAAGTATGTCCCGTAACGATTTGGGATTTTTACCTCAACTTTTTCTGTGTGACATAATTTTGACATTTTAGACATTTGCTAACTTAAATGAACCCCAACAACAAACATTCAACTAAGAGCAGCTCATTTGGCAAGTGTTGTTTATATCAAAAACTTCAGTGTCTTTAATTACCCATTATTTTCTTGATGTTGACAAATATCAGCAAGACTACAAAACTTTAATAAATCAATTAAAACTTGCATTTTATAAACCTTCAGATACCTAAATAAGCTTAAGCAAGTCTATTTAATGCCCAAAGAATATAACACATAACATTTAAAACTGTTAAATGGCTATGTTTTATTTAGCCATGAAACATGGCTATATGAATGTATTAATGTATTAAGTAATGTATTACTTAATACATTAAGTAATACATTACTTAATGTATTACTTAAAATACATGAAGTAATGTATTTTAATACATTACTTAAGCTTAAAAGTTTTTTTAATGGCAAAAAGTCCCGCTTTTCTTTACTACCGAACTGCATCATTTTAATACATTACTTAAGCTTAAAGGTTTTTTTTAATGGCAAAAAGTCCCGCTTTTCTTTACTACCGAACTGCATCATTTTAATACATTACTTAAGCTTAAAGGTTTTTTTTAATGGCAAAAAGTCCCGCTTTTCTTTACTTCCGAACTGCATCATGATCCAATTAAAGATATTTAAACATATTTGTTTGAGGGAGTTTCCACACCTGATAGTTCAGTAGACTCAGTTCGATTAGGGACCAAAGTTGCAACGTTTGTCAAACGAATCAAACATTTTGAAAAACCTGTTCCACCGCTCGCCTGTGGTGGCGCTGCAGCAAGAACCACTGAAGGAAACAACAGAATCCTCAGAAGAAGACACAAGTGCAACTTCTTTCATCCTCCTTCATAAAACGTAGCGTCACATTTTAGTGCTTGTATAATTTCTCATTTGTGTTTGGTAAAAGAACAAGAGCCGTTTCTCCCTCTATTACGAGACACGTTTGTTTTGGTTGAATTTACCCAGAATGCCCTTCACTATGGTCCTATCAAAAGAACTTGTGGCTTAGTGAGCACCTCCAGTAAGAAGGATGATGTTAAAACAAGCTGAACGATAACGACTCAGGCTGTGTGGGATTAGAAACAGCTGTGTTCTGGAAACATATTTTATGAAAGTCTGAAAATGTAAAGCAGAAACTACATTTTTGGTTCCAACAAAACTGCATGAATTTTTAAAAGTCTCTGTTAACCATAACTTGACTTACTTTGATGGTTCGGAAATGTTTTAGATTCACTACTGTACATCCATCCATCTTCTTAAACCTTTTTCCCATCGGGGTCGGGGTGATGGTGTCCATCTCCAACTGTCAACGGGCGAGAGGCGGGTCACCCTGGACAGGTCGTCAATCCATAACAGATAATCTGAAATTATTTAATCTAATTTAACGTAAGAGTCTTTCAAGTTGAACAATTAAACAAGTTTTGTTTAATTGTTAAAAACAAGTTCATGTCATTTCAATGTTTTATTACACTGTTTATGAGTTGAATTGTATGCAAATGCTCCATCTTTAAGTATCCCATCTTAAATCATCAAAGTTCTTCAGTAATAATTGTACGTATCTCTGCAGGACAAGTTACGCTTTGCACGTCAAGTTAGAATATTTTCCTCATAACATGAAGATATGTAACAAGTTGTGATCAACCTCTAGGAAAAGGCTCAGATTGAGAAGTGAGAGAGAAGAAAGTCTGGTACAAACAGTGACCGAATCAAAGGACTGCAGCAGAAACAGTGTGATAGATGCGTATTTGAACTTGGTAATTGGTTGGACACTCTGCAGGCAAGACAACAGAGAAGCCTTTCGGAGTATGGTGTGCCTTTCCCAGCCTTGCAGTACTGCCTTGTCAAGTACAAAGCCAGAAATGTGAGTTCAGAGGGTTTTAATGCCTGAAGAGGAGAATACGGACATTAAATTATCAGGGGAAAACAGCAGGGTGTGAAGAAAGAGCTTTCTAAAGCCTGAAAACGTACGTACGGGCTGCTTCTGACACGGAAACCTGGCCAAAATTCACGAGCTGCTTTATTCTGAGCTTCACACCAGAACCGCAGCAGTATGTGTGTCTATATGAGCGTGTGTGTGTGTGTGGGAATTTACTGTAAACAAGCAAATTTACTTTTGAAATTGGAATTTAAAGAATTAAGCTTCCATATTATAAATCCAAGCATTCATCCATGCAGTTTTGCTGCACTGAAATAGTCCTATTTGTAAGTATGAATGCTTTTTTTTTTAAAGCTGAAAATAAATCAGCTTTAAACAAGAAAAACACACTGGCTCATTGACTATATTTGTATTCCATTTAGTTGTGTTTTTCACGGCAAATTGTTTTTAATGCGGTTTGAGGTCATAAATTGGAAGAAATTCACCACGTTTTAGACCCACAGTTGTTTAAAAAGTCATCATAAGAGTTGTGACAAGTTAATAACTCAATAAAGGGAAAAAAAAAACTTTGTTCCAGGTCTTAATAAACTATGAGTTTATTTTATCATGTGATTAACATAACCCTTCTACCTTTCAGGATTTAACCTAATACCCAGATTCCACAGTGAGCGAAAATATAAGCACAACGGGAAATAAAAGACTACAGCTAAATGAAAAGATTCGCTCCTGAGAGTTACAGCTTTAACACACACACCTTATTAATCTTTAATATCTCCTCTTGCTCTCTCTCTCTCTCTTACACTTTCTCTCTGTTTCCTATTCTTCCCCCATTTTTTTCTCTTCTGAAGCAATTACACCCAGGAGATCTGAGCACATAGGACATGCTCCCATACCTGCAGCAATAATATATCATTACGTACTAAACATATAGCAGCTACGCAAACAGCCTTTATTACCACTCCAGGGTGAGTGCTATTTATAAGCAGCAGCAGAGTCACTCTTCTACAACAGTCGCGTTTCGTTTGTGTGGAGGTTGTTTCACTCTTTTTTGTACTTTTCTCACAGGAGTGCCACTCTATCCATATTTACTTTTTAAATTTCAGTTCCCTCTCATTGACATTAGGGGGTGCTGGAAGCCTTTAGAGTTGAGCAATGAGGCGTTGCTTTGAATCCTTTTACTTTTTTTGATTTAGTTCTAAATTGATTCATTTTGGGTAAAAAAAAAAAAAAAAAAGTTGCAACTTTTAAAATATTTTCTACAATAAACTGATGTCAGAGGATAATGAGATTAAAAACCTGCAAACCAGGTTTATTATTTGTAACATCATTTAGGCATTTAAACTTAAATAAGGCTTTAAATTTGATACAATGCTTTTGGAGGAATTCCAGCAGAATTCCTGACCAAACTGGGATTTTCCTTTGTTTCTATAAAGCTTACTTGGAGGAAAAAAAAAAAACTTCTTCATAGTAACTTATTGAAATTCATGAATTATTTACAAGAACACATTTCCCCTTGTTTATTTATATATACATATGTATATAATATCATTTATTCTAAGAGGGTCTATAAATCAAAAGTATTCCCAGAGAATAACAGATAAGTGAGGTTATTGTGCAACGAGGCCAGCTGGTGGTAATAATTTAATGACGTTTTACAGGCGCTATAAAGACAGCAAACAGATGTGGCATTAAGGATTATAAAGTTGGTAAAACTTTTAACAAGTGCTATGTATTTCAGAGGTACAACAGCACAACCACCCCCCTCCCAATCCGGAATAAAAAGAATTTACACATCCTTCAATTCCGAAGCTATCAATCACACACGTGTTATTCCCCTGGGAGCGTCTTTACATGCATATTTATCAGCTCAACATGCTAATTCCCGCTGCTATACGCCCGCCAGGCACGTCTCCAGGCGTGTTTATGACTCGTAATTGTTGATATCCTTTGATATATTCCTCTGAACTAAGACATCATTTGGTTTTTGTGGTCGAAAGTCAATGAGGCACAATGACCCAAGCTTTCAATTCAAATTTACAGTTCAATATCTATTATATGCTACTCGGCGCCTGGAGAGGAAGCCTCTTTCAAAGCAGAGAGGAGCGGGAGGGGGGTGTTCGGATGCAGCGCGAAGCACTTATCAGCTGCAAAGCTCATCTCAAGGTTAGTTAATTGATTTAAAAAAATAAAAAAAAAACGCTTGTATTATTAATATTATTGTTACGGTTCTCCGCAGAATTTTTTCTCTCCGGATTGTAGCCTGACAAGCAAATAAATGACAAAATGTTTTCTTTTCTGTAAACTTCCACAACTTGGATGTCGCTCACAGGACTCTGAGAAGTTTATCATCTTTTGCCAAACAATTAACAGTGGAAAAACTTTCTGCAGTTGCGAGACACGCGCCATATTGTTGCACGTTCATCAGCATGCATTTACATTGCTAAAGAGCATATACGCAGGCTGTGGAAGCCGGGCATAAATTCAGCAGCATCAGATCTGTCGCATTCCTTTTTTTCCCCCTCCTCTTTATCCTTCTTCCAGGGCCTCTTCCTCTTCCCTTCGATTTTTTCCCACAGACACCTGCCGTTGCACCTCAAGGGAAACGGGTGTTTAAGAAATGCAATTTAAACGTTTCGGCGCCACAAAGAAAAGACAAACAATGCTGGAAAAAAAAAGTGGGGGATAAACATGCTGCTGAACGGATGCTGGACAAACATCCTTCCAATTCAGAAACGGCTTGGCCATGTTGGCTGCTCACAGGTGTGGAAATTCAAGGACAAACTTGATTATGGTTGTACTTTTACTTTATGTTTCTGGCGTTTGTTTACTTGTCGTGCTCGTCTCTTTTGACAGATTCAAGGATGGAAAAGGCGTCAAAGTCAGATTCTCAGATTGGAGATGTTGGATCCAAAGGCCCAAGTCAGAGTGATTATTGCCTTTTGGCATTACACAGAAACAGGAATGGGCAAAAGTTAATTTATGTTTTTTGACGACGACATTAAGTCCAAACAGCTCAGTACTATGTTCTACATGCGAATACACCCTCTTTCAATTGTAGGTTTTACATAAAAAAGGATCGTCTTTTCCAGACTCCAAAATTAGTTGAATGTCACCTCAAATTTCACACTGTATTTTTGTTATGAATCAAAGATGAAGCCGAAAGGATAAAAATGTGTGTGAAAAACTAAGTACACCCTTTCTGCTTCCATAAGTTTTATGAGGAAAAGCATCAGCTAGCTGCTACCAATTAAATATTTTGACTAATTAATCACAGTGAATGTTACCAACTTTGTAAAGGAAAGAAAGTGGCCAGTTTGTTGGTCTGGGCCACACAGGTGTGTCTATGCAAAAGGGTTAAATAAGACCCTCAGAGGTGCAACTGTTGCTGCATGTCAATCTGGGAAGAGTTTAACGAATTGTCCAAACTTTTAAGAAGAAAGCATTTAGGACCTTCTAGGAGTGGGATTCAGAAAGTCAGGCTAAGTCTCATTTACCCGTCTTCACACACAAACACCCACACAATCCCGTTTGATAATGTTCATGGAAAGGATCTTAGGGCATATCCTTGTAGAGGAGGGTGTCTTCTTCAAGACCCTTAGGGTCTATTTTTGCAAATGTTGTGGTGTCTTGGCAACTTCAAGCAGTGGCCTTCAGCATGGATTGATTTGCGGCCGGAGGGAGAGCTCCTCTAAGTATGAAACTAAGGCTTTGCACTGGAAAAGGGAAGATTGCTCAAACTGTGCTGGGCATCAGGCAAGAGAGATCGAGTGTCTTGTGACGGTGAGATGGAAAACCAATCTGCAGTAATGTTGGTGCTGCTCCTGTCTGGTGTAGGGAGGAAAGAGCAGAGCCAAAGAGCAAAGCTCTTGATGTACAGGTCCATTTATGCTCTCATCCACACCTATAGTCATAAATTATGGATAATGATAGAAAGAACAGCTTTCCAGATACAAGCAGTTACAATGGGCTTTCTCTGAAGGCTGGGTGGACTTACCCTTAGAGACGGTGTGTGAAGTGATCTAGAGGGATCTTGGATGATGGGACAGTCCGCCTGGTCTTGATACCTTCCAGAACCTGCTGAAGGAACTTTATATTCCTTCCAGTCTGGAGATGCTTAGGGATTTCCCAGAGTGACGGTTAGCCTCAGGGTCCGTTTAACCTCCAAAACCCAATTTCGGATGTATTCGTAAAATTCAACAGATGGATTCATAAAGCAATATGCAGATCAATGGACAAGTTGAGTTTCAGTGTCTTGCCTAGTGACACTAAGGCAGCATTGCATTTTCCAGAAGACATTTCTTGAGTTAAAGCGATCACATAAACATGACAGATCAGTTATACCAAATGTCAAGCAATGTAGTTGATACTGATGATTCGGACTTGGTTACATTTCTGCAGGCAGAAAGTATTCCAGAGTTAAATACAATGATATTTAGCCCTGTAAAGCTGATGCAGAAAGGTCTAGTCCAAGCACTTCAGTTGCACTTCCAGAGCAACAGGAAACTCAGCCTTGAGTATGGAGAAACACATAAAACGAAAAGAAAACAAACCAGTCCATACTTTGAATAAATATTCTCCACACCTATTTGAAAAACAGATTCTGGGAATTCACAGCTCCAAAAACAGAAATATCAGACATGAGTACAGTTGAATGTCTTCCAGGAACCAGAGCAGGTTCCATTGAATCGTATTTGAAAATTGGGCAAAAATTAATTCAGAACGATGTGAGAGACAGATAAAGTCATGCAGAAAACAGCCACTTACTTCTGCTTGAGATTGTTTTACAAGTTATTAAGTCAGAGGCTTTGGCTTCATCCTCGTTTAATAAATGAATTTGTTGTGCTTTTTGTGTGCACTTGAGGTATCATTTCCATAGAACCTGGTATTATCTACTGATTCACAGAGCCTTACATTTGACAGAAAGCGTACTTACTTTTCACCAGGATTCTATTTATGGCAGCTATCTTATCAGAATCTTAGATAAGCAATAATTAAAAAAAAAAAATCACATAAAAGCATTTTTAGACAGTTTCCAGAAGAAAAGAAAAAACCGGGCCCCACCTCTCGGTCAGCCTCCGGGAGAAGAGAAGCTCCTTACATTGTGGACATTGTTAGCAGCTCATAAAAGACAAATAAGTAGGTGTCACCGCAGAAATTACTTTCTGTGATGAACTACGTAGCCATCATCAGCAATGACACAGCGTCATTCACATCAACAACAACACAGGTGCATGAAAAATGGAGCGAGCTGGCAGGAAAATGAATTATTAATGACACATTTAAGTATTATAACAGAAAATCAATGAGCATACCTGGTGTAATTAACATGCACAATGTTTTCCATAATCCAGCACAGTATAATTATGCCTCTCTATTCCAGTACACGTTAGCATTAGCTCTTTCTAAAGCACACAACACCTGTTTATTTGGTTTGCTTGTTCTCTGCCTTCTCCTGTTTTTTTCCCCTCTCTGTAATGATAAAGAGGCAGCAGAATGTTATTTAGCTCTGCTCCGCTGTTGGATGTGGACCTGCAGTCATTTGCAGCTGGCCGCGGACCCTTAAGCTCAAAACCAAAAGGGATAGAACTGTGCCAGCTTTAACAAAATGGGTTTTTTGTTTTGCTTGTTTATTCTTTTTAACATTAACCTACATATTTCTATAAAATTTATGTTCTTTCTAAAGCTCGTTGCATCCGTTTTTGCAGGATACATCCCATCAAACGCAGCTATATATTTATTTGATGTGCTGCCGTTGATTCACAGTGAAGGGTTGGGGTGTGGGCTTATCTCTGTATACTGTAACATGTCCACTAATCACTGATTACCACCGTCTGTTTGTGCTGTGACCAGTGGCCGTGTACAAGATTTCCCATCGTTCCTGAAGGATGCAAGGGAACAGCTTGAGCAGAATCCAGCACGGGACTGGGATTTTTTGGCAAGTCAAACTTTATCAGCACAAACATGCGCAAAATGAAAACAAACACAACCCAGACTGCTAATTACCATCCGCCTGGACCTCTGTCCCCAGTTTTTTGTCACAGGGAGAGAGAGAGAGAGAGAGAGAGAGAGAGACACACACACAAAATGGCCGACTGCACTGCACCATGCAGAAATCAGAGGAAGCTGCTGCTGTTCCCTCCGTCCAGAGGACAAACCCTTGTCGCCTGGATAACACAGGTTGACACACTGGTAGCCCCAGTGATTTTTCACACCTATTATTTCTTGTGCCCTGTTATACATTACAGCACTGACAACAGTCTGGTATCTTCTGGGCCATGTGGCCTGAATCTACGCCAAATCCTGTGCCACTAATTTTACTAATTGTCTGAGCGTGGCCAACACTTTTCATTGGTGTGGCGCCTACAGTGTCACAGAAAGCTAATGAGAGCTAAATAATGTATGTGAACCTCTCTAATTGCTTCATTTCTCATTTTGCTTACCAATTCTCATATCATAGCCAGCAATGCTGTTCTTTTTCCTTCTCTCCCGCTCGTGGTTTTAACAGTTGATATTAACATCTGCACCAGTTTTTAAAAGATAATGAATAATAATGAAGCTCGGTGGGGCATTGTGTGACACTGTAACACATGGATGGCTATAAATATACACTTACTGACAACATAGTTAAGCTGGAAGCTAAGCAGACAAATGTAAGGATATAGATGGATGTAGAATGGGTTGTAGAGCGAATATAGTAAGTAGTAGCATCATAAATGTACTGATGGCAGTCCAACAGTCAGTCAAATCTATAAATGAAGGTCAAAAGACCCAAAGGAGGTCACATCAATGTTTTAGATCACATTACCAGAACTTTTTGGAGCTTGTTTGTGGTTCGGATGTGGCCATTTGGTTGCGTCGTCCAACAGAAGACCACTGTGACATCTGTCCTTTGCAAATACAGTTGCATGAAACGACCAAACAACCAAACAACATCACGCCAACCCCAATTCTGATCCCTAAAAAGCCATGTCATTAGCTGGTTGTGATGTTCAATGTATCTTTTTTTGTGGATTTTCTTTTCCCATTTCTTTAAGGTGACCTGTTATGCTTCCTTGAACAAGTCAGAATTTGGGCTAAATAAAACATATTCATTAGACTTTACCCAAAAAATCATTCACTGAAAGTGAGATTGTAGCCTGCTTAGTTGTGCAGATGTTGAGATCCTTTCATAATAAACTCTCTTGTAATTTTAAGTCCCGTTCAACATTTACATTTGCAAGTGAAAATAGCTGCAAACAGGTGTGCAATTATACAACTGAACATCTCTGAAAAGCAGAAGTGGAGCCTCCTGCACAACCAACAAGAATTCAGAAAGTGGGTTCTGGATGGTAAATCAATAACAAAACACTTATCTTTTCCAGCAGTCATTGTACAGAGGTAAGACCAGCTGACCAAACATCCTGGAGTTCCACTTGGGTTCCTAAGTAACGGACTAGGCTTTGTTCTGGTTGCTAGGCGAGGGGCAGCGCCTGCTGATCTGGAGGTTTTTGACATGGTTCCTTTTATAGACACCAAAACATTAACTTGGGTGTTTTTTAAGCACTTTGGGCAGTACAAACCCAAATGGAAGGACAAAAATTTGCAAAATGTGAATTTTGCACAATAGGTTCCGTTAAGAAAATCAGGTTCAGAAACTATTCATAATCTATAGTTGTCAGGGTCTGTTTGTCCTCCCCTTTTCCTAGTTTCTTAGTTTGTTTTCCTTAGTTTTATTTCCACCTGTCCCTGGAACCACCACTTCTCAAGACATCCAGCAGATGTCACCCATGCTCCACCCCTGAGAAGTGTCCTGGTTCAACCCGGACACACACCTGCAGCTGGTTTAGAGGGCGTGGACCTGCGATATAAGCAGCAGCTACACTCCGTCTCACCGCCTGAGTGTTTGCCTACCACGGTAACCAGCGTTCCAGAAAGAGGCCTTCTGTGATTACTCTCGTCTAACCCTTGTTGTCTCCCTCGCCAGATTCTCCCGCCGTCTTCTAGTTGTTTCCCGGAAACCAGCTGCCCCCGCATTCGTGTAAGTCTGTCTCCCCGCTGTGGATCACCTCCCTCCTGTGTGATTTCCCGACGCTGCCGGTGTTCCCGGTCAGACGCCACTCCCTGTGTGTGTGTGCGTGATCTCCCCTCGTCGATCCCTCCCCGGGATTTCCCCTTCGGGACGCTACGGGCCAGGAGGCCCACGCCCGAACTTCCCGGAGGACCGCCTGGACGGATCAGGCTCCAGGCCGTGCCCGACATCAGAGCTAAGCATCGCTCGTCAACGGACACTCGGCTCGCGCTCCGCTTCGCCCCTAATACCTCCACGCCAAGTAAGCTCACCTCAGTCATTTCCTGGAGAAACTCCGCTGAGTTCTCGCTAACCCTGCTTTTTCCCGTTGGCAGTAGAAGAACCGGTCCGCCGATTCGGCTTCGCCACCAGCTCCCTGATCCTTCAATAAACATTATTGTTTCTGACTCGCTCTGTCTGACTGTGTTCTTGCATGTGGGTTCGCAACCTTAAAACCGACATGACAGAACACTCAGGCCAGTTCGGAACCTCAGCAGACGCTATCAGACGGGCGCTGTCCGAACAACACGCGCTAGTCCAGTCACATGACTCCGCATTACGGGAGTTAGCTAGTCGTCAAGCCGAGACTAACGATAAACTAACAGAATTAACCACTTTCCTACGGAATTCAGTTCAGCAGGCTCCCAGCTCTCAACCTTCCCCGACAGTGGCTCCGGATCCACCAGCCCGCTCCATGTTTTCGGACGTCCGACCCTCAGCGCCAGAGAAATTTTCAGGTGACGTCCGGAAGGTCAAGGGGTTTATTCTCCAATGCAATATCATCTTTAATCATTCACCGCAGAGTTTTTTGCATGACAGTGCTAAGATTTCCTACGTGTTATCCCTGTTGACGGGCCGAGCCCTAGAGTGGGCCGAAGCCCGGTTTTCTTCAGCCTCTAACTATGGGTGTACCTTCCCCGAGTTTTTGAAGGAGTTACAGCAGGTGTTTTGTCAAGAGGCTGAGAAGACTTCAGCCTCCCGTGAACTACACGGATTGAAGCAAGGCCAGAAGACTGTGTCAGACTTTGCCATCGATTTTAGAATCTTGGCCGCTGCTTCAGGCTGGAACCCTGCTGCGCTTAAAAGCGCATTCTTTCATGGGTTAAATGAGCAGATAAAGGACCAACTGGCTACTCTAGATGAACCAGAGTCTCTGGATGAATTTATTAACTTGGCCATAAGATTAGACAACCGGATTCGGTCAAGGATGAGTGAGCGATCCCGCCGCACCGCCCTTCCGCGCTCCGCACAGGTCAGTAACCAGTCGACTGTCCAACCTCCACCCACCTTTCCCTCATCTACAGGACCAGAACCCATGCAACTGGGACACGCTAAGCTAACCCCAGAGGAGCGGCAGAGGAGGATGCGCTCCCGGCTTTGCCTTTACTGTGGTGAACCCAATCATGTAATCGCTAACTGTCCAATACGTTTAAACCCGCAGGTCCGGCAGTAAGGACGGGGAGACTGCCGGAGACTACAGCAGTAAGATCTCGCTTAATCATCCCTGTCTCCATAATCATTAACGAACCATATTCTTTATCAGCCCTCATTGACTCAGGGTGTGAACAGAACCTCATTAATTCAGACATCGTCGAGCAACTGTCTATTGAAATCGAGCCGCTTCCAGTTCCTCTCCGGGTATCAGCCCTCGACGGAGGGAACCTGCCACAGATCACCCATCAAACCAAGCCAGTGCGTCTACTCACTTCAGGTAATCACACAGAAGAGATTACTTTCCTCGTGTTTCCTGCCGCCAGTGCCTCCATCATCCTTGGTTTCGACTGGTTATACAAGCACAACCCGCACATAGACTGGGCCGAGACCAAGATTGAGTCGTGGTCCACAAAGTGTCACAGTACCTGCCTTCATTCCGCCTTTCCAGTCGTCACTACGCCTACAGAGCCAGCTGAGATCGACCCATCTGACGTCTCCTCCATTCCCCGTGAGTACCATGATCTAGCTCCTGTTTTCAGTAAGGACAAAGCCCTGTCTCTGCCACCCCACAGACCGTATGACTGTGCCATCGATCTACTGCCTGGCGCCCCATTACCCAACAGTAAGCTATATAACATTTCTAGAGCAGAAAGGCAAACCATGGAGGAGTACATAAACAAGTCTCTAGCTGCAGGGATTATCCGCACCTCATCCTCTCCCCTCGGAGCAGGGTTCTTCTTCGTGGGGAAAAAGGATGGCTCTCTCCGGCCCTGTATTGACTACCGTGGACTCAACCAGATCACCATCAAGAATAAGTACCCGTTGCCATTATTATCCTCAGCCTTTGAGCCCGTCCAAGAAGCAACCATATTCACAAAACTAGATCTCAGGAACGCTTACCACCTCCTTCGCATAAGGGAGGGTGATGAGTGGAAGACGGCGTTTAAAACCCCCATGGGCCACTATGAATATTTGGTCATGCCGTTTGGGTTGTCTAACGCACCTGCTTTCTTCCAGGCCCTGGTGAACGACGTCCTGAGGGATCTCATCAATGTCTTTGTGTTCGTCTACCTGGATGATATCCTGATATATTCCAAATCCCTCGCGGAGCACAAACAACATGTCCGTCTGGTTCTCCAACGCCTTCTGGAGAATAAGCTGTATGTAAAAGCGGAAAAGTGTGAGTTTCACCGCCCTTCAGTAACCTTCCTAGGGTACATCCTCGAAAGGGGACAGGTTAGAGCATCCGAGGACAAGATCAAGGCAGTACTCGACTGGCCTAAACCCGAAAACCGCAAACAACTACAGCGCTTTTTGGGGTTTGCAAACTTCTACAGGAGGTTCATACGCAATTACAGTCAGACTGCTTCACCCCTCACCGCTCTCACTTCCAGCAAGAGAGAATACGTCTGGACCCCTCAAGCGGAGGCCGCCTTCGAGGAGCTCAAGTCCCGGTTTGCACACGCTCCCATTCTGGTCCAGCCTGACCCCAAGAAGCAATTCATTCTGGAAGTTGACGCCTCCGACACCGGGGTCGGCGCGGTTCTTTCCCAGATGTCTACCCACGACCATAAGCTCCATCCATGCGCCTTCTTTTCCCGTAGACTCTCACCAGCTGAGAGGAATTATGACGTGGGCGACAGAGAGCTTCTCGCGATTAAACTCGCCTTGGAGGAGTGGCGCCACTGGCTGGAGGGCGCCGAACACCCCGTACTGGTCTGGACCGATCACAAGAACCTGACATACTTGCAAGCAGCCAAGAAATCCAATCCCCGCCAGTCTCGTTGGTCTCTGTTCTTTTCTCGATTTAACCTATCTATCACATTTCGCCCAGGTTCAAGGAATGTTAAACCCGATGCTCTATCTCGAGTCTATTCCCCAGATGACGCTGAGGTGGTCCCAGCTCCCATCCTGCCTCCCAGTTGCACCGTGGGAATGGTCACCTGGGAGATCGAAGACATCGTCCATCAAGCTCAGCAAACAGAACCAGCCCCAGAGTCCTGCCCACCGGGTAAGGTGTATGTTCCGTCCTCTGTCCGATCCCGTTTTCTCCAGTGGATACACAATTCTAAGTTCTCAGGTCACCCCGGCGTTAGCCGCACGATTGGGCTAATAAACAGACGGTTTTGGTGGGCCTCCGTACACAAGGATGTCAAGGAGTTTGTTTCAGCCTGCCCAATCTGTGCCCGGAACAAGTCATCCAATCAACCCCCGCAGGACTCCTACAACCACTACCCATACCTAAGCGCCCTTGGTCCCACGTGGCCATAGATTTCGTTACCGGACTCCCAACCAGTAAAGGTATGACCACCATCCTCACCATCGTCGACCGTTTCTCCAAGGCATGTCACCTTGTTCCCCTACGTAAGCTGCCCACGGCTGCCCAGACTGCCCTGTTATTAATTAAACATGTCTTTAAACTACATGGCATCCCGCAGGAAATCCTCTCGGATCGCGGCCCCCAGTTCATATCACAGGTCTGGCGTCAGTTCTGCTCGGCTCTGGGGGCTAAGGTATCCCTCACTTCTGGCTACCATCCACAAACCAATGGCCAGACAGAACGTATGAACCAAGAGCTAGAGACGACTCTGCGATGCCTGACCTCCACGAACCCCAACGATTGGGCCCAATACCTCCCATGGGTCGAGTATGCACATAACAGCCACATTTCTGCAGCCACAGGTCTCTCTCCGTTTGAAGTGGTCCTGGGTTACCAACCACCACTCCTCCCCTCTGACGAGGAGAACCTCTCGATCACGTCGGTACAACACCACATCCGACGAAGCCATAAGATTTGGAAGGACACTATCACTGCCCTCAACAACACCTCCGCTACCAATAAACGCCTGGCTGACCGTCGTAGAACCCCTGCACCTGCTTATATAGTGGGACAAAAGGTATGGTTGTCCACACACAACATTCCCCTCAAGTCTATGTCTAGAAAGTTGTCTCCAAGGTTCATTGGCCCCTTTGAAGTGCTGGCAGTCATTAGCCCCTCAGCTGTACGCCTCCGCCTTCCCCCGTCTCTGCGTGTCCACCCAACCTTCCACGTTTCCCAAATTAAGCCAGTGCTCTCCAGTGAACTTTGCCCTCCGGCCGAACCCCCTCCACCCGCCCGGGTCATCGATGGCCATCCGGCCTTCTCCGTCCGCCGGATTGTCGCCACTCGGCGACGAGGTCGGGGTCACCAGTTCCTTGTCGACTGGGAGGGTTATGGTCCTGAGGAACGTTCCTGGGTTCCGGGATCATTCATTTTAGACCCCTCCCTTATTAGAGACTTTAGGGACTCCCAGACCCCGTCCTCTGTTCGGCCGCCAGGTGGCGTCCGTTGAGGGGGGGGTACTGTCAGGGTCTGTTTGTCCTCCCCTTTTCCTAGTTTCTTAGTTTGTTTTCCTTAGTTTTATTTCCACCTGTCCCTGGAACCACCACTTCTCAAGACATCCAGCAGATGTCACCCATGCTCCACCCCTGAGAAGTGTCCTGGTTCAACCCGGACACACACCTGCAGCTGGTTTAGAGGGCGTGGACCTGCGATATAAGCAGCAGCTACACTCCGTCTCACCGCCTGAGTGTTTGCCTACCACGGTAACCAGCGTTCCAGAAAGAGGCCTTCTGTGATTACTCTCGTCTAACCCTTGTTGTCTCCCTCGCCAGATTCTCCCGCCGTCTTCTAGTTGTTTCCCGGAAACCAGCTGCCCCCGCATTCGTGTAAGTCTGTCTCCCCGCTGTGGATCACCTCCCTCCTGTGTGATTTCCCGACGCTGCCGGTGTTCCCGGTCAGACGCCACTCCCTGTGTGTGTGTGCGTGATCTCCCCTCGTCGATCCCTCCCCGGGATTTCCCCTTCGGGACGCTACGGGCCAGGAGGCCCACGCCCGAACTTCCCGGAGGACCGCCTGGACGGATCAGGCTCCAGGCCGTGCCCGACATCAGAGCTAAGCATCGCTCGTCAACGGACACTCGGCTCGCGCTCCGCTTCGCCCCTAATACCTCCACGCCAAGTAAGCTCACCTCAGTCATTTCCTGGAGAAACTCCGCTGAGTTCTCGCTAACCCTGCTTTTTCCCGTTGGCAGTAGAAGAACCGGTCCGCCGATTCGGCTTCGCCACCAGCTCCCTGATCCTTCAATAAACATTATTGTTTCTGACTCGCTCTGTCTGACTGTGTTCTTGCATGTGGGTTCGCAACCTTAAAACCGACATGACAATAGTGGCTTTTTTTCAGATGCATCTCTCATTGTCCAGACTTTATATTTCTAACCAAATTCTCCACAACAGGATGTCAACATCCTGTGTGGGGACCGAAAACAAGTGAAGAATGAGCAAAGCTCCAAAGAAAGTCTTTAGGAGACTTTCCAAACACCGTAAGAACTATTAAGGGCGAGCCTTTTTGAGCTACTTTTGGGAAAGTCTGCCCTTTATGAAGGAAAGTAAAATGTACCAACACCATATTTAAACGCCATTATTAGTGAAATGTTCCTCTCTCTCAGTGTGAACTCCCCCCAGCCCTCTTCGGGTAAACATTATTTTGGATGCGTTCATTGACGCATACAACCTCATCAGGTGAGGCGGTGTATGCCAGCATGAGCCACCTGGGCTTCTCAGTGTGATTACACGTATTTGTGTGTATGATGGCGAGAGTGTGTATACAACTTGCTTATACAGCTTGCTTATGTATTTGTATGCCTCTCCATGTCACAGACATGCCTATGGATGTCTCATAGTGAGGCATGTGTGTTTGTGCCATTTCTTTCTCTGGCTCTGCTCCCACTGCCGCATCCAAAGGCCTCCTCTATTTCCAGGCTCCTATCAGCGGGAAAGCTGTAATTTAGCAGCAAATTTGATCATCCAAATAGCTGAATATTTAACGGAATTAAAGCTGTATTATTTATTTACTCCCTATAGCGTAACCTACATTCAGGCAACATCAGGTGGTCCTGTAAATATACTCTCTGACACACATGTTGAAATATTGATCCATTATTTATCATAATGCATGTCTCTGAAAGCTGAGTAAAATGATCCAGCACAACGGGATTCATCAGTCAGATGACCCACAGATGGAAACACAAGGTTAGAGTCACTATACTGTTTTCATAAAGTTTCCTCTAAAAGTAATGAAACATCAGGGCCTATATTGATTTTACTGTAAAATACACACATCGAGATTCACCAACCCTATGGATGTCAAACAAAAAAAAATCAATCAAATAAATTTAAGAAAACTTACTAGTACAGTTATGCCAATTCATAATAAAACAATAAAACAATGCAATTTTTTGGTATTTGAACCTTAAATTTTAGGGTTTAAACACCAGAGTCCATCTGTTTTACATATCAAGAAGTAAACTGGATATTTGTTTTACCAAAAACATCTGGTTTAAATTGCACCTAGAGCCTCAGTAATCCATTATAATAAGAAACCGTAAAAGTTGTGCTTATTATCCAACCCCTATTCTACATTTAATTATCCTCACAAAATGTGGTGTGACATATACGACATTTTTTCTATGCCCTGAAATACATTCTGCAGTGCTTATTCCCCTCCGCCCCCCACCTTTTTTTTTCTTCTTCAACTCATATTTTTTAATATACCGCTAAAACATAAAAACTGATGGTTTTGGTGTTAGCTCTAGTCATGCAAATGCAATTTAAAATCTTTTAAAATGTGCACAAGGAATAGAAAAAAATACCCTAGAGAAAAATGCATCAAATATACCTTACAATCTATTTTATGCTCTTAAGACGTTATCCACATAAATCCGTATTTAAACATGACAGAGGCACTCGTCGTGACTGAGTCCAAAAAGTCAGAAAGAGTTCTTAAAGACCAGATTCACCATAACAAAGACAACAAGGCTGCTTTTCAAGCTGTCAAGATGTTTATTTCTACCCACAACAGCTTAAAAACCACCTGCACCTGCATCCTTTCACTTTCTGTGACGGATGCGATTTGAGAGCTTGACGTGAAATGCAGGTGGCAAAGTGGGCTGATGTAGTTTTTAGAGCGCCTGATGTGCTTTCAACCCGTTTATTTGAGGCCACATTAACTGTTTACGGTCATTTTGTACGCAGAAAAAAATTATTTTGTTTGTTTGGACGTTGGGATATAATGTCATATTTAATGTTTAAAAGAAAAAGCATGTTTTAAATTGCTATTCAATCCAAAAAAAAAACAAAGATTTGGGAATTGGTTTCATCCCTGTGACGGATGATCCGTGTGCACCAGAGAGGAGTTGTTTGTCTCTTTGTCTTTCAGCAACATGACACAAAAACTCTGACGTTCAAAACTTAATTGAGAAAAGAAGAAAGACGAATAATTCAGACCTCCAAAACATGCCAGACTTGTACGTTATTGAGTCTTCCATTAAACGTGGGGACACATTACCGTCTCAAGGATACAAACAATGCATGTATTTTATGAAGCTGCCGCATTGGTAATACACATAACAATAGCCTTGCTTTCTGTTGTTACCGTCTTTATTTCTTGTATCTGCTGTGCACAACCATATTCAAGTGATCATGTTCATAATTAGCATGAATATTTGCTGTGATAACTCAGATTCACAAGGTTGTCTTTGATTAAAACTATTACTGACTGCGGATGACTACGGTGACATTGTACGCTGTAATTGTTATTGTTGACAGCAACCATTAAAACGGGAGACTTTGGGGAAAACATGAAGCTACTTAAGAGTTTCTCATTGTTTCTTATAGATACACAGTGTGCTAAATAAATGCCGTTCGCCTCACCTTAAAGCACATTTTGTCTTTAAAATCACTGTGTGTAGTAGACATTTTTGGATTTTTCAACACAAAATACTGAAAAACATTTGTATTTATTCCCCTTTACTTCAATACCTCTAAGATAAAATCCAATTCACCTACTGGCTTCAGAATTATTAAATCCATGTTTTCATTCTTAATACAAATCCAGTGGATCTGTGAAGGCTTTATTCATTTCTTAGTACGAATTACTCAACAAAAATGGAGATATTGAATAAATAAAATCCAAAGAGAACTGCAATTTGTTTTTAACTTATATCCTAGGAAAAGAGAGAATCAATTCTAGAAGCAGTACAAATAAATTGCAGACAGAACAAAGATGGCAGTTCCACATCTTTGAAACTATATATTATACAATAATTATTAAAAAAATTATGAAGCATGCACATTTTACGTAAATGTTTCCTTATCTGTCGTGTTTCATTTGTCAGAGCTGGAAGTACATTTCCTCAACACATAACTGTTATTTTATATCATCATCTAACTCCAGCCCACACATTGAACTGGCCTCTTTTCTTTACGTTTCATCCTTTCGTGGGCCGCTTCATCCATCCTGGCAAAACAACAAGCACCACCTTAAAACTAAATCCTTGGAATATAATCCGACCTGGAAGTATGCTTGCCCCCTGAAGAAAAGTGGAACAACGACGCTGAGAGTAAATTTAATTTCTAGCAGATGATGTTTCCAAACAATCCAGATTCGGTTATTAAATTAAAACCTTTCAGTTTCTTTGAGACGGCCTCCTTAGCATCTTTGATACTTACATTTGAACCGCTCAGTTGTCTCTTTTTAATGACTTGTCTTACGTGGCGTTCCAGTAAAGTGCTGGATAAAGAAGGATTAATTAATTGATTGATAGATGAAAGGAATCTTGCAGCACATTAGAATAACAAAAGTGGGAAGTCTGGATTGTTTGGGGATAATAAAAAAATAGTGATATGCTGCAAGAAGTGTCTAAAAATACAAAATACTCTCATTATCCATTAATGACAACTCTGTACATAATGCAACCCCCAAACAGAATGTCACTGGCAGGAAACGCAAAACTGCAACCCTTAATAGGATTTGTTCCTGTGCAGCAATTTGTCAAGCCAAAATATTCGGTATTTATGAGACAAATATAGCGCGATGAAACAAGTAGGAGACAGAGAACTCACAAAATAGTCAATAGGATTAACGGAAGCATAAACTAAATGCTCCTTGATGTGTCACTGATAAAAGGATTTTTGATTATTCGTCACCATAAAATGCGTGGAAAGATTGTCATGCTGTCATTGTATTACTGTATCCTCTTTATCTGTGTGTCAATCTAGCCGCATTAAAACCCTGGTGCTGCTTTCCTTCTGGTTTTTAAAAAAATATATTTTAAAGGATTTAACACACAGTTTGCATTTAGAGTGCAAAAAACAGATTACCTCATCGCCTCAGGTCATTGTCGTCTTAATAAATGGTGAGCCTCCAAAATTGTGCTGTTGCCAACAGAAACAGTGTCATCTTCAATTAATCCATCTGCTATCAATACTTTTCAGTTTGACAGTTTGTGAACACAAGTCACCATGAATCATCTTCCTCACAAACGAACAAACAAACAAAAAAAGCCAGCCGATAAACACAACTGTTCCAGTAGGAATTAGCTCATTACAGCAACTGGGCCACTGTTTTGTGTGTGTAGTTTTAACGCAACACAGAAACGCTAATGCTACATTTAAACCTCTTTTAGATATGAATATTCCCTGACAAAGATACAACTTTAGGGCTCATAAACCGTATGATGCAAACTGGAATTGTAGAACAAGCTTAGTTCAAAACAATGACAAATGTCAGAGTACGTCACAGTTCTGCAGTACTTTGTTGGTCAGTCAAAGAAGAGCTCACTATAATACCTTAAAGTGGGTATTATAGTGACAGAACATAAGAATACAGCTGCGGGACATTGTGTAATTTTTTCCGGCTGGTATGACTGACCTTCTTTCTTTGCTACATTGGAATATTCAATGAAAAACTTAAATTTTAATATTTCAGCTTAGCGCCAGGTACAGTTTCTACATCACTTCAGAAAGAGAATCCAAAATAAAATCCCCCCCCCAAAAAAGTTTAAAAAAGACATTCTGAATTTGGATCAGTTTAAATGTTGAATGTCTGCCTGGCTACTTGCATGCAAATATAAAGAAATTAGAGATAGTATAAATAAAATAATTCTGAAACCATTGATCTTCAGTACAGATAAGCATAAATAATCTGGGTTCAATTATAGATACAACCAAGATTGATTTTTATCAACAACAATCTGTTATCAGTCTAAGAAAGATGATACCAATGCTAAATAAATTCACTAAAATAAAACAACTTCATCTGAATCTCCACTTTCTAAATAATAACATTTTTTTAAACTTATTTATTGCTAATTACACAAAAGGTAAATGGAAAACAGGTGTTCTGCTTGATGCTTTTGAGATTTACATCTATCTGCTATACAACATGCTGTACTTGAAAATGTTAGTCTTTTTATACCAACTTCTCTCACACACACAGTGTGACATCACCTTTGCTCCTACTAAATCTAATTAATGACCCCTTATGGCAGGAAGGCTAAAAAAATAAATTTGAATGTAGTTGTTTTTATATTGTGATTCTTTAACTCTTCTTTGATCTTAAGAGACAGGGTCATTTGGACCCCACAAGGTTTTTACCCTTTGCGTGGTCCGGCGGGGTCTTAATGACCCTGCATGCTTTTACAAGATTGTTTTTGTGTTGTTTTGGGAACTGACCGTCTGACGGGACAAAACCCAAACTTCCTCGTTGTGAAGTTTGGCTGCACTCTGTCTGAACATCGTGGAAGGGTTAAAAGAAATTGAAAACATCCATATATTGGAATTGGCAGGTAACAGCTCTAAAAAGCCTGGGCACTGCAAACTGACCACAAAACTCTAATTTTAGCATAAGACACCTATAGCTTTAAAAAACATTTGAATTGCAGTAGGTCAAGCACAAAGGGACAACTAAGAAATCAAGGCTACAATTTTGAAGTGCAGTGGTCAAATTGCATCCTGCTTAATGTCGCACAAATAATAGAAAAAAAGAAAATGAAGGGATTGTGAAGGAAATCACAGCACTGTGGGTGAGACCGAGGCAACATTCACGGTTCCAAAGTGCGCGGTAAAAAGAGCCTCAATAACTGGCAGAAAGGAGCATTCAGGGAGTCAACATCAAGGCCCTCACAGGCAGGGAAGTCAACATTATCAAGAGGATGCAGGTGAGTACAAGTGGATACAAGCAAGGGGTGTTTGGATCGAAAACACCATGTTCCCTTATGTATCTATACAAATGTGATGGGAAATGACTCAGTCCTGGAAATTAAACTGCAAATAATTGAGAACGCATTTAGAATGAACACGTTCATGTGGGGAGCAAAATTCTCCTACAGCAGAAATAAAAAGAAAGCAAAAAATATGCAATTCATTTCCCTTTGCAAAGAAACATTTCAAAAAGACTAGGATCTGTAACAGAACATCATTTCAAGAAAGTTATAGTGAGGTACTCCTGTGACAAATTATAGATTTAATAAATGTACATCCATTTTAATACAACTGAGTGCTGTAAAAACCTTAACAGTGTTTGGGTTTTTCTGTCTGCGTGAAGAAGATGTACTTTTCTGTCTTCAGACTGAAATTTCTTGTTTCTTGTTTTCTACGGCTGGGTAGATATAAACATGGTTATTAATAATACATAGCAGTTTCAAAGACAGATCAGTTAAAGCCACTTCCAGTGAAAAGAGCAATTTACTGTTGTGGTTTGAGTTTTTTCTCAACTTATAGGAAATCTCTTGGTATCGATGTGTTCTCAATAAGAAAGAGCCTCATGTTTGCATACGTCATACAGTCTGCTTTATGCAAATCTCCTTTGATGTCTGGTTTTGTTGACTCATTGTTCCAGTTTTACATCAAGTTCTCCGTCTCCTACTCATTTGATTCCTTGAAACAATATCTTAATCTAATCTGACCATTAAACCTTTCTCCAGAATACATGTCGATGTGGGCAGCTGCACATTTCAGTCAAGTGCAAAGCAGAAGAATTTGGAGCAGCTGCTTCGGTCTTGGTTGAAAATCTTTTAGTCCATGATGATGCTGAACTGGCTTCACTTTTGAACCTTTATCAATGAAATAACTTTCATTCATGACCTGGTTTAGTTCGGATGCCTTTGAATTTTGTTTTGTCGAGAGCTGACGCCCGTTTCGGCCAGTTTGGGGAACCAGGCGTGGGTTACCATCATACCTACAACGCAGTAGGAGAGCAGAAGAGAAAGATAGTGGAGCTGGCTGAGCTGTGCGTGTTGTTTATGTCTCTTCCTTTTCTTTAATAATCCACAGGCTTTTCAACTAATTACAAAGACAGTGTTCAGTCTAAGTGTGTGTATCAGAGAGACTCTTGTCATAAAGCAACAGAGCAGCTGATGCCTTTGTACAGGATTACCAGGCGATAATGGCGATGATGTGTCATTCGCTTTCCAGTCAACCCAAAATAAAATCAGCTCCTGAGTTTTCTCAACAGACCAATGTATGTTATTCGCCAACATCCTTGTTTGTCGTTTCTTTGTTGAGTTCACAGAGTTGTTTGTGTAGCTGTTGATGTCACGGTTTGCGCAGGAAAACCAGCTATTCTGTGGTGCCGAGTTGAACCGCAGTTCAAACTGTGGAATCTTTCTTTTTAATGTGGAAACAGGTTTGAAAACATCTCAGGAAATCATAAAGGACTCTGAACCTTGTTGTTGGAAAGGGCCTAAATGGAAAGTGACAATGATGTTCTAGTCGTTTTCCAGTTTATGATAAACTTGGGGATGTTGACTCCTTTCATTTGAGAGTGGCAGCTTGGGTCTGGTGACTAAACTACAGAAAACTGGGTGTTCGAGTTGGACAATGATCCTAAACACACCACACCTTATTGACAACAAGCTTCCCGAATGGACATCGTCTGTGAACTTGTCCTTAGGACAGGTTCGTACCCACAAAGCAAGTAATTTAAATGTCAATTTTGGCTGTAAGGGGCATCTAACCACAAACTATTGGTGCTATATGTATATATTTGACCTTGTATACTTTTCATGGTAACTGAAAATCTGTGAAAACGGTATACAAATGAGCTTCTATTCCCCTTGATACACAGATTTGATTATCTTCTTTCTTTAATGTACAAAAAAACAGCAATAAAATGTTATTTTAGTAGTTTTTTTAATTTCATAAATGCGACATACGAAGTGATTTTTAAATTATTACTATGTATAAAACTTTATAAGCCATGTTATCTGTATCTGGGGGTTTGGTAGCTACATTTCCTTCAGTGGGAGACATCCAAAATGGCTCTTTCTGGAATGACAATAAGCATTAATGATGTCATAAAGTTAAATCAAAGTTTCTGCAAGGATAATTTGAGGTTATCCTCCAACAGTAGGAGAAATATATTTCATCTAGCAAAAATAAAAGTATTATCGCATTACCTAGCCTAAGACAGAGCCAGAGTGAGACCAAGGAGCCACAGACCTGTCAGACAACAAAAAACAGTAACTTAATGAAAATCCTACAAAGATGTTATCCCTCCTGGCCAACATATATAAAAGCCTCGGGGTGCTGATAAACTAAAAGCAGTGTGATTGGGCATCGCTCCCAGCAGTTATCAACAAAATGAAAACTCGTATCGAATGTTTCCTGGCAGCAGTAAGTCCCCGAGTGTTCAAAGCAGGTGTCTGGAGGCGACTCCAAAGAGGCCGTTACTCGTCACATCAAGATCGAATAATTTGTTTCTTTTTGCTCATCTCTGAAACTTTGACTTTTCTGTTACTTCAAGAGTTTATTTTTGACAGGTCCACTTGTTTCTGTCTGAGCATCAGCAGAGAAAACGTATGTGACAGCTGTCTGTTTGATTGGACACTTGGAGTGTTTCCTTTACAGTTTGCAAGTCGTGTTGTGAAAGAGATTTTGACAACTCTCCGTGTTGATACATTTGGAGTTAAGTGCACATAGTGTTTATTTTATTTTCTGTTTCACAGAGCTGATGAAAGAGTCACAGAATGTGTGCACAGATTAGACATCTACCGTTGGCAACAGCATACTGCTCATTTAACATAAATAAATCTGAAGCAACTGTTTGTGTGGTTGATAGAGGAACTACACATATATTATTACATTATTGATCAAGTAAGAAAAGTATGTGAGTAAATCAGTTATTAAATTCATGCAGTAGCATTTCTCAAATGTAAAGAATCCAAATTTGCATCATTAAATTACAAATTTAAGATGACCCACAGATGGAAACACAAGGTTAGAGTCACTCTACTGTTTTCATAAAGTTTCCTCTAAAAGTAATGAAACATCAGGGCCTATATTCATTTTACTGTAAAATACAAACATTGAGATTCACCAACTCTATGAATGTCAAAAAAAACAAGAACAAAAAAAATCTAATAAATTTAAGAAAACTTACTAGTACAGTTATGCCAATTTATAATAAAACAATAAAACAATGCAATTTTTTGGTATCTGAAGCTTAATTTTTACAAATTTAAGCAATGCTAATTTAATTAGCATTAGCTAAATTTGGTTTTGCAAAACCTAGTCCTGCAAACTGTAGATGTATGCTTGTTCTAGCACACGTGAATCAAATGGCTGAATTCATGCAGTATTTTTACAGAGTTCTGCCAATAAGCCAAGACACATAAAAATCTGCTTATAAAGATTGAAACGCAGCTACAGGTAATATGTTTGAGTAAAACATGTCAAAGATTTATTTCCACAATTCTTTACCTGGCTACGTTTAATCTCGTTGTGTCTGAAGGGAAAACTTGTGCCTATTTCAGACCTTTGTACTGCGTTTGTCTTTGGGTGAATTTTCCATTATTCTTTCAACAACACAATCTGCCAGTCTAAGATAATAAGAACAAGCAACCTTTTGTGCAACAACGAGCCTGCAACTCTTTAGAGTGGCTCAGAGTCGACATGTTGAATCTTTTCTATCTATAAACAGGAGTTTATTCTCTTCTCAGACATTCACTTCACTGCACCATGCGGCTCGTAGGTTTACAGGTAAATCATCTGTAAATTGAAATATGAGTTTGCGTGAGGCTCCTGTGTCACATTAAAAGTACTTTTTATGAAATGAACAGCTTTTAAGCAGAAATTGAACATACTTTCCTTTAAGCCCACATTTACGTGTCAAAATTCTTTTTTATTAGTCTGATAATTTTTTAATTTTTTCATTAGAATTGAATGAAAGGCTTATTAATCTGATTATTTTTACTAAAATAATTTAACAGTAATTTTGTAGTTTATTTGGATTGAGATATGGTGGAGGTAACTGTGTTAATGTTTCACCGAATTATTGATGAAAACAAAAAGTCCACAACAATCGTACAGATAATTATAGAAAAGGTTAAGTCTCATGGAAAAACGCATTATTGTGGTTTGGGAATTTAACTATGGGAAGAAAGATGAGAAGCCTGCTATTGACCTTAGTGTTTTGGTTTGTTTTCTTTTTACCTTTGTTCAATTTACAAACTTCAAAGCAACTCTGTGGTTTTCTTAAACCAGAAATAAATGAATAAATTACCAGACATTTCATCACTTTCAGGATTTCATCCTCTTTAAACCAGTTTAATTGTTTTAACATGTACTTTTTCTTTTTATAAAATAAATAGTAGTGGATGAGGCCTTAATGATTAAACTCTTAAATAGTTCAAAACAAGACCTAATCACAATACTATTTTTATATTCTACCACCAGATACTTCCACTAAACTACATGTTTACATCAATCCCAACGTAGTATAGAACCCAAAATTCACATTTTAATTTGTAAAAGAGTTGATATTTCACATGTTCACTGCGTTGCACCAGAAGTTCTTGTATTTTTGCCAAAAATTATGGAGCCATGTGACAACTTGGAGGGCCTGACGCCACGTTTAGCAGGATAATCTGGCACTAAACTGAAAAAATGCTAATGCAATCGAGTTAATTTAATGTTAACACCAAACCATCCTTACTATTAGTTAGATAGATAGATAGATAGATAGATAGATAGATAGATAGATAGATAGATAGATAGATAGATAGATAGATAGATAGATAGATAGATAGATAGATAGATAGATAGATAGATAGATAGATAGATAGATAGATAGATAGATAGATAGATAGATAGATAGATAGATAGATAGATAGATAGATAGATAGATAGATAGATAGATAGATAGATAGATAGATAGATAGATAGATAGATAGATAGATAGATAGATAGATAGATAGATAGATAGATAGATAGATAGATAGATAGATACTGAATTCTTTTGGAAGCTTTGCATATTTTCCAGTGACACGTTTACAGCAAATGATGACGCGTTTGTGGTTTGAAGCTGATAAACCAGGTCAACTGAATATTCCTTGTGGTTTGTGGTTTAGCTTTGTCTTATACATTATATAGTCACAGTGTGCACTGACTACGCTCTTGTCTGCATGCCCTGCATTCAGCTGCTGCGTTTCCTTGTCCCTCTAGAGTTGCTCCCAACTCGCCCCTTTCACCCCACAACGAGTTCGCAGCTGCAGGTGGCGTTTCAGTACAATATTTAGCACATTCACACATGCACCACCCTCCCCCTCCCTGCCTTACCAGCAGGTCTCTGCATGCCGTTTGAGCTTTGAACAGCATTACCATCAGTCCAGTGTAAATAACACGAAGTGGCAACTTATAAATAGTTAATGATGCAAAAAATCCATGAAGTCGCTCCCTTGGCTCGCTAAACGCCTTGCCGTTTGCCGGTTGCCATGTTTCCTGGTGGGTCTTGCGGGGCACCCAGTGTTAGTTTGAATCATCGTTGGTGCCGTGACAAATTCAGAGAGCGATTAGTAACAGGTGGTAAAACGCCACAGCAAGTTATTCAAGGGAAGCTGATATCACAGAGCTAAAGGTAATTAAAAATGTTTGCACTGCATGTCAGTAGGAGCACAGAAGAACGGGAGACCTCAGTAAGCAAACAAGCAGAGAGCACTTTGTTGTTTGGCTCAAAGGCACTCCCTGCGTTGGACACTGCAGGCCTGCATGCCTGGAAATGGAGCACAGTGGGGGTTTTGAATGAAATCCACAAGCGCTACTCTTTGAATAATGAAAGTGCTTTAGTTCAGCTTGGATTTTACATGACAACTCCACTCCTTGTGTTACATGACTCTGATCAGTAATTTAATATAAAATAAAAATGCAATAAAACGCTTTTTCTTCTTTATGCGTCTTCCCAAAATATAAGGATATTGTAAAGTTCATATAAATTAGTGTAAATGTTTGGAGTCATCCCTCTTTTCTTTCCATTTTGCTTCTAGATTATCTGTTGAACAACATTTTCTTTGGTCTTTAGCAGTTTTTTTCCCATCATTTTTAAAATAAGTTGATTAAAATTGGTACATAGAAATACAAAATAAGGACTGGATGTATTTTATTAGTATTTTTCTGCATCGTAACACGATTCTAGTTATTTTATCATATAGTTCTGTGTTAAAGTTCAGCTAAGTTACAGAGCCAAGAATCCAAACCAAAGCATCATGTTGTCATAGTGCCTGAAATGTGTCTTTTATAGACCAACCTTTACTTTTACCTCCATCACACAATTTTATATCTGATTTTGTTTAATAAATGCAGGAATATTGGTACACTGAATCCCACACCCTGGGTCTCAATAAACATGCACTATTCAGAATGGGATCCGCATACTTTAAGATGTGACAGAATCAAACGGTTTATCAATAATAAAAAAGATGAGAAATAGAGCAACAGCTGTGAGCATCCATGCTGCTCGTGGAGTGCATTTTGGCCCCTCGAATAAAAATGATGGGCCAAGAAGGGATAGATTTGGGGAAATTGGGGTAAAAGAGACACTGAGAAATGCATTTATAAATCTATTTTTATAGATGTAAACTATTCATTGCACTGTGTAGATTAAAGCAAATTGTAGCTGTGTATTTTGGGGAAGTAGGAGCGCTCACTCCATCGTTGCATGTGTTGCCAATGAGTAGCTTGAACTATCATTTGAAATATTCCAGGTGAAATATATTTCTTCAATAAACCAATAAATGTTACGTCTACATCAATAAGCTGTTGCAACGTACCATTTCACACTGCCATCGCTCCATATATTATAGCGCAAATTCTGTTTTATGAAAGCCAGTCTCCAGTAGTCTCTCATTATGTCAGAAAAGCTTTTTTTTAATTATTATTATTTTTAAAAAGTGCTCATAAACAATGGAAAAAGCCAGTTGTGAATTACGTCATGCTGAAGAGATCTGTAGATTTTGGTCGGGTGCCTATTGACATTCTGGGTTTTCAGATGAGAACTCACATAAAACAGATAAAAACAAAGTGTTCCACCAGCGATGGTCGGTATGAAAACAGCTCATTTCAAAAATAAACCATTCTCTGAAGCTAGTGTACTTTTTAACAATGATTTTATTTCCTGCCTTAGAAAATGATCCTCTCTTGAATGTCACATTAGATGGGTGAAGAAGCTTATGAAGAATTTATTTTAGTAATTTACTTTCTTGCACCAAAACTAAGACTTTTTGTTTCCTGTCGCCTCTACATCAGCGGTTCTCAATCGTGGCCTTCAGGACTAACTATCCTGCCACACAACTGACTTAAATGAATGGGTAGATTCTGCAGCACTTGGTGTCATGCTGAGGTAATGTAATCATGTGAATCAGGTGTTTTGGAGCAGAGATGCATCTAAAACATGAAGGACCCATGAAGTGGGCCCTGAGGACAGTGAGATAGCAGCTTGCTTGGAGGTCTGTGGTTATGCAGTGATTCAGTGCAACAGCTCAGTGAGATGCTGAATGTTTTAAAACCTAATGCTGTTTGTTCACTAATGTTTTCGAACAAACATCTGAGGCCTCCACTGAACAAGCTGGCATGTACTGATATTAAGGGTGTGTTCACACCAGCTCAGTTTCGAATTCTAGTTTGTTTGCTAGAAAGTCTGGATTGTTTGGGGAGGTGCGAACGCGCAATCGAGGACCAAAAAAAGCAAACTCTGCCCCGGTTGAGGTGAACTCTGGTGCGATTTGAATATACGTGAATGCCAAGTACACCAAAGACTGCTCTAAAAGTAGGAAGTGGACGATAGCACAGGGCATTCTGGGTAAATACAACCAAAACAAACACGCATGTCTAAAGCTAGTGGGAGAAATGTCTCACGGTGTTTTGTCAGAAACATCAGACACCGATAAAATTTTATTCTATTCCATTTATGTTCACATTTTGTAGAGAAGGCGTTTTGTGCTCAGTGCCTTCTTCTCCTGAGGTTTTGGATGTTTCATTCAGTAGTTCTTGGTGCAGCGCCACCACAGGCGAGGAAGGGAATAGGTATTAAAAGGGTTTGATTTGTTTGACACAATGCAATGTGAAATACAGGTGAAAATGTGACAAATGTTTTAATTTTGGTCCCAAATTGAACCGACGCTACCAGACTGCCAGGTGTGAAAACACACTAAGTTACAAGCAGATGGACTTCGTTGGGAATTTGCTGCCAGGGATTTTATTTAGGTTAAAGCTTCCGTCCGCCATGTTTTCCAATCTTAACGATTTTAAAACCATAATTTCCGACCATTTTAATCATGCGTTACCATGTGGTCTATCACATAAAGTCCCAATAAGAAACAATAACATTTGTGTCAAAACAATGAAAAGTTAAAACGGTAGGCATACGTTTTAACAGCTGATTAAAAATATTGCACTGACAAATAAGAATAAACAGTTTTGTGATGAATTTTGTCCCATTCATTAATGTCATATTGTAGCACTTCTAATATTTTAAATTAGATTTTATTCTTCTGTATTTGTTTGGTATGAGAATATAAAATAAAAATATTGACTTATCTGTCAAAGAGAATGGGGTGCTTTCACTTTGGAATATATTCTATAGTCGAGGCATTTTTATTATTGTGTCCACCCCCCACTACTTTCCTTCAAATATGAAAAATGTATCTGTGGTTTCTGAGTGCTTTCATTACAGGCAGTGGAGAGCTGCCAGTTTGGAATCTGCAGCCAAAAACAAGACTCGGGTATCCGGGGAACTGAATAAATAAATGAATAAATGATTAGGTAAATAAATAAATATAAGATAGATCTGACTCCTCTACGCGACCAACTGGCTGCAGTTTTCTCACAGATCCAGTCCAGTCAGAACCAGATTCTGTTCCGACCTGGACTACCAGCCCTTCCTCCTCCTCCTCCTCCTCTTTTTGGCCCGTCACGTCTCCCCCCTCAATGCAGCACATTAGTTTCATTGCTGAATTGGATCTCCTCATGCACGCAGTGAGTTTCCCCATCAGCTTCTTGTCTGTCAGTGTGAAGATGGTAATTCGGAAGGGAAGGAGGCTGGGGAACAGCTGCTCTCGCAACAGCCAATAATAATGCAAAAAAAAAAAAATTACTAACCTTAAAAACCACAGAGATGGGACTAAATTGAGAATGTATGCAGCTTCCGCAGGCCCTCTCTCCCGTGAATTGTCTCTTCCCTGACAAGCAGCTCATTGCATTTCCCATCATGCATCTGATCGGTCATTCAGAAACACAAAACACAAATAAGTCAACTCGACCATCTGCTTGTTAGAGGCAACCATAAAAGTGCCTGTTTTTAAATAAAGAACAGAATTGCTTTGACGGGGCACCTGAACGGGTAGCTGAATCTGTTTTTGTTCTTCATTTAGGTTTCTGTCAGCAATAAGACAGAGCTTGTCTTTAATTCATCACAGCAACGCACAATACTTGTGCTGTCCTCATTTTCTAAATCAATAATCAGCCCAGCATGCTTCATTAACAGTGACCAATCAGAGACAAGCTGGGGATCTCATTTTACAACATGAGCATTCTGAAGACATAAACCATCTGCTACTTGTAGGAACAGAAAAATCAAATTAATCCATTCTTATCATGCATTCAGATTTTAAAGCAATTAAAGATGTTCTCAGTCTAATCGCACATACAGAAGTAGCTCGGTAATGAGGAGGGCAAACTCTTAGGTGAACTTTCCAGGGTTCTCAGCAGCGCATTTGGAAACTTTACAAGGCTCGCACACTCCAGTGAGCCGTTAGCCCGTACCATACAGATGTTGGCAACCACAGTGCATTTTTTATTAAGCATTTAATCATTGCGCAAACCCAGAGTTCCCATAATAGGAGGGCTCAAATTCAAAATCCTGGGTGCCAAAATCATCTAATGTTTTCTGTTTTAATATAAAACATAAAAAAAAAACACAAGCAAAGCTGGCTTTAACTTTATATAAAACCCAAAGATGAACTGGAACGTTAAATTTACCTTAATTAAGCCGAGGGATTTCTGCTTGCCCAGAATAATAATTTGAGCTCAGATGTGGCGCCGATGCTTCTGTAACCTCAGAGGGGTCGGGCATCAAAGCTGTCCAACCACGGCTTATTACAGTATGACGCGGTCCAATTAAAGCCATAATGCAGACAGTTTTAAGACAAAAACAACATGGAGAGATGCTTAATTCCAGTTCTTACTCTGCAGAACAGCATAAACATTGAACAATAGACAGTTCTCTGGGTTTATCATGCATAGTCCACCTTCACTTTTCTTTCAAACAAATCCTTGCAGTGGTGGATGTTTCCAGCAGCTTATAGAGACTGATTTGGCCTTATGTTCGGGTATTTTTTCACATTTAAAATTGCCATGCTTCTTTGATATAGTTGTCTTTCTCTGCCCTGCAGGGGTTTTCACTTCTACCAAACCAAAGGCTGCACTGAAAGATATAAAAGGGCGCAAAAAAATTAAGATACTCATAATTATTTGGCTGATAATTCTTCTGATTGAGACTAGAAAAGCAGGTGGGAGTGTCTGGCACAGAACTAAACTGGCTCAGAGCTTTATTGTTAGGCTGGGACTTTGTTGTTTCATGGTTCAGCTGTAAACCTGAGCAATCACGGACCACATGTGGGATGCCTCAAGGCTCGATTCTTGGACCACTTTTACTCAGGTGCATATGCCACTGATCTCCAGCCTAATCTGTATGAAATAATAGTCCATATTAGCATACATTGCACATTGTGGTCTTAACAAAGCCAAGTATTTAGCGTCATCAAATGAAATACAATAATAACGGCTCAAATGGAAATATTAGAAGACCTCTCGTATCTCAACAACAGAAATGAGAGGATTGCAGTGGATTATAAAACTCGCATCTTCCCAGTGGAACAAATAAGAAAAGGGACGAAGAAATGGACGACTTGACATTTATAGCGGTTTTGGAGGAGTTAAAGCTGCAGGAGGGAGTTCAGAGAAAACCTTGGACTTAGAGTGTAGCCCTGATAGCTCCTCCCACACAATGGAGCCTGTCAGGAAGACGAGAAACTGGCAGTTTTCCTATAACATTAGGTTGTTTCTCTGCGATTAGCACAGCTACAGCACACTAGCAAGCTTGAGCTTGAATGACAGGACGCGCTGATTGGGGAAAGAGTGTGAGCAGCATGTACACAAGCTTGATTGGCATTTATAAGACATTCCGCCTGGCTCTGATTGGTTGTTTTTGACAGTTTTGCATTTCTGCAAATGGCAGTGGAACCACTGGGAGGAGCTTGAGTTTTTCAGTCTCTTATTCTACTGTCATTGACAGTGTATTGACAGTTTTAATAAATAAGAAAATAATTATTTTTTTTAAAAAGTTACCTACTATAGCAGTGGCCCCCAAAATTTTTCCTGTGAGGGCCACATAGCTTTTCCCTTCTCTGGTGGGGGGCCTGAGTCAGTTTGTAACAGAAAAAGTGTTACACGTTTATCACCTGCGCTGGCGGAAATTGTTTTTTTTTTTTTTTGGGGGGGGGGACTGGGTAAAACTCGATTGATTTTTACCTAGAAAGCACATGGGCAAAAACCGTTAGTGAAACGGTCACTGGGACTGACTAGTATATATTCCATTGAGGGAAAGTAACTTTAACATACGAATTCCTCATATGTTAGCATAAAGTAAGCAAACAACCTTACTGATTAAATAACATAAAAGTCAAGTAGTTCCCTAAAAGTCCAACAGATGGCAGCAATGCACCATGCAAAACAAAACATCCGGTGGTTAAACCGGAAAATACAATATATGAAAAAAAAATCTGAATGCTCTCTGGTATTGTTCAGGGGGCCGGACCAAATGTGGAGGTGGGCCGGATCCGGCCCGCGGGCCGTAGTTTGGGGACCCCTGTACTATAGCTTTAATACATTTGGTATCCAAATCATGTAAGGTCAGATATCAGGATTCAATGGGCATAAGGATAACAATATGAATAAAGTTTATTAATAAATCAGCCTCGTCTTCTGAAAGCAAATGCCAGATTGCAATGACATGTCTGGAAAAACAAGACCTCAAAAAAACATCAGCTGCTGCACCTCATTCAAAATCTAATGTCAGGGTCAAGAGCCACACCAGGATAGTGGCTGGCGGTTGTAAAAGAAAAGGTCCTACAACTTTATTATCGGTGTCCAAGTTTGGTGAACTGCTTGTCTGAACCATCGAGACCCCTCAGGTCGTCTGAGTTCCCAGGAGCAGAACAAATCAGAGTGACTGCATTCAGATGCTTCTCAACTCTGGAACCAACTACCTTAAAATCTAAGCTGTACAGGCATCTGAGATGTGTCTTTCAAATCAGAACTGAAAAGGGTATTGTTTTAGGTTCATTTTTAATTGTGTTTTACATATTTAAATGTGTTTCAGGTTCATATTTTTCATTACTTTTTCATTTAAATGTGTCATGTTAAGGTAATTTTCTTTACCTCTGCTCATTTCTTTAAATTATTTAGATAAAATGGCCATACCAAGTAGTCTCACTCCACATTTTAAATATTAATTTCCCTGTCTTTTGTCATTATTAGTAATACATTCCTGGTTTAGTCCCCTGTGCAATTTCCATGCACGCTCACATTTGTGGCCCCAGTTGAAATTCATGACACCCCCCCAGTGCCTAGGTTTGCTGGGCTGGCGACCAAGCCAAGATCGCAATGAGCTCATTGTTACGCTCCGACTGCTCCTCTCGATTTCAGAGCTATCAACAGCTGTCGATCGGAGATGTCCTGGACTCCCTCCATGAATCACAGGCGCCCATCATCAGGAGACAAAACAAATAACGTTCAGCCAAATGTGCAACCCAGAGTTGAAACAGGTGCAACTAAAATACCCAACATGCAAATGAAACTCAGGGCTCGATATAATGATAAAAATGTCGCCGAGGCCTCTGACAGACGTAAAGAGGTCAAAAGTTCAGCAGTGCATGAAGTTCATGCAGTGGTCACGGCGGAGTTTGACTGCCAGGCTGTGAGTTTGACACTCACTTACTCTGGTCAGTCATGCTGAAAAACAATCATAAATGTACTCACTGCTTTTAAATGCTTCAAAGGACAAGTCGCTGTTACAGCCAGATGGGAACGGCTGGATGTTTGAAGATGAAACTATCACACCTGTAAGGACAAAAATGTTCTGATATTGATTGTTAGACAAAATTCCTTCTACATCCAATATTGAGCAAAACCTTTGAATTGCGAGCCCCAGAGTTTTTCATGCTTTGTTTTCACTGTGATAAATTTTATTTTAATTACTCAAAGGAGTCTTGTTCTGGTTTCTGATGGCCTCCCAGAGTTTTTCTTTGGACCGTTCTGCTGCTTCCATCATCTCAGCCAAGTGCCATTTACCTATTACACTCACTTGTACAAAACTAGTATTGACTTCAGAAGCATTTTGGAAAAAGTGTACTTTTAGGTATAGTTTTATTTCATTCTATTTTTATGCAAACTTGTTTTTGTGTAGATTACATTTGGAACAGCTGTTAGGGCTGGAAAAAAATCCCTTGTATTTTTCTGGGTTACACAAAGGTAATTAATGGCTATCCTGAAATAACCAGAAATTATATTTCCTTTAAACAACCTCTACTAAAAGGAATTTGCTTCACACTTTAGACAAATACAGCAAACTGTAAGCTTACACATACATGTTTACCAAATATTAAAAAAAGAGCGCTCAGAGAAAAGCATAGAATCAAGTACACAGCCCTGAGGTGCACCATATCTAACTTTGTTGTGCATTGGAAGACCAAATCAGTGCTTGCTATTAGTGTTTTGCATATCTTGTACATCTTTACAGTGAATAGTAATGTGCCAGTGTATGGATCTGGATAAGAGTGTGCAGGTAAATAAATTATAACTCAATCCCATCCCATCACCAACCCTTCCACCATCTGTTAGCCTCAAAACCGTGTGACATAAAGATACATAATTAATAGTTAAACAACATTCTAATTAAAACGGACAAACTGGATGCTCTTGCCATAGGGAGCTATAATTACGAGCTAAATTTTAAGCTAGAATGAAATATTTAGGCAGGAAAATTATCTTTCACTCTGCAGTCTTGAATGCATTAATATGAATATGTATAGTGCATCCGAGGTGGGGCCTACGAGATACAATTTTCCTTTATCAAGGCAGTAACTAACTGTTACGTTAGTTGCCAAGCCAAATGTGCAGCTTCATCTGATTAGAGATCCAAAGCAGCTTTTTGAGTTTTACTTCTTTTCTAAAAAAAAAAAAAAAACTCTGACACCCCATAAAGGTGGAGAACTTATGTTTTTATCACTTAACCTTTCAGGAGCTTCTTCAACCTGTGTGAGCCCATTTTACATCGGTCATGTCAATGCAATCTATGGATCTATTCTGCAGAGTCTTTCCTGTAGCTTGTATTAACACTTATACATTTAAAGGCAGACACACAATCATAGTGGGTAACATGATGTTTCCCCAAAGGCCTATCAATTCCTATGAGGAGCGATCACTGCTTCCAAGCCGCCATCAAAATCCAAACAGGATCCGTCAGCAATTAAGGGAGTATGGGGGGACATTAGAAAGACGAGCTGCTCACCGGCCTACATTCCCATTCCCAGCACAGCGGGCAGTGGGATGAGCCTGGCATGGAGGCTCTCATGGAAGACCCACGCATACCCAGGGTCATCTATATTCCACCCATGTTATGGCAATATTGATATTGGCAGGCAGGCTGCTGATATTGGGTAGGTAATGATGCAATTAAAACAGGAGCCATTTTACTATTATTGGCAAGAATGTGTCCCTCCATCCCCCCTCCTCCTCCCATTTTAGGAGGCAAATATGATTTGGAAGCGATGCAGCGAGATCCAGAGAGAACCCACTCGTAATAAAGGAATTCATCTTGTCATATCAACGCTGTTTTTCGGTTCATCTGTTAATGCAGTTTATTAGAGGAGGAGGGGGACAGTGCTTTTTGCAGTGGTTTTCATATTTACATAAATCTATCATGCATGCACTCTGGTGTATGTTCTTTTCAGTGCCATAATTCACCTTGCAACAAACCATTGAGCCGAGTCTTATGCTTTGCTTAACTGCACTCAAGTTGAGAATCAAATATATAACGAGGGAGAAAGGCTTGTTTTATCCATTATTGAAGTCATCTGCGAGATATGAGATCTGAAAAGGAGCCCAGAATGAAAGAAAAATGCAAATCAGTCCAATAATATTGGTTTATGCACAGGTTATATACCTTGGAAATAAAAGACCTGAGTGTTTTTAGAGCCATATGTTGCTTCTTTGTTCCAAGAGGGGAGATGCATTCGTGTCACTTATGTTTCTGATTAGCAAAATGATTTATGCCACAATCACTCAAAAATTCAGACAGCGAATGTGAAAATGCTTTGTGACTCCACCAGATGTGCACAATAAAACAAGATTCCCATTGTAATCTGGGGTACTTAGTTTATACGAAGCTAATATAAGGCATACTTGGATGTGGCAAAGTCACTCTTTTTAAAATTTGACTTTAAATGATTGGAAATAAATTGTGTGTTTTATGCTGTGTGGCATGAGTGGGTTGATAAATTAGGAACAGTTTTGTACCTTGACTTATCTACAAGACAAACCTGGTGGAGATCACAGGGATTAATTGCTTCAGAGGTGTGGAACGCCGCTTTCCCATTCTTTCCTCTGCATTCTGCGCCTAAACAATGATTAATCACCCTTTAACTATTCTCCAGAGGATGCTGGTATTTGCCAAGCCTGGCCTTATCCGCCGAAAGCCGCCTGTGCAGGTTGGAGAAGGTACTTGCCAGGTACGCGAAGGCAACCTGTCCTCATCCGTTATCAGATTAGGGAAGTGTCAGGGAGCAGACGCACAGGAGCAACGCTGTTGTTCCTCGCAGATCCCAAACCACAAATCCCCAACACCCCCTCCCACGCATTTTATTTCCTCTACTCGCAGCCCCATAACCAACCCCTCCACCTCGGCTGCCACTCACTCCAAAGCCGTCGGCTCTGTCAACTCTTCCCAGCCAATCACAACACCAGGCGACTCTGGCAGCTTGCAGGCCTGCTGATCTTCTGCCAGCAGAGTATGCTGTGGATCAGATCATCTGCTTCCAACTTATGCTGGAGAGTAAAAACGGCCCTTCAAAATAACCCAGCTCTCACATAACAAAATGCTAAATCACTCAAAACTGACTTTGACAACATTTTACTACATCAATGAACAAAACTGTCTTAAATGTCTTAAACTTTTTTAAGTATTTTTTTAACGACGGTCTATATAAAGTTTGTACATCACTGGGAGTGGGAGCCAATTCAACTGACCAAGCAAGTTATTTCCATTCAGAGTGACATTGGATGTCCTTTTGAAATGTAATAACTTGGCAAATATTGCAGCTAAGCAGTCTTCAGCATTTACAATATTGCTCACATTGTTAGATGATGATGGGGCAATGTATTGTGCAGCTCCATTAGAAAAGATTTACAAGATGCTGTTAATACTTTTATAAGTCATTTTTGACAATATGACAACACTTGGTCTTCTTCAACATTTCAGAAAGTTGGATTGGGTTATACAGACATACAGAGATCTTTGACTATTCCTCCTTGATCAAGTTGTCCAGAGTTCTGTTTTGTTATTATTCCTTCTCTTTAGCTAACCCACAAGTTTTGTTGAATAAACTCTTGTGACCACTTCCTGACAAAACATATTGACTTTACAAAGCCCGAGTTATCTTTAAACTTCAAGCTTTGCATGAGATACATTTGTTGCTAAACCCAAGCATTATACAATGCAAAATATAAAGAAAGGAGATTAAATCTGTACTTTGGTGGATTCCTCTCAACCCATTTTCAGTCTTGTGTTCTTAAAGACGTCAAGGAGTCTCAGAAGGATAATTACCGACATCAGAAAAATTATCACTAACCTCAGAATGCATACTACTGGGTTAAGTTAGTAAAACACTTAATATTTCATGCCACCTGCAGCGAGTGGCAGCTTTGCACTAATGTAGAAGACAGATCGGCCCCCAGTCCCTTGCTGATCTTTTTCCTTACTGTGACTCATAAGTGCGGATTTTATCTCCGTATCGAGTCAATATCTCAAATGGATAACTTGTGTTGCCTCTTATTTGCGTTGGAAGAGGAGTGAGGCGTGAAAGCCGCAGTAAAGGCAGGGACACCTCTTGCTAATGCTGTTTGAGTTGCTTGGCGGCCCTGAGGGGCTCGCTCATCCCCCTCCCACCCAGTCACAGATGGACCACACTCCACTACTGTCTACTTAATGCTTCCAAGCTCTGCATCAGCTGTCAAATGAAATATTATATCTAAACTGTGCAACGCAAGTAGCAATTACTTAGCAGGAGATTCAACACAACAGTTGAACGGAGATTATTTGCCGGTGTACAGAATTGTGTTCTCATTTGGGACGCTTTTATCTCCCATTGCCATTACATGTTTATGAAGCAGGACCTACTCTGAATTTTTACCAGTTCCATCTCCATTGTCTGATGCTGCTCAGTATATCTCGTCACCTTCCTAAAAGTTATTTTTTGCCTAAAGTGATTTTTTTTTTTTGCCCGAAACATCTTTTGGAAAGAAACAAGTGGAGACTTTTGTCCCCAAAAAAATTACTTTTGCCAGAAAAAACATTTTATGCCATTACTTTACAATTTACGTTGCTTCATTGTCATTAAATTATTTGCCATGCTTTTAAAAATCAGCTGTGAAGCAGTGTAATATAGGGTAAAAGGCCAAAAATTAAGTTAGAGAAATAGAAAACCAAAAGTTCTTGAAATATCAACATACAAAAAAAATGGCCTCTCCGTTTGCTTAGTTTTCAAAGGAAATAAATTATTTTACAACATGCATTTCCCAATAACAAATAAGCCCTTTGAGATATGCCCTGAAAACTGGATATGCCTTCCTAGTGTGAATGATGACGTCCGTCACTGTGGCTATAAAAAGAGAATGAATTGTTTTTTGGACCAAACATATGTTATTTGTTTTTGACAGCAATATGACCAATGGATGTTTGGCTTCTTCTTGGTGATGACGGAAGTGATAAAGAGAGTGATTTTGCTACAAAGATCATGTATTCAGGAAATGTGGATTTGCTTTGTGAAAGTAAAGAGGTGAGGAAGATGGATTTCTGCTTACCCACAAAAGCTGTTGGCAACTCATTTTGCACCAGGATCAGAGGTGGGTAGCGCACCCAAAAATTGTCCTCCAGAAAGCTTTACTGCAACATATTTTACTCAAGTAAAGAAATTACTCAAGTAAAGAAATTAAGATCACAAAAGTTAAAGAGAGTAACTGGTCCGGTACATTTGGGGAGCTGTGAATCCCTATTTGAACTCTGGTATGCTTAAAAACCTAGATCTCGATTCGGTTCAAATAAAATCCGACATGCATATGTGGATGCAAGTGGACCGGAGACCGCTCCAAAAGCAGGAAAGAGAACTGAAAGGCAGAGCATTCTGGGTAAAAACAACCAACAATTCCAAGATAATTCATTGCTAGCAAGAGAAATGACCTTTGGTCTTTTGTCAAAGATAAAAGAGAAATCCTGCAACCTGACACCACTTAATTTGTGTTCACATTTTATGAAGAAGGAAATTGAGCTCAGTGTCGCCTTCACAGGTTTTCGAATTGTTTTCTTCAGTGGCTCTTGGTGCAGCTCGACTACAGACGAGAAGAGGAGCACGTTTTACAGATGGTTTGGTTCGTTTGTCACACAGTGTGAAAGCGAACCCAAACAGCTGAAAATGTAACTAAGGTTGTAATTTTGGTCCCCAATCGAACTGAGTCTACTGGACTATAAGATGTGAAAACTAGAGTCAGAAAGCTTCTTGTGGAATGAGATAACCTGATCAGTGCTGGGAAAAACATTTCAACAGTTACACTATGTAGTGTAAGGTAGAGTGACTCATTTTGGTGATAATTCTCAGATGCCTTTTTAATTTATGCATCTCAACATATTTAGTTGATCTACATACATTTTTAATTTTTATGACCCAAAAATAAAGCAGATCTGTGACCTTGTGAGTTCAGGGCATGCCAGCATAATTTCATTATTTTCAGGTGATTTTCCTCTTACTAGCCTTGGAACTAAACTGAAAAGCAGCTGCCAAGTTAAAGTTTCTAGAAATATGATGAATACATATAGCACAATCAACTTCTTCACTTTTTTTTATATTAGGAACATGAGCTTGAATGTGATTTCATTTGATAGACTACCACAAAGTAGTGAATAATTGTGAAATGAAAAGAAAATTATCCATGGTATTGAGCAGTTTTTACATTACATATGTTCTCTACTTATTAATTATTTGAATGTTTTAAAAAGTGTCCTTCAGCAATTGTGGTAAAACAAAGCAAAGATAAATGTATGCTAAGATAACCTTTAGAGCATAATATATAGTTGTGTTTTGTTTCCATATGCAGTAATTATTGCAGCAACTACTTCAGGAAAATTGGCAATACTAGGAAAATGCTTCACATAATGAATGAATGGATTTGAATTAAAAATGCTCCTAAATAACTGATATCTGTAATTTAACATCATTGATGGCTGCTGGATTGTATTAGCACCATGTGGAGAGGCTAATAGAAATCTGAGGAATCTGTGTTGATTGAATTCCCCTCCGAATAAAACCCCCTTTTTATTTGTGGTGATGTTTCAAAAGTCTTCAAAAGAGCCGTGAACTGTGCGTTATACCTGGTTTACTTATGCAAGAGACATGCCATTCATAACACAGTAATTATTCACTTGACAAGGTCTTCCTTTGTAGTGCATTTTGCATTAGGCTCACATAAACACGTGACTGAACAGCACGCATTTTTTGACAACTCTCACATATGTTAATGACGGCAAAGTGTCGCCGCCGCGCCGCATTAAAAAGACATCTTTACACCTAGAGATGCAGTCCCACAACGTTACAATATTCAAGCTGTTATAGTCAAATAAACAGGAAGTAAAAATGTACAACAGCCTTAATCAGTATGATTTACGCTCGTCAGATGCAAGAGGAGCCGACATATTTTATTTTATTTATTTATTTGAGAATTATCACGTTTTACTACAGCAGCCTCCTAAAATTGCACAATCAAATCTACAGCTATGCGTCGGGTTGTCAGTCAGCAAGGATGAAAGTTATTATTTGGACAGCTTGCGGTGCCTTTCAAAAACATCATCGCACCTCATCTAAACATTCCCACATTTTGTCATGTTGCAAACACAAACTTTAATGCTTTCATTGGGACTTTATTTCGTAGATGAATAATGTTCAACTGTACAGTGAATATACCTCAAAGAGATAAAGATATTAGCTACTGTGTTCATGCATAAGTGTTTTTCACTGTGCATATTAATGAATATTAAACTTGGTGTTTGAACTAATAAAAGTGGCAGTTTTTCACACATGCATGTGTGAATTTTAGCCAACATTTTTACTAATATTCTCTGACGAACCTCTGAGGGTCTTCACAGAGCAGCTGTATTTATACTGGCATTAAAATACACACATAGTTGATTTATGAGGGCAGTTAATTGTACTGATTTTATTTGTGAACAGTGGAGTAATAAGGGCTGAACACAAAGACATCACACGTTTTAGATTCATTAGCAGAACAATTTTGAAAATTATGCGTCCTTTTTCTTTACAATTCACAACTATGAACACCTTAGTCTGGCTCTGTGACAAAACAAAACATTTTGCTGTTTTCCTGTGATTAAATTACAAAAACACTAAGAAATTGTATGCCTACTTTTGCATGTTTGAAAAGCAGGAAATATTCATTGAAGGTCACAATTTTAGGGGTTTTATTGATCCCAACTTCCTCTTTAAGAGAGGGGATGAAGATAAAAGTATGGGAGAAATTCACAATACGATAAAAAAAATATATATATAATAAAATTTTTTATCTTTGGTTGTCCCTCCATGCTTGCTACAGGGCAGCTGTTTGCATCATGGCCGAGAGCAAAGTTCGGGTAAACTTGCCTCTTTTCTGCTCCAAGGAATTGTGGGACCAGCAGCTGGCAGGTGCAGAAGTTTATCACAAACCCAGAAATAATTGAAAGCGACAACTGGCAGCACCACAAATGATTTATTAGTCTTTTACTCAGCTCCTAACCATCCTCGAGGCTGGAATCAATTATTCACCGACTATGTGTCTTCAAATCATTAATTCTAATGTGAGGAGCCAAACTCCGTCCCACCCCATGTAGTTCCTCGTGTTCCAGGCCTTGGACTTGTTCCACAAGGTTCTACTCTGCTGAGCAGACATCTGCAACGGAGCGTCCAGCAGAGGCAAAGCGGACGTGTCTGCTCCAAACAGGGTCACACTGTGTGGCTTTGCAGTCCTTCGAGGGTGAAGAGCCAGACAAAGATGTTTACAAAAGACTTAAAAACAACACACACACACACACACATACACACACATCTCAGACATTTACATTCACATCACCATTCAGAGCCTTTTACTTTAATATTCAGGTGATTTGAATTCATTGCTGGTGCAGCTCGGGTTAAAAGCTTGGAAACAACAAATACCTTATTAATTTGTCATTTCAGAGTAATACCTTCATTAGAAATTGCACACATAACCAGTCACTGTGTGAATACACCAGTTAGTTTTGTGATTTTAATTATGATTGTGTATTTTTTTACCCAAAACTTTTTCTTTGACATGCTTCAAAAATATATTTGATGTGAATGCTAACATTTTTAACACTGTTCTTTTAACACTGCCACAAGGGCTGTGCAAAACTTTTTACACTTCATCATCTTACATCCACAATCTTTCATATATTTTTGGAATTTGGTGTGAAAGATTAACACAAAGCAGCACATAAATATGAAGTGGAAGGATTCATTTTCATGCAATTTAAAAATTCTTTACAAGAAAAAGTCTGGAAAGTCTGAGAAAATTAGTGAACAAAATGCATCACGAATACCAAATAACAGCAGACAGATCAGAGGTAGTAGAGCTTTCCTATAAGTCATCAACACGAGTTTCTTACATCTCACAAAACTGCCCATCTGAAAATGGAAGGATGCAAAAAAAAAAAAGGCACATCTGCAAACCTGCAGACATGATAATCTACTCAAACTAAACTAAGAAGTAGCCAAGAGATCCAGTGTTGAGGGGAGAGACTGTTTGAGCAGAAAAAGAAGTTGTTCACTCCAATGAAGTCACACCCTTTGCCATTAGCTATGAAAGACATCACAGAAATGTAGAAGATGGTGCTCTACCCCGGGTTTCCCACAGTGTATTAAAAGCCTGGCGGGCCACCAGGCTTTACTTGGGGCCTCACCAGGCTTAGCATTATTTATTTTAGTTTTTCTTTTTTTAATTATTCCCTTTTTTTAAAGACTTTATAGTTGGTGATTAGGTATTAATCTTCTTGTCTTCCAATAATGCTGAACTATCAAGTGATATTTTCAAATTTCCTGTCAACTTCAAAAAAATTTTTTTTTTTAAAAACTCAAAACTCAAAACTCATGAGTTTTGAGTTTGGGCTGCCCCGGGGCAGTCATCCTGCCCCAAGCCCTAGCGCCCCGAGCACCGGGCTTAGCAAGTTTTCTGAAGGAAACCCCGTCTACCTCAGATGTAAAAAAAATAAAACTGTTTGGCCTGTAAGCTGCTTAGTTAGGAAAGTAACTAACTAAGCAGCTTTTAACAATCCCAAATGTACAACATTAAGTTTGAACGTAAAGGGGACGCATTTCTTTTATTATACTTCCATTTGGGTTTCTACTGCTTCTAAAAACAGTCCAAGAACTTTTAAAAAAAATACACATAGCCAGTTTTTGTCAATAAGTTAATGTTTTACGGTGTGTGAAAAAGTAACCTTTCGAAAACCTCTGGAATGTAGCGCCACAAATTGGCAGGCACTGCCCCGTTACCTAGCAACCCCAGTGAAGCTCAGTCCATCTCCTAGCAACACAAGCTGAGAACATACAGCTCGCAATGGCTGCTGGAAAAGACATGCGTTTTGTTGTTGATTTACCATTCAGAAACTACTTAATTTATTTATCCTTTATTTCACCAGGAAAATATCATTGAGATTAAAAATCTCTTTTACAAGAGGTTGCAGCATTTTCATAAAAAAAAAAGTTGACACCATCATAAATAAATTACAAGATTCCTCAGTTATAACATTTAATTCAGCCTTAAAAACATTGATAAACTGAACTGAAGGTTTATGTATTTCTGCAACCGAGTTCAAGAAGTAATAGGTTCTCCCAGCAGAGAGAATATGCTTCAGTGGACTTTCTATTATAAAGGCCATCAAATACGTTGGAAGAAGTCCTAGAATGGCCTTATAAAAAAATATATTTTATTTTACTATGCATTCTTGTTGGTAGTGAAGGAGGCTCTACTTCTGCTGTTCAAAGATGTACAGTTGCATAATTGTGGATCGGTTGGCAGCCATTTCCACATTAAAAATCGAGTTGGGGGCGTGGTCAACAGCATCTCATTTGGATTTAAAGTGACAAGAGGCCTTAAAATAGCTCATTCCGAAATAGCTCAAAATATTTCAGAACTGAGCAAAAACTAAAATCTCATCATCTAAGAATGCTTTTGTGCAAAGAAAAATGTAATGAACATGTTTTGTATAGACGATAGATCTAATCCTAACCCATTCAAGGAAGAATAATAGTGATAAATTTACTTTAATAAACTTCATTTAATTATTTGCTACCTATTCAAGCACTTTCTTCATTTAAGTTGGATTAACGTTCCCTTTTTTGAGTGCTTTGTACATGGTTAAAAATATTTTTCTTTTATCAAGTTCCATTTAATGTACACACATTTAATCTCAACAGTTGCTTCTAAACTATATAGAATAAAAAACTGAGTATATTCAGCTTTTTACGCAAGACACCAAACTTTGGTTCTTCTTTTACAAGATATACTATCCATCATCTATAATCAATGTACACAAACTTTGTGATATATCTTTGAAATGAAACTCAAATGCATCAATACAGGAGATGAACACTTGAAATTTTGAAAAGGGATGCGTTACATTTTAAACAAAATGATCATAATAGAATAAAAATAATCTGCTCTCAGACTCATTTTTCAGAATACTTTTGACTTTTCTCTCTTGATCCTGGAGATAAATATAACGAACAGATCAGAATGACTTTCTGTTACTGTACAGCACATCATGCTGTGATAATTATCTTTCCTTTCCTTTATTTTATCTTATCTCATCTGTTGTGCTCCTCTCTTCAGCATATCAAAATGCAGACGACAAGCAAGAAGACATTAAGAGAATTTGTGTCTTATTTGTCATTTAGACAAGTTTAAGTTTTACGTCTAATTAATCCTGACTGTTCTAAAGTTCAGCAAGCGGCATTTTATCTGTTATAACTCAAGCGCTCTTATCTTTATGAATACAAAGCATATATAATGTGTTGCTTTCCTATTATTAATTATGGAAATAACACAACAAAAGCACATCCTAAATCCATTACTGTTGTAAGCTAGGCTTGTCTCAATAAATCAGCGTCTACAATCAAAATTGAAATAATTTTTTATGCATAATGTATGTGCTTGTTGCCACAACATCTGTTCATTATGCAGAGTAATGCATTCTTGTAGTTTTTAAAAACTTCAGTCCTATAAAATAATCATAATGACTGCTTCATTATGGAGCACGGGAAGACAGAAGTACATCTTACAATATGTCTCATGATTTACAGTTTCATCTACTTTTTATAGTCAAGTCAATCACAAGTTTGCGGGAGACTTGTGCAGGGGGGGACTCATTAAAGCAGATGTTTGTGAAATTACACGCAAAGAACGTCAGGTTTTAGTGTGAAGTGGGTGTGAATGTTGGTAAGATCAGAAAACCTGAGTCTGCTGTCACTCAGAACACAAACAAATGTTCATTGGGTGACTCCAGCTGTGTTTGTTATTAAGAGCCCAGTGTCTAATAAAAATACAGATAAAACACATAATTTATCAAAAGTAGTAGTGGTGAGCCAAATATAGTGTCTTTACAGTTCTATTTACCTTCTTTCTTCTTCTTTTTTTTTTTTCCAATTTGGGATTTTTCTGGTTTGGAGTGTAAAAGTTTTTTTTTTTTTGTAAAAAAAAAAAACTAGAGGAAACTAGACAGAAATAAATAATTTCTAGACTTTCTTGCCTTAAATTTTAATATCCATCCATTGTCTGTTCCTGCTTATCCTTATCAGTGGGACAGGTGGAAAAATAGAAAAATGAAATAATCCAGTTGCATAAATGTCCAAACTGAACTCATTTACAGAATTCAGTCTTCTTTGATTCCCTTGCGGCATCCCAGATTTTGGTTTGCTATTACTTTCCAATTCTGCTTTTTCAAAAGATTTCCAAAACCATCAGACTGTGTGGACATTTTTTAAGGTGACTCCATGGATTTTCTGTCAGATTTATTTCTGGTTCAGCCATTCTAAATCTTTAGCTTCCTTTTAATGAAGTTAATTTGTTAACTTAAATGCATGTTTAAGCTTCCTGAAGCTGAAAAATTAAAATCGCCACTTTCTATTAGGGATGGACTAACACAAAAATGTGGGCAGATAACCTATATATATATATTTTTTTTTTTATTTTCCCCACCACTGTTTCGGTGCCTTTCGGAATATAACCACCTTAAACAAATAAGAACAAATATCAGTTATTCATATCGGTCTAGCTTTATTTATCGGGCCGAAACCGATGCTAGGACCGATAAATCGGGCATCACTACTTTCTATCGAGCACCTGAAGGTGTTGGGTTAAAATTGATTGGCATTTGTAAGTATTCATAATTCCACTTTGAGAAACTTCCCAGTCAAGTTAAAGAAAGGTAACCACAGAGCATGCTGCTGCCACTACCATGCTTCACTGTTGGTATGTTTGGTATCTTTTGGTAATAAAATTTAAAATCCTCCCTGTTTATCTGAATGGAAATTCCTCTACAAATACAACTCCAAACAAGTCCACCTAAACACAATTATACCATCTTCATTTGAAAAATATTGGCATTTCTGAGGAGAGTGTCGATCTCAAAAACTAGAAACAGCATTTGTGTGTCACAAACTGTCATCTCGGTGCAAAGCATTCTTTTGAAAAGAAATAAAATAAAACCATCACTGAAAGTTTGCATACAAGATTCAGTTTTGCTTCAACAGATGTGTTTTTGGGTTATGATTTAAACTTTTAAACTACATTTGATTATATTTTAAGCAATAAAAATCTGCTTCTTCTGCTTAATAGGTTAAAAAAGGAGTATGTATGTGTTGTTCTTATAAGAATGGATTAAGGTCTAACATTTGGCAACATCTGACATGTTAACACCCTTTGCTGCAGAGAACGAATTGCTTCCTGAGAGCCTTTAAGAGGATGGTGCTCTTTTGAAATGGGCTGCGTACAAACAGTTATCATCTGTGTCAACGTACAAGTGGCAGCGCTGGAGTGATGAAGAGGAATATTTCTGTTGCCCCAGTGTGCCGCCTCGGGACTGTTATCTCTGCAGCACATACATCAGACCCCACTGCACACACCTCTTCCCTCTGAATGCAACATGACAGCTTCCTTTAGTTTTCCACTTCCATTCCAGATAACACTGCAGTCCTGATCCGGCGTGAAGTGCTTAGGAGATGTCGGCTGATATGAATTGAACTGTCAATAATGCACGGAGGGGGAAAACAACAAGCTTTTAGATGTACAGCGTCTTAAAGAATGTAAATATATTTATGTTTTCTCTGATGCAGAGATTATGCTATCAGTGTTTAGGGTTTATGTGCAGATCCCTATTTTAAAACAAGTTGATAAAAAAAGGAGCGACTGTGACATCAGATTTGTTCTGCATTTCTATACGGATCACTTTTTAAAATTTTAAAGGGCTTTACAGATGCTTATTTCCAGCAGTGTCTTGTAACAGATAAAACACAGAAATAAGCTTTTATATCGCTCAGATTAAAAGCGGCCAGCAAATATGAGCGTAGGTTTCCAAATTTCTATAATAATAAAGCTTCAGTCCTTATCTAATGTATACAGATGATTTAAACTGAATTTCTGAAGGATTATAGACTGAATACCTCAAGCACAACATATAGTTGAATGCAGATTAAAAATGATGAAGGTACATTTTGCATCGTTAAATATTTTTATATTTTAACATAAAGTCCAGGTGGGTAGCTAAAGGCAATTCATTATTGTTTAACCCCCATAAATGTAAAGCATGTTGGTTCAATGAAAATGTGAGATGTGCTAAATGCAAGAATTAAAACTAAATTTGAAAGTAAAATACCACAAACTAGCACTCTGTCAGGTGAAAGAGAGTTTTAGTTCTCGTCACTAACTTTCATATCGTCTAAATCGGGTTGAAACAGTAAATTCAGCTTAGAGATGAGAGGAAATGGGATTGGATTCACAAGAAAAAGATGACATTTTAAACAGATTTCCCAAAATAAAAACAAGAATGCCTCTTTCTTATCGTCTTTACTTGTTTCCCAAAATAAAAACAAGAATGCCTCTTTCTTATCGTCTTTACTAAACCCAGAAAAGATTCACAATTCAAAACGTTGTTTTGAAGACTATCTGAACATTTTAGTCAAATTAGGACTTTTCTACGTACATCTGAGGTAGACTTAATATTTAAACAAGTATTTAAAAAGTATAGATTGTTTTCACAAATGATGCATAAAGGAATCGCTAAACATTGAAATAAAACCATTTCCTGACATTTTACATGGTAACTTTACCATCATTTTTGTAGAAGAAGTTTTGATACTGTGTTTTCATAAAAATAGCACTAACATGGATCGCATCATAAATCGCTTCAAAGAATTTAAAAGCAGTGTAAAATAATTCAGTTCTGCTGCAGCCTGTATAAATAATTGTTTTTGAGCTACTAATGGGATGATGCAAGTCATGCGCCAACTTGAGAGTTAGTGGCCAACATAAATTCTGTACAAACTGGTACAAATGGTAGAGTTTTTATAAAACGTTTAATTTTCTGAATCACTATATCAGTTATTTTCTTCCTACCAGGTGCCCCAAATGCCTTCACACAAACATAATGACGCAATAAATTGGTGATGATGATTTAAATTAAGTTTTACTGACTGCATCTGGCTAGTACATTGACAGAAAAGTCAAACTTACCACCATATTTCAATACAACCCTGCATATAAAAGATATAATCCAAAAAAAGCTTTGTCAATTCCAGGAAAACTTTTTTTTTTTTTAATTACCATTAAAAACGGTTCTTGGTCCCTCATCAACTCCCTTGGTACAAAAAGCATAAAATTAACTACATTTAACTGGAAAAAGGGGATTTCTAATGGAAGGCTAAAACTTGTTGACAATGACATTTACAAAATATATGGCTTACAGTGTGAGAAACATCAAAAATATGCTTATAAGTACCATAACCAAAAAAGCCCACACATCATGGATAATTAAGTTAGATCTTAAATTTAAATCATCATAGTAGTGGGGTTTAAATTTTACTTACTGAGGCTTGCAGAAACCTGCCACAGCTTCCAAAGAACCTTGAATCATCACAAGTTTTGGCCAGTAGTTCAATCTGTGGACAGAAAACAACAGATGGAGTTAAGATTTGCACCCTGACATCTGTGTTTCTCTGTTAAGCTAAAGATAAAACATACAATATGTTGCAAAACTTAATTACCTCTGAATATGTCAAACATTGGAATCTGAGGACCCAAATGCAGGCAAAGTAAATGCAAAATAAAGAAATTTTGATAAACTGAAATCCCCCAACTTGCGTAAAACAAAAAAATATAACTGGAAAAGTAATTATACCATTACATGAGAGGAAGAGCTGCAAAGGAGCTAAAGGGGAGAGCGATTACTGGACAGGACCCAACAAATGGAAAGTAGTGGGAGGATGAGGCAACTTAGTAAATCTAAGGGAATTAATAGTTGAACCAAAAAGCAATAACACAAAAACCAGAACACTAGCCCTTTATTTTTTTAATTTCACCTTGTTAACACTCTTACTTTTGTTACATTGACTCCTCAAAAAGGGAAGCCGGTCAGAATTTGTGTAAAAATTGATGGAGCAAAATATAATATAAATCTGGTACAAATAGGCTTGTCACTATAACAAATTTCCTGGGATGGTAAATTGTCCCAAAAGTTATTGCAATAAATGATAATATTGTTGTTTTGAGACCATATTAAAATGAAACAATTTTAGTAATGCAAGTACACCCTCTTAAAGATCAATAAAGTTTAAATTCTAATGAACATTTCGCATTAGAAGTGGAAGCCATTTTACATATCCAAAATAAATAAATAAAATGCATACTGAAGTTTCTGTAAACAAAATTGCCCTTCACAAAGGGGCTAAGTTGAGACTAAAGCACCAGACTGAAGACTTTTTGTCATCTAGTCACGTCACATAATTTAAGAAAATTTGTTTTATTTTGCTTATTGACCACAAGAAAGCAGACTTTGTCGCAAGCTATTTATGTACATTACTAAAAGTAAACATAAACAAAATGGCTCTGGACACTTTGGCATGTTGCAGCGACTGAGAAGTCCAAGGTGGAGTTGAATGCAGAAAAACATCTCATACAGCTAAGTTTCCCTGCTGCTGGGCCAAAATATACTAAGCAGTTCCATCAACCTCGTAAAAACAGAACAGCTTAAGTATGTTTTATTTCCAGAGTTTAAGCAGAGTTACAACGCAAGAGCTTCAGTCAGGTAATAAAAATTTATGTTTACATTCCACATTGGCTGCTCTTTACTGTAACCAGCAATAAATAAATGACAATTTCTGCTACAGTTTTTGTCTTAAAACTATGAATCAAAGAGTAATTCTGTGTTTGTCATCAGACTAATCACTCCTCTATCTGGGACACTTCGCATGTTAATAACTGGCTTTCAGGATCATTTTTCTACGCATTTCCCTTCAAGAAAAAAAAATATCCTGAGAGGGAGATTTAATATCCTTGTCTGACTCGATGGGAAAAGGCGATCCAACACCGCAACAATGCGGCATCTTGATGCAATAATCTCAAATTAAGTCATGAATAATGTAGCGAAAAGTCATGAAGAAGAATTAATAATTCAATAGATAAATAATTTACAAAATAATCAAATAAATAAATAATGGTGAACCATAAATAAAGTATTCGATTAAATCTTTCAACCAGTAAGTATAAGGAAGGAAGCACAAAGAAAGAGGAAAAAATGCTTACTGTTTAATGTATCAGAAAGTAAATTTTATTTAGGTTTTAAAAGGTTTGACCTATAGAGAGCCTGAGTTACTGGCACTTACTACAGATATATTGAACTTTGGTTGTGTGAAATAAAATTAATTTCTGACAAAACATAATCTAATGCAGTTGTTCTGACAGTGTGAAATTTGTGTTATTGTATACTTGAGGTAAGCTAAAATTGACATTAAAATGTTTTAAAAGATGTTTTTGTGTCCTGATTTGCTAAGTCCTAACATAACTTTCATCATGTGTGTAGTTGTGTTCAAGATAAGGAGCTTGGACATAGAAACAAACAAAGAAACAATAAAAAACCATGAGCTTAAGTACGAAGGGTGGAAAATGACAACTGAACCAGATAGCTTAATCCGAGGTGATGAGGAAATGCTGTGGCAGAAAGAAACTCACAGAGACTAATGGTGTTATCAACACCTGATAGTACGGTGGATTCGGATCAATCGGGGTCCAAAATTGCAACATTTGTTACATTTTCAGCTGCTACGATTTGCTTTTAAACTGCACTGTGGCAAACGAATTAAATCATTTGAAAAATCTGTTCCCCTCCTCACCTGTGGTGGCGCTGCACCCAGAACCACTGAAGGAAATGACACAAAAACCTCTGAAGAAGACATGAGCGCAACTTCCTTCTTCACAAAATGTAAACAAAAATGGATTAGAATCAGATTTTTTGTCTTAGGTAAAATACCATGTCCCATTATTCCCATTAGCGCTAGACTCTCGCATTTGTTTAGGTTGGAATTACCCAGAATGCCCTATGCTATAGTCTGCTTCCTGCTTTTGTAGCGATCTGCGAGGCATTCATTCAAACATTGTTTCAGTGCACTTCAACTGAACCAAGACCTAGGTTAGTAGGTGGACCAGAGTTGTTTTCTGGTCTGCATCAGTTTGATTTAGCATTCACACCTCTCCAAACGAACCCAGACTTTCTAGAGTTAGACTAAAGCAGACTAAACAGGGCTAGTGTGAATGCAACACACAAGAAATGAACCAAGACTCAAACAATCTAGAAACCAAACGGGAAAAAACAATACTCTAAGAGATAAAAGTTCAAATTTACAATGATCTGAAATTTAGAGTAAACTAAGAAACAAAAACACAAAGAAGTGGATAGATATGGCAACACTGTTATAAGAATAATGAAAACAGAAGGCAGAAGAGTCTTGCAAGACCCAAATCACTTGCTCCAAACTGTAAATAATCCGTTTTATATTCCGATTTCCTTCTTGTTGAAACGTTGGTTTAGATTCTCAGTCATCCTGGACACGGTAACATTGAGAATTGCCTGAAGCTCAAGCTTTTGTTGCAACATGCAATGACATCTGCTTGGCCACTTTCTACCTCCAATCGAGTCAGTTACACAATCTTCTAAAGCAGCTGTCTTTGAGCAGAATGACTCCATCACATCTTTAAGCTCAGATTGTCAGATTGTAGATTTTCAGGCAATCTTATTTGGATCCTTTAGATGCATTTACCACCGAAAGTAGGTCAATAATCAAAAAGGATAAAAATCCTGACCAAATGAGCTGCTTTATTTCTTGACGTACCTTCTTTTGCTTTAAAACTCTAATGAAACGACTTTCAAAAGGAGCTTTTTGCTTTGGCTGTCAATCATTTTAAACTCTCCACACTCTCTAAGAGGCCAGTTGATATTTTAATGTCGAAAGAGCATCTACTTCCCAGAAATAATGCATAACGAGAAAGTGTTTGGGCTGTTTGGGCCCTAGGACAGCAACACGTTTATCACAGCTTTCTGAACCTCTGTTAGTGTCAGCCAGGCTTCCAGAAAATATACTGTACAATTATACGACAGGCTTTAACTGTAAATACTTCTTAGCCTGCGCTACCTTCTGCCCATTGAAAACACCAGTTTCTATTGTGCCATCTGTGTATCAACCTTACCCTATCAGAAAACAATCAACACAACCATCTGCGGTCTAGTCACCAGTCCTGTTATCCCTCCAAACCAAATAATGACTAACTGGAAAAAGAGCAGGGTGAGCAAGTCACTGGTGCTTCTAGCAAAGGTGGACGCCATCCAACGAGAGAGCTCAATCAAACAGAAACACAGTGACAGAAAATACTATTTGACTTTTCAGCTATAATGGGGCTTTTAAAAGATTAAGCAGATTAAGAATGGATTTTAAAAAGTTAGATACAATAGAAGGACATTTTGAATGGTTTTACTGTACTCTAAAACATAAATAAGTATGTTAACATACCACTTGATGATAAAGGACAAAAACCTATTACACAGGTTGTGTTTGACTTTGAAGGTTCCTTCAAACTGCTGCCCAAAAATCCAGCAGCGGCTTGTCCAGAGCATTAAAATTCATCCACTCCCAGTGATTGCAAACAATGAGGGTCCAAAAAAAGAGAGGTGGCAGACACAAAGATTAATTAAAAAAGGAAAAGCTGTACAATGGATTGTTTCATTAGAAGCCAGTTGTATGGCTGCAAAAATGCCAAGAAAATATGTATGAGAGTCCGGCGGATGGACAGCGCTTAAGATAAAACAGTCGAAAAATGTGCAACAGACAAAACCAGGCAATGTGGAATGGAAGAGGCCTCTAATGAAGCCAGCTGGTCCCAGTCCAGGCAGGCGAGGCAAAGGAGGGGGAGGATTGATCGAAGGAGAGACCCATGGGGTGGAGGGGGAGAGAAGAAAAAGAGAAGGGAAAAGGGGAGTAAGACATGCAGGATGTATGGCCACCCAAGCAGCTCTATTGTATCAGGAGGCTCCAGTAGGTCCATTTCTTCCAAAACTCTGCTGAAAAACCTAAAGCAATGCCAAACAGCACGTCTGCTAATCGTGCAGCAATTACTACACTAATAGATGTTTCTTCTTTTCTATTCTGCTTCTCATAGCCTCACAGTCGGCATGTTAGGATACAGTGCATCATTGTACAAACGATTCAGAAATCTATGGCTGGTTTTTCTTTTCTGAACCTACCTATCAAAGGGTGAAACACTGAAATATGTACCTCAGTTAACTGTATTGCTACTATGTCTGTCTGAAGACACAAAACAATTAAATATGAAGGAGAAATTCCTTCACTGGTCGGAGGAGAGTGGTATGTTCCCTCTCATTTAAGTCAATAACAAAAATCGCACCAGGCTTTAAAGTGCTAACATTTGGGTCCATTCCTCTTTACAACATTGGTTTGGTTCATAGAGGTTTTTTGTTTTTGTACACCAACCGTCGTCTTGTTTGCCTAGAAAGTTCGGTCTGTTTGGGGAGGTGTGAACACGCCATCAAACTTTGTTGCAGACCAAAAAAGTGAACTCTGGTCTACTTACAATCTTAGATCTCAGCTCAGATAATATGAACTTTGGCGCCATTTGAATGCATATATGAATGCCAAGTGGCAAATGCAAAACAAATGCAAGAGTCTGGTGCAAGTGGGAGAAACGTCTCATAATCTTTTACCAAAGATAAAAGAGAAATCCTAAATTAGCTAAAATCTGACTACTCCATTTTTGTTTACATTTTTGAGGAAGGAAGCTGAGCTCATGTCTTCTTCAGAAGTTTTTGTGTCGTCTCCTTCAATGGTTTTTGGTGCAGCGCCACCACAGGTAAGCAGGTGGAACAAGTTTTTCAATTGGTTTATTTGTTTGACAGTGCAGTGTAAAAGCGAACCGTAGCAGCTGAAAACGCAACAAATGCTGCAATTTCAGTCCCCAATCAAACCAAGTCTACCAGACGTAACAACATTTCAGTCAGACTGAGAAGTAGACACTGTAACACCTTCATTCTTCTATTTCTCAGCCATTTTGTCATATTTTGCAGCTACAATGGGGGATCATTGTCTTGTTGATAGCCAACCTTGAGCTATTTTAGAGATGATCTTTTAGCCTTGTGGTTGGGGCCTACAGAGCAATAATTGCTTCTTTAAAATAATTTCAGAAATATTTTTTGATGCAGTGTTCCTACGCTCCAGACAATATTTCTTCACCTAGTCTATTTAAGTCTATTTAAGTCAATCACAGGTTAAAGACTGGATAGAGACTGGCCTCACTCTATAATACTTCGATGAACAGAGAAGTTAGCCATCCACTAAATTACTACAGGATTGTAGCTCATGTGACTTCAAAACAAACCCAAATCATCAACACCGTGTTTGATAATGGTTGGCGAGGCATCAGTGTTAAAAATCTGTTTGGTTTTAGAGATATAGCCAAACATTTCTGCTTTGGTCTCATCTGTCCAAAGGATGTTGTTCCAAAAATCATTCAGTTGCAACTTTGCAAATCCAAGATGTGGAGGAGATTTTGTCCTTTTACCCAAAAATGCTGCACGTTAAAAGTCTTGTTCTGCGGTGTATGGGAAAAAAGTTGACAATTCCGAGGACCCATGACCAACAGGGGGCCCTCAACAATTTATTTATGTTCATAGAAATTTTTTTTTAAAATGGGGCTATGTCAATTACAAAATTAATTATATTGTGTTTTCTAAAATAGTTTTTAGCAGTAAAAATTACAAATTAAATTATGCTGTTTGGTTTTAGACCAAAAAAACAGTTGTTTCTATTGTTGAGAAAGTTGTTTCTCCACCATTAGCACATTTAGCAGTGAGTGACTGAGGTTGATTGACAGCGCTAAGACCATCCTACTGGTTCTGATTGGTTGTTTTGGCCGGAATGTTGCATTACTTTAGCTAGCAATTGTAGCTCAGGGAGGAGGTGGAGGAGATTGATTGTTTTCACAGATTACGACATCGTGACAGCTTTAACAAATATGGAGAAAACAATTTTTATTTAAATTATATGCTGCAGCTTGAATAAAATGCAACTACATAGCATTTTTTGAGAAGTCTGGATTGCTTCATGTGTATTTTGCACGTTGCTTTTGACTGTAGATCGTGGGGAAAGATATTTCAGTAATGTAAGTGTAATAAAAACATATAAGCAATGTACTTGCATACTGTATGTGGACTTTTGGATGTAAAATTCATGAGCAGTAAACATTGTGCTAGTATCAGTATTGGACCAAAGAAAGCAAGTTACAAGCCTTTAAAATTGTGACGTTTTTTATGGGTCAAATAGACTCAAAAGAGTGTAACAGCCTAATTTAATATTTTGTGAGGGGGCCCAAGATTCCTGGCGGCGCCCCTGCTGCCATGTACAGAAACACTGAACATACAACAGAGGTCTGCAGAGTCTGAGATGGAACTCTTAGGTTTTTTAAATTTTTCATAGGATTGTATTCATTGGCCTTGAGGTGAATTTGCTGGAAAAATTGGCAGCAGAGTAAAGCCGCCTCACTGTAGCATAACGCAGTTCAAATTATTCGAGTTATTTATCTTCATAAACTTTCTCAAATCGACATGCATCAGAAATTGCTTCTTTGAGATCATTGCAGATATGTTTCCATGGTTTTTACTTTGATACTTAACTTCTAATTATGAATTTATTTTATCTACAGCACTTGAACTATACACTGTTAATTCCTGCTGAGCAATTAATGTTTTCTTTGCTCATTTTTGATCAGAAAAACATGACAAAATGTAAAAATATTGTTTCAATATACCTACACTATATCAGCTGATAGCGGTATGATTTTCCTTAAATGTTTTATGTGCTGATTTTCAGCAAAGCAGCAATAATGACAATGTTTGTGAGATGGAAAACAAGTTGACAATGATATGTAAATAACGCCACTCAGACAGGACCTAAAGATGTTTTGTGAATTCATTTCTTCAGTGATTGCTTTTCATTTTAAGATTGTTGCACTTTTTTCATGACTGCAGCAGAACACCTTCCATCATTAGCACAATTAGGGTTAATACATTTCCATCTAAAATCCTCCTTGGATAATGTCTAAACCTGACACCAGCTGAGATTCAAACAGGATGCCATTATATTACTTTTTTATTTATTTAATTTTTTTTTTTTTTTTGCCACATTATTGTTTCTTTGTGGGAGGGTTCAGAAAATCAAATGTAAATATGAAACATCCTGGCAGATTTAGTGGAGTTATTGGCTTTTTAAATGTTTGAATAACTCCTCAAACACCTCCTGCTCTCTGTGGGCTTCGGCAGCTCATTGCAGCTTTGGAGCTAAGTGATCGTTTGGCTAAATGAGGAGCCCCTGTCTCTGCATGTTTGTGAGAGCCATTATAACGCTGTACTCTCAGCAGGCTTGTGCAACACTGCACAGGAGAATGAGGAGGACTGCTGGGCCTGCAGCATGTCGTGGTCTGGGCTCATTCATGTCCTCCTATGGACCCATTACTCTGCTCAACACTGATGTTCAGTCTAAGCCTCATTCCATGCATCTATTAGTCTGCTGCATTTGGATAGCAAAGGGAATGAAGATGTCTAGGTGCTACAAAAAGGCCATTTCCCCTTCAAAAATAGCAATTATTAGGAATATGTCGGGCTGCACAGTGGCGCCAGTTGGAAGAGCTAGTGCTTTGCAGCAAGAAGGTTCTGGGTTCGATTCCCGGTATTTCTGCATGGAGTTTGCATGTTCTCCCTGTGCATGCGTGGGTTTTCTCCGGGTACTCCGGTTTCCTCCCACAGTCCAAAAACATGACTGTCAGGTTAATTGGTCTGTCTAAATTGCCCCTAGGTGTGAGTGTGTGTGTGCATGGTTGTTTGTCCTGTGTGTCTCTGTGTTGCCCTGCGGCAGACTGGCGACCTGTCCAGGGTGACCCCGCCTCTCGTCTGAAACGTTAGCTGGAAATAGGCACCAGCAACCCTCCCGACCCCACTAAGGGACAAGGGTGCAAGAAAATGGATGGATAACTGGATAGCATAGAAAGCTAATTTTACATGCAATGTTGAGCTTTGACTTTTCAGTTTTATTAAATGTACATTAATAATAAAACATGAGCAGACATGTAAGTAGTTGAGCATTGTTTTCTGCATAATTTCCAACTAGAACAATCCCAAATTGGATGCTCAGAAGAGTTTATTTACTATAGTTTGAAGAATAACAAGAGCTATTTAATAAAGAACACATTTAGTATTATTAATTTATAATACTAAATTAATACTAAATTAAGAACCTTTGGAAATAGTAATAATATACAAGACACTAAATATGTTTTAAATACGGCTTACACAGGGGTGTCAAACTCCAGTCCTCAAGGCCCACTGTCCTGCAGTTTTTAGATGTGCCACAGGTACAAAACACCGGAATGAAATGGCTTAATTGCCTCCTTCTTGTGTAGATAAGTTCTCCAGCGCCTTGCTAATAACCTAATTATTCTATTCACATGTGTGGTGCAGCAGAGGCACATCTAAAAGTTGCAGGGCAGTGGACCTTGAGGACTGGAGTTTGACACAGGTGGCTTTACAGGTTTCGCCTTTCATATTTTGTATCAAGCTGCATTGAGATTTGAAACTGAAACATAGATTCACTTACTAATGTGATAACCACCTTAGGACATAAAACCAGAGTGAGGATGGCAGGATTTTAGTTCAGTTGTGTCCAAAGTCAATCTTCACGACACATTGGCCTAAATTTATTGTAATTTTACTGGAAATCTAAATGTTTGTGTTTGTGATGCGTACAAAAAAAACCTCACAATTACTTCAAAAATTGTATAACAAGACATATAGTTAGAGGGAAACTGCCTCAAGCGTTAGCGTTAAACATAAGGTAACTGAAAAAACGAACGAACGTGATTGGCTTGTGATCTATCGTTTACTTTATTAGCTAAAGCTAGCGTGAAAACAAAACACATTGGAAGATAATAAATGGGTGTTTAAAGTTCACGTCTGTCTAATTCACAATAGTAATACATCTAAGAAAATGTTTTGATCCAGATGCTTACCGTTAACGGCTACAGTTAGAAACTGGAGCACTTTGCAGCTATGCTCCATTTCTGGGTTGGCTTTTCCAAGCAGCAGCAGCAAAACTCCAGATTTTTAGTCCCACTTTTCATCCGTTTGGTTCTCCTCACTTTCATTTTCCCTCATCATTTGCGCATTTCCTTGTATTTCAACAATGTCCGGTTCAAATGGAAAGGGCTGTCACTCCATATGCGTAAAAATGAGAGTTTTGGCTGGGCGGAGCTAGCAGCATGTTGGCGTCTAGCATGCATCAAACACCCATGATGCATTATGGCGTAAACAACATGGCGACGTTTGTAACAATATTTTATTTAAATTTCTAAAAACTAAACAGCCTCCAGTATTTTTAATGCACTAGTTTTTACATCTGAAATAAATATTTCCTAAAATCTATTTTATAACTAATGATGAATTAGTCATCATTAGTTATAATGATAACTAATTATAGTTATCATATAATTAGTTATATAATTAACTAATTATATTATAATTAGTTAGTTGTATAATTAACTAACTAATTAACTGTTAGTTAATAGTTCTTAACTAACTAATAACTGTTAGTTATTATAACTAATAATGATGAATTAGTTATAATTCATCATTATAACTAATGATGAATTAGGCCAATATCCTGAATATTTTAGTACTTCTCCTACTTGAATAGTTTAATTCAGGTATGTTTAAATGCTTTATATGTTTTATTTGCAGGCCTCTGTAGGACCTTGCCATACTGAGGAGGTGGACATCTTGCACCTGCACAAGACCAAGACTTGTGTTAGAATTGCTTAGTCCAAACATAGTATTTCCTCAAATTAAGTATTTGAGGAAATACTTAATTTCCTCAAATACTATTGGCCATAGCCAAGAGCCAAAGCAAAGCATATGGCTTTGCTTTGGCTATTTGGTAAAAAAACAAAAAAAAAGGCAAACAATTTTGTTTGAAGAAAGAAGATTTTGAAACTATTGCATACCACAATTCAAATTTATATTTGTAAAAAAAAATTGCTTAGATCTCTGAAAAGTTTTTAAGAGTAAAAAAGGAGAGACCATTTGTCTAAATGTTAATTAGCCGTTTTAAACATCCAACTGGTAAACAGTGAGAAGAGACAAACATTTTACAAATATTCTTTATTATTAAAATTGTTTTTTTAATTTCTATTGAGATTTGAGAAGGACTTCACACAGTTAATTGAATTGGTTGACACTTTATTGGGAACAGAGATACAACATGTAGTGCCTTCTGTGGTGCTACACCAAACAGTGATGTACACCATCACAATCCACATAATTACATTTGAATTATGAAAGATTTTTGAAGCCCTGCAGCTCAAGCAGAAACATTAATATTTAATTGTGTCACAGAAATGGTGTCTTTGTTAACTAAATTGACATTCTGTTACGTTTTAAACTATTGCCATTTCAAAAGGAAGGACAGAAGAAAATAAAAAATAATAGAGACATGAGGATGGATGCCTGTTGAAGCTACAGAGAGCGTTGAAAAATAAACGGAGAATTGTTTGCTTGCACTATCTATATATAGATCATCTGAAAAACAATCTTTAAGTGGGTATTAAAACATTTTCTTTAAGTCCAAGTTTCTGAAGTTTCTAATCTGTCCGGTTTTTGTCAGCTGTAGAATGTGTTTATCAGTATATAATGTGTTTCACAAATTAAGATAATGAAATAAAGGAACTTTTCAGTAATATTCTAATTTATTCAATATGATTGAGTGATATGAAGTGACTATGTTATTTGTATTAGCGCTAGTTAAAAAAATCTTATTTACTTGTTAAAACTAAACTGGAACATTTTGCAATGATTAAATTGTTTAGTGGTTTATAAAACTTTTAGCCTATTTCTGAAATTTAAAAAAACAGTTGTATTCTTGGCATTAGAAACACCATATACTGAGAAAAGCACACAATAAGTATTAAACCAGGACTAGATTATTCAACATGGATTATTGAATCTTTAAAACCCAATAAGTGATTTGCAAAGTCTTCATTCCGTTTGTTGAATATATATATTATTTCTCAAAACTATTATATACTGATGAAGAAAAAACATCCCACCATTAATGTCCTTTTTATTAATACAAATTCTTGCAAATGGAAAACATTTCCAGCCAGACTACCTGCATAAAGACGATTCACAACCATAAAATCAGTCCGATTATTCGTGTTGGACTGCCATCAGACTGCTAACATGGCAACAAACTGCAAGGCTATGCAGATTTCCACATGCACAGACAATAACATTCCAGCTCCATTGTTTTTTGTCCTTCTGAGCACTAATACATATAGAGACTTCAGTTTATCTGCCTCTCCCTGGTGATCCGATTGTGACGAATGTGATGGTTGAAAAAATTTATTTCAAATTTTTTGAGGGAATGGGCTTAAAACTGCAGAAGTGCAGAAAATCAGGGAGTGTGGGGGTGTAACTCACTGTTTGATGAGCAAACTATCTGATAAAAACAATGAATAGAAAAAGGTCCCTGGACCATTGAGCTAGAAACCGGAGAACAAAAGCTTTAATCTGCACTTTCACTAGAAGACAAAACACACAACTGGCTCCTCTGGCAAAGAATCCAAAAACTGTTTCTGGTGTAGGCAACAAACTCAACCTTTCCTGTCTGTCTGCGCAGTTTTATCACTGGGAAATGCATTCGGCATTATAGAGTCTTCTTCTTTTTCTTATTTAAGTCAATACAGAAAAAAAAACTAAATGTGCTTTGCAAACATAAAATGTGTATCTTTATCCTTTTTTCTAGATTTTTTCACTAAGAAAAGGTTGAACATATTTGTGGACAGTTCACATTTATTTATGCAGTCACGCTGTAAAGCGAACCTACTGGCTCCAAAGAAAGAAAAACGGCCATTAGAGTCGTCTGTAAAGTTTTATCCATCACATTATCCTCTCAAATCACTGATATTTTCTACTTGACAAACTTTAATTGTTACTGAAACCACCTCTGCTTCTGATGAAAGTTTCCAATATTCTACAGAGTTGCCAAAGAGATTACACTCGGAAAATTAAAGTGAGTTCCATCAAACCATGCAGCCAAGCATTAAACAAAAGATGACATTTTTTTATCATTTGAATAAAATTCAAAGTCTGTAATTCGTTATTTTACATTTGAAATTATGTTTTGGCAAACAACCTGTCATGGTGAGAAAAGTTACAAAACAAAGCAAATAAATTGATTTTCAGATTTCATTAGGGATGAGAATAAACATCCATTTGCAAAATCGACCATAAACAATAAAACAAAACAATGCACAAAAAAAAATAGAATCCAGGCAGATAAACGTTGCCAGGAAAGAACAAGATGCACTGACAACTACAAGGGTAAGTCATTGTCTTATTGTCTGCAGATCACAGAAGAACGTATACAATCAGCTACAGAAAATCATTTGCTTCAAAGCAGGAGACAGAGTGACAGAGAAAGCCGCTCCTGGGGGGGGACAAAGGAGGCAGAGGGCTTTGTTAATCCACAGAGGCTGGGACACCAAGGTCAGGAAGCTGGGTGTGTCCCACAGCCCACCTGGTAGGTCACGTTGTTGGGCAGTAGCCCAAGAACGACACCCAGACGGGGCTCAACAACAGGACTCATGTGAGGCCAGACAAACCCCTCATTGGAGATGTTTGTCTAAACAGCGATTGAATTGAAAGATAGTCATTGCTGCTTTGGAAAGATCTTACCAGAGTAAACAGGTTTGTTATCCATCTAAATCACAAAGTGGAGCTGAAACATAGAATCTTTGCACATCCTCCTGAGACGCATAGAGATTGTCAAACCTGTAGATATCTTTGTGAAGATGTCAGGTTTTTGTGATCTGAGAGAATATGAAGCTGTGATGAATAATTTTGAAAATTGCTCACATATAATCTGTCATTTATCCTGTAACGGCAATTCCAGGGCCGATTTATTCAAAACGAGATCTGTCAAAAGACAAAAAAGAAAAAATGCAGCACACTTTAAGTTGCTCTTCGGTCGATTTACATGTATGCTTGGCGTCACGGTGATAAAATCTCTCCTCTTTGCCAGCTGTCTAGCACACACTTGAAGGTTTGTTATTGACACCAACTTTTATTGAGAACAATAACCCCAAGGTATGATGCTGCCGCCACCTTCATTCATTGCGAGCCTGTTCTCATTTGAAGGGATTTTTCTTACACTGAGGTTCTGCTGGATGTTTTTTCTCTCCACTGTCGCTACATTTTTAAAAAAATTTTAAAATTTCCTTTATTTAAAAACCCATTGAGATCCAGATCTCATTTTCAAGGGGAACCTTGGGGGACATGCATGCTTAGTGCAGTAAGGTCAACGACACAGAAACTTTTTTAATTAGTTTGAACAATTAATTGAGCTTACTGTACTGGCTGATAACTGGAATGTGTGAATGACTGAATTGAAATGATTTTTACTGTATTAAAGTGCCTTGACAGAACATTTGTTATGAATTGGTGCGTTATAAATAAATTTAATTGAACTGAATTGTCTGTTGTGGCCCAAAAGTTGACGTTTGGTTTTTGGACTTTTATGTTACAGCTCTAAACATTACTGTTTAGAGGAGTCGAGGAAAAATCGTTAAATATGAGTGTTCCCACTTTCAAGCATGGTGGAAGCGGCATCATGCTGTGGGGCTGTTTTGCTAGGAAACCTGCCGATATAAAGGCAAACGTTATCAGAGGTCTATATTTATGTTTGAGCTTGTCTGCATAAATTAGAGAAAGTCTCCAATAAATTCAAACTTCTGCATCTGATGTTTCTGAAATTCATTGATGCTGTTAAAAAAAAATAAAATCTAATAAATTATTAAAAACCTTAAGATAATACCCAAGTGGGTGTAAACTTCTCAGTTTAGCCGTACATCGCACATCCTTTAAACGGTGACTACAGACTCATCCTATTTTATTTTCAGCCATTTTGTTGTCCCTTATGGGAGAACAGACCTCATATTTATCATAAACAGACTCCTCTTTATTTTCAGACTCTCCCTTCCTTTTCTTATTAGTGCTTTATGTTTCGTAACATAAAAAGCTGGAAGCTGCCTGTTTCCCCTCTGGAGCGGTAACATCTCTATTTGCCGTCCCAGGGGATCGACGCCGTTCAGCGTGCAGCTCAGGAGAGAAAGTTGCGTCCTCTGACTCTTAGATTAGTCACCTCGATTGCTTTCTGTCAATATGCTTAAAATCGCACACCATCCCTCCATTTTCTCCAGGGAATTCAAGCCACATTTTATCTGTTTTCACAAGAAAGAAAAAAAATCACCTCACACAACAGATTAAAACCTTTAAGTCATTTAAATGAAAACAAAAGATTTAAAACCATACATGCCACGCATCTAAATGACTCATGAGAATCAATTCAACCACGCAAACTATTCTGTAAAATGACACTGTACTCTATAATCAACTATTCAGTGTTTATAAAAAAAATCCCCTCATTTTATATCAATTCTAGTTTAATAAACCCTTCTGTTGCACCTCTGTTTCTAGTAAAATTCTGGTATTTTATTTAAGTTTTCTGGTGGTGAGCAAAAGTTTAGGTCCAAAGAAAAATGCTAATAAATAAGAAACCAACAGGTGGTAGTAAAATTTCAGATAACTGCATACAAGTGTTTTCCACGGCAGTGGAAAAAAATTGACCCACTTGATTTTGCAGAATGGCCAGTCTAAGGTTATGTTAAAACACTGGCATGTATTCACATTTCTAGACTTTGACTAGTGTAACTGGTCAAAGTTACACTAGTTTTAATATAAAACTATTAATAGAAATATAAAACTATTAATAGTTTTATATTTCCACAAAATGTGTTCTTTCATGTATTTGTCTGCTTCTACTTGACTGTTGCTGTGTTCCTCTGTGTCTACTATAAGAGGTTTGGTCCTCCAACTCCGCCTTATTTTCTTCTTCTTTTGTTCAGGGTCCTCCAGGACTATTATAAATATTAAGTTATTAATTTCCTCTCCCCTTTTGTTATTCGTTCCACTGGGGAGAGACAGTGGAACGAATAATCTATTATAATCCTTTCATTTATATTGTTCAAATGTTTATTTTTCCTTCTGTATTAATGATAAGTGTTTGGATATTTTTATTTGATTTGCTATTACACCTTTATATCATTTGATGCATGCTAACTATTATTTTGTATAGATCGGGTTGGAGAACTGGAGCACATGCTAGGTGCTAATGCTAATATCTCCCGATTGACAGATTAAATAAACGGAGACCGCCTCCAAACCCAGACTTGATGTCTTGTGGTTTGTCTGATCACCACACAACACACACAACGCAGAAATCCACCGGTCACACTAGGTCACTCCAAAGTCTTGGTTTTGGTTTTTGACTTTTGTCAGGAGGACTTTCTACTGTTTCCAGCATCACACAGATCTGCAGTAAAACACAAATATTTCAGATCAAATAAAACATTGTTACTGTTTCTTTAAATTGTCTTTAGGGTCTTTTATAAGCACTTAGTAATGCTATCAGCAGTGTCAGTGTATTTTTCCTGTTTAATAATTACTGTAGATCTCGACTTTAACTGTGAGATTTGCAGAAGACAACATCTCCTAATCCTTTATGTCTCATGACAGGTAGCATTGGTCTTCCTTAAGAAGAAAGACCAGAACAGGAAGCACAAATTAGAAGATAGATTTTGTATTTTGGAAAAAGATTTTGCTTTCAAAGATGTGTAAAGCTCCAATCTGTTCAGGTAACTGCCAAAAATAATCCAGTTTTAATTAATTTCATGATGGCTGCAGGTATTAGAGGCAGGAACTAAAAATTAAAATGGTGGCAAGAAGACCCATCAACTAGAAAGTGGATGACAGCTCATCACCAAATCCACTGATCGATCGTCAGCAGGCCAATTGGGTTTTGCACAAGTCCTTCATCACGGCCTTTATAACTGACAACACTTCAACTCAACTATTAGATTAAACCAGACATAATTTTTCTATGTTCCTAAGTTTGTTAAACCTTGTCCAAATGCAAAACTTGTGACTTGAAGCTGTTATGAAAAACTTTATATTTATGTCAATACAAGCCAAATCAACATAAATGACTTTTTCTGCTTGTTTAGAACGTAGAAAACTTCTGAGCTAAATCCATTCTTGGCTGTTTCTCTTTAGGATATCAGATGCTGGTAACCTTGAGAACAAACTGCTTCCAGTCAGAAATAGAGATCCGGTTTTCTTTTGGAAGTAGTTTGAAAAAGCCCCACAGAGGAATCACCGTCAACATGGTGGTAGAAGGAGTTTCATCTCCAAACGTTTGTCCAGCAGCATCAATACAGAGGATTCTTCCCACAGTGCCTTACTAATGATGGCATTTCCTCTAATGTTGACAACATCAGCTGGGCAGCGATATCTGGATCAGGTTTAAATGATCTGTTTTATTATTTACTATTATTTACTTGGGTCATTACAAAAAAAGTATTCCTTTTTAATACTAATAATAATAATAATCTGACATGTTTTGCTGATTGTGTGAAGTGTATAAAAACCAAAAGTGTGCTAAATCAGATTAAAAAACTGAAATATGTGGAGTGAATATCATCCTGGCAGCTACCGTTCATGTTTTCTCAGCTCTCAGCCAATCAGCGAGAAGGAAAATGAATATCGCTCCAGGATTGGTTATTTTACAAATGCATTGCGATTTTGTATTTCAGCTTTTCTTTCAGATATATTCTATAATTTAGGAAATTTTCCTCTAATAATTTTGAATCATGTTCCAAAAATCAGCAAATACTGAACAGCAAACAGGCAACAATCTACTGAACATGCATTTTAGAAACATTATTAATCTAATTTCTTTCTCTGAAGTATGTAATTACTTTTATATCAAACTATCTATTATTTGGTATTCATAGATATATGATACGACCTGTTTTGAGGATATATGTGACACAAACCTTAATACGTTAGCTTACAATGTTTATGCTCTTCAAGGCTAAACCATCTGAGATTTAAATTGTATTTTATGAAACTGATGAGAATCTTTTATACAAATACATATGATTTCAAGTAGTTTTACTAACTGCTACAAAGGGCGTTTCAAATGATTTAATATCTGACATCATTAAAGTTGACAGGTGTCACACTGCCACTTATAACTATTGTGTTCATCTTAACAGCGTGTGGTGGCGAAAACAACATCCTCCTCCTCCATCACAAATAATAAGCATTGTTAAGTCGGTGCTCCGAAGCAGGTGCAAAGACGCCCACTTTTTCCACCCCCACCCGTGAAGAGCCCCCATATCACACACAGATGTTTCCCATCAAAGGCCGCCACAAACCTCTCCACCTTGAGTATGTAAACCAAGATAAGGACCCATTCAAGCCCAGGGACTCGACAAACTGCACCTTACAGTCGGGCCTTCTTCCTTCTCCCACAATGTGCGCCGTTTTATTTTTCTGCAAGGGTCACATATGCTTTGGCGCCTGGAGCAAAACACGCAGGTAGGACGTCTGTGACAGGCATTTGTAATTTGACGAGAAAAAGGGATAATACTAGAGCGGCATTTGGATGTGGCGGGGAAAAAAAGCAATGATTGAATAACAGTAATTAAAGCAGTTATTCGTTCGGCGAGCACCTGCATGAGGGATGATATTGCTCCTTAATTCAGCTCAGTTTAACTTCCCTCAGCCGGTGGTTCCAGCATCGCCTCATTAATCGCTGATTGGCATCGAGCTGTTCACAGGAACAAACTGTTTACTCTGTCTTGTCTGCTTTCTCTGGGCTGCATGTGGTGACGGCCTCGTTCAAATGCTGCATTAAGGTCTATTGTACCAAATGAGGCCAACTCTGAGCTTTTTACGCTCTTTTGCTAACGATGTGATGACATTTATTCACTTAAACACATATTTAAGAACAGGATGCACAAATTAGAGCACCATTTTTGTATATTGGAAGAAGGTTTTGCTTTGAAAGATGTGTAAAGCTCCAATCTGTTCAGGTAACTGCCAAAAATAATCCAGTTTTAATTAATTTCATGACGGTTGCAGGTATTAGAGAGAGAAGAGAAAAAGCTTTCACTTTTGCTTGGTGGTGCAGCCTTGTGGAGCATAAAGACTGTATGTTAAGGTAATTCAAATAAATAAAGAAAAGTGTTTTTTAATGTTTATGCCATTTTTGTATTTAAGCCATTTATTTTCGAAATAGAATATTTTTAAATATTTAATTTTGAGGATGTAAATGAGGTAGAAATGGATCTTGAAAGCTCACTGTTAGATAACTGCTGCAGAGAGTGATATCCTGGGGTCATCAAGTCTCCATAACAACCATTAGATGATAGCTCTGTGCCAACCAGCTGTTTAGAGGTAAACCTAGGAAAAAAAACTGCAATACCTTCACACACTAAAACCTACAAACCAAGTAGCTTTGGAGGGAGAAAGAGGATAAATATTTGGTAAAGAAGCTCATGTCAACTTTGTTGGTCTGTTTTGCTGCTACAAGCCGAAGTGATGAACTCTTTGATATTTGAGGACATTTTGAATGAAGATCTGGTAGACTTCATCAGAAAACTGAAAATGGGTTCTCACTGTGAAACTGAGCAGAATACTGAACGAAAACATTCGGGAAATCAACAGGATAACTTCTGGGGAAGATGAAAATAAGGAGCATCACATGGGTGATGCCTATCTGATACAGACGGCAAAAAAAAACACATGGCTCTTTGATGACTAAAACATGTAAGATTTCATTGACGAGACAAAAACAGATGAAAATGTTTCTGGGTGATCTGTCAGACACCCCAAATGTTTGACATTTCTGCCTATTGTGTTTGCAATCTGTCAGTCAAAAGCAAAATTGATTCCAGTCAGCTGCTTCAACTTTTTCGTGTTTAGTCGCACCCACCAGCTGTATGACTTTAAAGGTGACCTATCATGCTTCCTTGAACAGGTTAGGATAGGTCTATGGGCTTTACAAAATATGTTTATTTCATTTTTTCCATAAAATCATTCTTTTGTAATGAAATTTTAGTCTGATCAGTTCTACATATTTTGAGAATGAGCTGTTGAAGGACTCATCACTTTAAATGCAAATAAGCTATCATGACCTCACAACTCATGTTTACACTCACATATGAAGATGGCTGCAAACAGATGCACAGTTAAACGACCGTACATATTTGACAAGCAGAAGTGGAGCTTCCCGCACAACCAACAAGGAAGCGACGAGTGGCTTCTGGATGGTAAGTTAACAAAACATTCATCTTTTCCAGCATCCATTGTACAGCGCATACAACAGTAAAACCAGCTGACCAAACATGCTGGAGATCAGCTTGTGTCGCTAGGTAACGGGCTGGACTTCATTTGTGTCGCTAGGTAACGGGGCAGTGCCTGCTGATTTATGTTACATCCCAGAGATTTTTAAAACGGCTCATTTTACAGACATCAAACGACGTTCACTTTTTGCCAAAAAACAACTGTTTTCAGGAGCAGATGAGACACAAAGGGAAGTACAAAATGTAAAAAAAAAAAACAATGAATTTTGCATATTAGGGCCCGTTTAATCATTAATGGCTCATCATAAAGGGGTTCAGTGGAAACAAACAGACAGGATTTAAGGACTTAATCTGAGTAGGATATAACTCTTTTGAAAGAAAAGTAACAGGACAAAAACTAAAGAAAAAAACATCTTTAAAATACAAAAACATTAGTTTTTGTATTTTAAAGACACTGCTACATCTCATTTTCAGCATTCTGAAACAAAAATCTTAAACACAATAAAAGTCAGATTTCAGATGAACTCACTGTCTGAATTAATCTATTTGTTGCTACTTTAATGCAAACTACCCCACATAAAAAGAAACCCACATCTTTCTCCAGACCTTGCAGGGGAAAACCTCCCACTCATGCTGCCTTCTACCTGCCATTCAGCATAAAGTTGGGTCAAACCCCAAAGCACATCAACAATAAAGCATCCTATAGAAAAACAGCCTGATGTATGCATGGTGCATGGGGGGAGCTATACATTCTAATATGAAAATACAATTAAGTGAACTGATAATTATAGTGAAAATAAACCTGCAATTATGTTGTGGAGGACTAAGACTTGAGCTGATGGGAAGTAATAGCTGGTTGTGGAGAATGCTGTGGTCACAATGTTGTTCATCTGTGAAGAGCTTGGTAAAGTCACAAGTGCAACTTTTAAATAGTAAATCATTAGTTTCACATCCCTCTGCAGCTGATGAGATTGATAGCTGCCGTCTAATGGGTGAATGTTTTTGTTTACCTCAGGATAAAACCTACAAAGTTTTAGACGTAGATGTAGTTTGTGCAGAAGTATTTCCTGATTTAAATAAATGACTGTGATTAAGATTGGAGGACTTATGAAAACACAAGGAAACTTTGGCCAAAAAGATTGATGATTGATTTTGTAATCATATAATCAGAACTATATTAATTATTTGGACAAGGAGAGAGCTGAAAAAAGTTAGCAATAGGTTCAGAGTTCAGATTTTTAAAAATGTTTTAAAGATGATTTTTCAAACCTTCCTGTTTTATCCAGGTTTAGGAACAGCAAGAGACTTTGATCAATATCTGATGATATTGATAAGGTTTGTAATACACATTTAGCATGAAGCTCTATGACACGATTTCTATAGAGCGGAGTTAGGGATGAGTGTGATGGCCAAATCCATGGCCACACTCTGAAGTCGGTAACTCTTTTATGCACAATTTGTTTTTCATTCAAACACAACACTTTAGTTTCAGTAAAACATTTATTAGTTGATTGGGATACATTTGTTCTTTATGTTGGCGCGCACATTTAGTTAGCATGTGTATTTATATCAACTTAAGTTTAATTTGTTTGCTTGAGACTGACCTTTTGTTTGTGTTTTGCCGGTACTTACCTGCCTTGGAGTGGCCAGACAAAAGATGGGGGCCAGGGCTCAGCAGGCTTAAATGCTGATTGGACTACACCACTAGTTCCTGCTGGCAGGGGAAATTTGTAATTTCTTTGTTTAGATAAGTTTTGTATTTAAGTAAATATTAGTATTTAAACTTTAATATTTTTGATTTTCATTTTGAGAGTCTTTAGTTTAGCCAAACTTAGCTGTACTGTTATTTGTTTTTGTGTTTGTAATTGTATTCTGTTTAGTTACCCCTATTGTGTCTTAATTGGTCTGATCAGCCAGTATATAAACCCCTGTGTGTCATTTCTTTGTTAGGTCAGTTATGTTTGTTTGTGCAGCCAGTTTGTTTACATTTTTTGCCTGAGTTCAGTTTTGTTTCTTTGACCTCTTTTTATGAGCTCAGTTCATCTTTTTGTCATTTTATAATCTTTGGGTTAAAATAAAAAACCCTATTTTTCTAATTAATATCCTGTGACTCCTCCTGTTTTAACTCGGTCCATCACAATGAGCCTTTATCATTTATCATTTGTTGTGATCGATTTCTTGCCATACATTCCAATTAATAATGTATTAAAACTGTATTGTCGAGTTTTTCACTGCTTTCTTCACCGTTTCTTCAAAGTGAGCATCAATAAATATCACTAAGTTTGAAAATATGATTAAATACAGTTACCAGGTGGACACAAATCACACTTCTTTATGTGACTGGTGTCATAAAGAAGCATATTGCAAATGGGAATGTTTTTTAAAAGCAGCATTTGTTTTTGTGGGGAAATTATTGCTGTGCCATGCAGTCACAGCCATACAGGGACCTAAAAAGAAGCAATAAAGTTATTATTGTCACTTTTGCCGTTATGAAAGTAGTACCCCAAATTATCGTGATAAAATTTCCCCCCTAACTTGTCTAGTAATTGATTTTGTCTGATGATATTAGTCAGTTTGTTCTGTTATCTAACAAACTAAACTAAAAACAAGTTGATAATTATCTGCCTGTGGGACACCTTCACAGTGTCGTGGTTTGGTTGTTCTCGTTTTGTAGTATTGTGGCAGCAGAGTTTGAGAACATATGTTGCTATTTTGGTATTTGGAAAGTTTTTTTCTCCTCGTTCCAGAATACAACAGATCTCTTTAATTTGTTAAGACATGACAATTTCTCTGACTTTCTTTAATCTTTAGGTACAAAATATTTAAAAAAATTTAAGTCATAAAAGACTTTCCATCTTTGCAAACTAATATTAAGCAGCTTTTCATGTTGTGAAGTTTATTAAACGTGTCCTCAGGTGATGAGAGAGCCGACCTGCCAGCTGAAACATTTTTAAACTCCCTGCTGGAAACCATCAGTTTCCACCAAAGTGTTTGCAGGTAAGACGCACTTAGTTGTTCCTGCAACAATCCATGTTATATATTCTGTGCCATTGTGCTTCTTCTGTTGGAAAGTCTGTGACAGGCACTGTGCCGTTTTGAGGCAATAACGGAGAGCTGGAGATGGTGCAAACGAGCAGCTGTGGCAATATTTCCAATATTTACTCTCCTCCTCTGAATGCAGTTGCTCGGGCCTTTGAGGAGCAATCAAACATCCGGAGATGGTCGCAAGATTCTCCCTTTAAGCCACAAGGTTTTATTTGAGAAAGAATACCTTCTGTTCATAGGATTTGCAGCCATTTCATTTGAATCCATCTGTTTTTAAGGTGAAAAACAGAGAAGAGGGGGAGTGATAAAAAACAAACAACACATAAAAGCGTTTCATTGAACTGAGCGTGTTTGTGCATCATATTGTGCTTTATGTAATGTAGGTCAGTGTTCTGCACAGCACCAGATAAGACGCAGGGAACAAGTGTTGTGTGTACTTACAAGCAAATATCTGTCAAAATAGCAATTGACAAATCTACAAGAGCCTTCCCTCTCTCTCTTGCGAGCTCTCGTTTTGCTTTTTTTTTTTTTTTTTTGGCTGGAGAAGTGCTTCCTTCGTCATTAGCATTTTGGAAAAAAGGGCCAGAGATTTGGGCCTATCTGCCTCCACTCGCTGCCGCAAAGCCAGTCTGGCCCAGGTTGTTATCTGTACACTACAGAGGTGCAGCTGTTTAGCAAATGGATTTGCAGATTTTTAAAGGGAGATGAGGAGTAAAAAAAGAAAAAAAAAAAAAAAAGAGGGGGAAGAATCAGGTATTCACAGCAATGTTCCCCAAACTGGCATTTTGTGCTCATCCTTGTGTGTGTCTATGTGTGGAAATGGGTGTGCATGAAAGTGATTCCGTATAAATCTTTACCTCCTGTTTTCTGAAGCCCACATTATTTTGGGAAATGGCACTAAACATAAAAAAAGCATGAAAAATGCTTATTCTCTCTTTCTGTGCATTCCTTTATTCAGTTTCCAGACTCCTGAGGGGCCTTTTCTTCCCCCAGCGCGGGCGCCGTCACCGCTCCTATTGCCTAACTGGACCCGGGGATGCTGGGAGCTGAAGGAGGAACGAATGGGGCGCTTTAGGTGGAGCAGGATGCTGCTGCTGCTGCTGCTGGGTTCAGCTCTGCACTGGCAGGAGCATCTCTTTTGTCTAGCTCAGTCCCAGAAAGCCTGGTGCACACGTGGAGGAATCCTGGCTGGATCAAGGGCCCCCATGGGAGCTAGAAGGGCCCCAAGCCATTGGAGACTCTGAGGGTGGTTGGCTTTCTGAAGTAGGGGAATGTACATTATGCAGACACACACATCGTCACACACCTCTCTGAACACACATCACTTTGTTTTCTCCTTCATGAAGGCCATTCAACTCTAAATCAGCTCAGGGGCTTTGATAAAGTCATTTGTGGTTTTCAGAGTTACTCAGTTACATTTACTTGAGTACATTTACTGGAGTAAATGTAATTGTCCAAGGCGAACACTGTGAACACTGTCCAAGGCGCAATAAGTCCTAAAAAGTTTATTGTACTTTTTAGGACTATTATGAAGTATTTCTACTTTCATTTCAGTAACATTTCTGGATTTTCTACCCACTGAATGAAGATCAAACATGTTTTAACCAAAAATTCACCAGACACACACCTGCAGTTTCTGTTAAAATTTTATTAGTTTTTTATTGGAAAAAACTGATTTGGATCTTTTTTTAATTTTGGCTGATTGTCATTTTTTTGTTACTTCTATAAATTATTTTCATTTCCGTCCTTAAGATACCAAAATTTTCACCTAAGTTTATATTTTGGTCTGTCTGATGATTTAATTTTTAAATATTAAAGGATTGATAATTTGATCAGTTACTCATTTCTTGAGTAGACGTTTTACTCTTACTTGAGAAATTTACTGGACAGCTACTTTTTACCAGTGGTGGAGAAAGTAATCAAAAAATGTACTTAAGTAAAAGTACAAATACAAAGACAAAAATGTACTCAAGTAAAAGTACCACATTAACATTTTACTTAAGTAAAAGTATAAAAGTACTGGTTTTTAAAAATACTTAAGTATTAAAAGTAAAAGTACTTGCTGAATGCAATACCTAGTCGCTAATATCATTAAGTGAACCGATCGTATTTAATTTTAATATATCAGAAATGTGCCATTTTAATTAACAATGCCACAGATAAAACATGTTTTTATTGAGTTTACTCTGTAACATAGTTTAGACTTAGACATTTGATTCTATGTATCATAATTTCAGGGTTGGAAACATCTTGTCTCCTGTCCTAACATAGCATGAACTTCACTTTTTTTTTTTTGCCACTAGTGGCTTTTATTTTGAAAGAAATCCAACTGGCAGTGGAGGACATGGAACCAAGGAGCCACGTAGCAGAGTTGTAGTCTAGACCACCAAACCCGAGACCAAATCAAGACAAAGACCAGCACCTCGCGCTACATGACACAATAAAATTAAGTGCACCTATCAAAATTGTTTCTCAAATTGATCTGAAAGATCCACATTCCCATAAAAACACCTAGATATTAAATACTTAGAGCTGAAATAAATGTAACCAGTATCAATTCAAACTCTTCTTCATTCTGTTTTGCTTTCATCTCTGTGCCACAATACACAGAGGTCTCCTGCCATCCCTAAAAAAATAACGCCCTGGCCGGTTGCCCATATTGCCCATGTCAGAAACCACAACTGTCTGCACCATTAAACATAGCAATTAACGGTAAACAACACTCAACTATGAACACTGCCCAAGGCGCAATAAGTAACCAAGCAGAAGGAGCACCGTGACTGTTTTCATCCTTCCTCCTGCTATGTCTGTCACCATGACAGGTGACGAAAACAAAGAGCAATGAGCATGCTCTGCGTTCTTACGTTCTTGTTTTATTTATTCGCCAATTAAATAAATATATATATATTAATGAAATAAAATAATAGCTACTGCAGTGTACGCAGAGCATCACAAGAACGACTCTCAGTGAGGCTTCAGATCCATCATAACCTTAGTAAAGATCCGTCCAGAAGAATCGGATCGTTCCTGAATGTCATATCACTTTATTGCACTTTGGTCACAGCGTTGTCCCATATATGCGACACCTCAGTCAACACCTCCACACAATAATTCAGTGCATGAGTGACAACTTTTTTTCATCGCAGTTGCAACATGTGTCTCTGTACAGCTAGCTTTGCTAGCATCACGTCCACAGATCTTACCTTTCTTTAAGATTTCCTTCCAAGTGACGCTAAAAGTTGGATGAAGTCCCCACTGTCTGTGAAAGCGAAGCGCTGCTGATTTTACATGTCGCCATATCTTATGATTTATGCAGCGCTACTATATTACTGACGATCATTAGACAGACATCTCCTCCTGCTCAGAGGAAACAACTGCGCATGTCTTGGAGCTTCGCCTGCGAGTAAAGGTGGAGGCGATGGGTGACAACAGACACGTAAGTCACGTTATTGCTTGGATTTTACGGCGCCACCTTAAATCCCTGAACTTCACATTTTAACGGAAAAAAAGCGCAACGCGATATAACGAGTAACACGACAGTTTTGCAGAAATGTAGTGAAGTAGAAAGTACAGATACTTACTGTAAAATGTAGTGGAGTAAAAGTAGAACGTCCCCATTATTAAATCTACTTAAGTAAAGTACAGATACATGAAAATTGTACTTAAGTACAGTAACGTTACTTCCCACCACTTTTTACTTTTACTTGAATAAAAACATGTTGAAGTGGTGCTACTCTTCCTCAAGTAGGATTTTTGCCCACCTCTGGTGTTTTCCTCCTCAGCAAATGATTGCAAACTGAATATTTAAAAAATTCAGGCAATTTTGGGGTTTCTTTAAAGCTTGAGCGGGCACTTCAGCTTACAGCTGAAACAGTTTCCTATTTTCAGTTATTTGAGTTTAAATATAAGAAACTTAGCAGAGGTTTTGAAACATCAACTCCTCTAATGTCTCAGAAGGATGTAAGTCAGTTTTGATGCGTACCAAGGTTGAATAGTGCATGTATGTTGGGATCAAGAGTGTGAAATTCACAGTGTTCTGCTGTTTCAGGAACGATTTACTCCTGACTTTTAACATTTTTGCTTCTCAACAGGATCAGCTAATAATTTGAGAACCAACCTTAATTGTGCTTTAAATCACCAGATAATCACTTGTCTAAATTATTATAAAATGAGAAGCGCAGATAGCAGAATGTAGTGTGACGTTAAGATATGTTGCCACTTTGTCGTTGCATCTGTTTTGCAGCAAAGGCACACATTAAACATAAATTGAGTTTGAGAAATGCATGTAAAAAAATCCTTAGCAGCTTGTTTGATCTATTTCTAAGATGATGAACGCCAGTGTCACGCACAAAGTAATGAAAAATACAAAAGAAAAACAAATGTACAACAGGTTTCTTGATGTAAATCTAGCAAAAAATTTAATAATTGAAAAGTTATTTGCATTTACACATCAAAGGACATTTGTCCTTTATCCTGAAGTGACTTTCTACTACAGTTGAAAGAATTTGCATCACAGCATGCACTATCTGTTGGTGCATCTACAGACCAAAAGGTGGAAGTTTTATCAACAAGCCAATCATGAGTCCAGTCAGTTTAAAATAAGGATGATCTAATTATGTAGCACATTTTAACCGTTTCATGCATAGTGGTCACTACAGTGGACAGTCATCTAAAAGCCATTTTCTTGTGCTTCTTGTGGATTTTTATGTTGTCACGCCCAGCTCAAAGGCGAGGACAAAAAAGGGAGACAGACGAGCGGATCTATAGAAACAATAATTTATTTGATGACCAAAATACGCTTCGGGAGATCAAACCAGCCAGTCAGAGAGAAGTGTGGACCAATGCTGCTCGTTCCGGTCTTGTCCGGAGGGCAAACAAGCAGACAGTGACTGACTAGACGTCAGTATTTATCATCTGCCGGTGAGCACAATTAACGGCTTCCTGAAAAGAAACCAGAAAGCACAGGACTAGAGACACCTACTGGAAAGGAGGGGATCGTCACAATGTTATAAATGCACAAAGACCACTGAAGTGGACACTAATGCATCATAAAATACACCATCAGCTACTGGCCATCAGCTGCAAAAGCAAGAAATTATTTTTGTGAAATCCAATATGGCCGACAGATAAAAAAAAAAAAAGCACCAACCCGGTCCCTCCTTCTACTGTAGACGACTCCTGCAGATAAAAAAAAAAATGGCATCAGATAACCCCTAAAGAACAATACTACTGATGTATTTTTCAAATAACTTTGTATCTGGAGAAAATTACAATTGATCACCTAAAAAATAATAAAATAAAAAAGCATTTTTTATTTTACAAAAATATTTTTCCTACCTTTTCTTTATGCCTTAAGAATTTTTTTTTAAACAATTCCTGACACAAAGGATCATAATTCATACATAAAAGGGTTAAACAGCATATTTTAATTAGGTTAACGTACAATTTTAATAAAATGTAATTGAAAGAGGAGACTGTACTGTGGCTGCTAGACAAAAATACTGAAAAACCCCACAAATGAATAGATTTGTTGGGATGAAAGTTTCATTTTCCAGCAAGATTTTGCACTTGTGCTCTGTATCAAAAGTATTATTTTAATAACAGCTGTATGATTATAGTTTACTGGTTTATTCTGTGAATCTGTGGCGTTCACAGGAAGATTAGAAACACCTGAACCGACAGTGCAGGTGAGCTGAAGGCCGCTCTTAAAGCAACAGGCCTCCTTAACACCTCAGATTTTCCTCAGGGTGGTGACATCCATGCAGTTCTGGAAAGATGCTCTTTTAATTTTTTTTCTTGTATTGTGTAATATTCAAATTGCACAAGAGGTTGAATTTTCTGTTAATCAAATTTACAAGAGATAAATGGTTGAAATGTTTGTTATGAATCAAAATAAGATCCTGAATTAAAATGTTTGGACTGTATTGCTGTCATAAATAAACTGCCTGTAACTGAACCAAATCAGAACACAATGTTTTCATGATTTTTCTAATGTATTTATGCATCCTTGATGCATGTCTTGTTAAACATGACTTCATTTTTGTGTTTATTGTGACTCTGACTTTGTTTCTGAAGCACGCCTGATGTGCAGAAACACATCCACACCTTATGCTGCAGCCTCAGGCTCTACCAGGAGGTGTCGTAGGATAAACCACCGCATGGCAGATTTCGCTTTCTGCAGGGAGACAAGTGACTCTGACGCTCACATAGATTGGTTAAACTATTATATTTCCTCATTTCTAGAGGACATGGCTTGCTCTCACTGTTGGAGAAATATCTATGATAATCAGGAAACCAAAGTATAAAAAAAATGCCTGCATAAAATATGAACTCAATTTGTTCCAGTTTCAACTCAAAATCAGTGGTAAATGTTGTAAATTCTGTTTTTTACATCGTGTTTATTAAGATATGTCTAATCTTTATTGAGCATAAAATGCTATGCACATTTTTAAGTTTATTAAAGGAGATTTTTTTTATGAGGAATGAATATTGTACCATCTGTACCAGCAACAGTAAATCAATCCCTGCATGTAAGTTATTCATGCTGTCTCGCAGCCTTCCCACTCATTCATTCTACTTAACATGCCCAGAGTTTGTCGGCGGCAGGAATTTGTCCCACTCCGGTTTTATGGATAAATTCTGAGTCCTGTTTTTCTGCTGCAACAGAACCTAAAGATTATTTCATCCTATAGCGGTCTACTCCCCGTGTCAAGTATGTAAAGTTATTTTAAGAGTGCATTTTCAGTTGATTTCATCTGTAATTCAGCAAACATCCTGCCTCCGGTGCTGTGGAAGTTCACAAGAACTAATTCCAAGTTCAGCTCATAAAGATTAAAACTGAATAATTCATGTTTATAGTTCACAACTTGAAAACTCTGGAGTTAACTTCACTTGCTCCAACGTGAACTAATCCGTGCTAATTTATCTACTTTTAAAGAAATACATCCGGCTACAATAAGAAAATAAATATTGTTTTGCAAATGTTAAATAAAAAAAACAACTTTGTGAGCACAAATGAGAGACATGAGGATAATAATAAGAACATGTTGTCTAAGAAGCAACACCATGTAGAGTTTAAGGCAATATAAAAGCAGAGGAAGCGAAATAATGAGCATCAAAGTTGTGGATTAAAGATGTTTTACGGTAAATGTTTGAGGGTGGATCAAAGATTTTTAAGATTACTAGACCCTGTAACATTTTACTATTTAGCTCAACATACATTGAAACTAAAAAATATAGATGTTTCTTTTAAAAATGTGTATGCATGAACATGTTTTTCATGTTTGTCTAAATTTAAGGTTGTCCTAAAGCCCAAAAACATTGACATTGATATGAAAAGCAACGGAAAACTTGCTTGAGTTTCAACGGGCAAATGTTTTTAGTGCTAATACTCCCCTTCAGCGCATGCTGTCCTGGGCAGAGAGCCAAAAAACTGCTCCGGTGTTTTGAATCACTTTTTTTTCCTATATATGTTGCATGTTATCTACTGAGGAGGAAATTAAGAGACATTTTGTTTGACAGCACTAATCCAGTGGTAACTCACCATCATGTTGGATTAACTAAAAGTTTGTAAAAAAAGCCGACTTTAAAAAGTTCTGATAGCTTTCAGCTAGTTATGTTTGCTCTGGTTCTGACCAGCATTATTATTATTTTTTATTATTCTTTGTGCCGAGACAGAATTTTACATTATTGAGCTGTGAGGTGACGAAAGTGTCACTTTTCTACAAGTAACCCAAACCTGTGTTTTACTAGAAAGGTTTCTGCTGCAAAACGTTATTCTGAGGACGCCGTCTGTCATGCCACTCAAACTTTACGAGTTCATTTGCAGTTAGTTTCCCACAACACAACAACGTTTTACCCCAAAAAGTCCCTTCAAGCTAATTCCACACACGTGGTGGATGGGAGAATTTGTGGCTCTTACACTGAGAAAAAACACAAAAGTCTATGCTGCAGTTAATTATAATTCGTAAAGCAACGCATGGAGAACGTCTTATGGATCATTTAAATAAAGTTACCCATGGACATAATCAGTACACATTTTAAACTAACAGGGGAGCAGAAAAAAAATCTGCAAACTACGGAGAAAACAGAGTTTTGTTTGAGACGATTTGCATTTCTGCACAACAGACACCAATCTGGGATCATTTTAATGGTTTGGCTGTTGACTCGCTGCTAGTTATCTGGCTTAACCATGATGAACTATCATTTTATTTACCTTCACAAAGCTCATCCATTTCACATGCTTAGCTGGATATTTGGGTAAAGAGTGCTCACTCTGTTCTTTTTCTTTGCAGGAAATAACGTCCAAGAAATCTGTTTAGCAAAATTCATCTAGAGATTTTTCTTGAGCCAGAAAAGAGTTTTAAAATTTCCCATCAAATTTGGAAAATAGCTCAAAGTAAGATATATATTTGTATAATACGTAAGATTTTTAAGTTTTATGATTATATATAATTTCTTTTCTAATAGAAAAACAGGTTTATGTTCAGTTTGCTTTGACATTCGTCTCTCTGGCTCCGTTTAGCAGATGCGCATTGACAGACTTTTACTTTCCGTCATTTGTTATGCAGTTTCCGTCAACCTCCCTGAAGTGTTTATCTGCAGAAACACCTTCGACCTTTGGCTTCGATGCTCTAAAAAGTCAAAGTGATTATTTAACTCCTGGGTGCCTCTCAACAATTACCAGCACACAGGTTGATTAATGACAGATGATGCCGCCGTCTATTGCAGGCAGATTAATTCAGGTTAGGCTCCATGATCAGCTTCATCAGGTCAAATATTCATTTTTCTGCAAAGTAATAAAATGTACTGAAAGTTTGTCTCAACAGATGCATCGCCTTGCATTTGCCATCAGTGTAATTGAATTGGCTATTGTGTTGATAAATACTTAAATGGCAGCTAAGGGGACAGTAGGTGTTCTGTGTAATGACTAAACTCGCTTCCTAAAATTAGCAAAGAAATCTATTCAAACGGAGAAGAAGAGGTGTGCAGGTGTCTCTTAATTTTATTCATCTTCTCCTTTGCAGAGCCATTAGCGGGTTTTGTCTTTGCCCAGTTGCCGTGTGGGCGGCCGAGCGAACAATTAAACTATTGTTAAGACAATTGAGAACTGATAAAACTGTTTAGATGTTGGCGTACTGTAATTACTATTAAACCATTTAACCTTTAAAATATTTTCAGCTGGAGTTCAGGCAGGAGTTGGAGTAAAAGTTGAGGGTTTTTTTGAAACAGAAAAAAAAAAAGAAGTGTATTTGCAGTAATTTATCTTACGCCTTTAAAAAAAAAAAGTTAATTTCACTTCCAGTTTGCTCTGTGGGCAGCAAGAGATCAAGTTTCTGTCAGTGTGGAGGAAGAATAGAAGCAGCAAAAAAAATATTATTTTCTGGTCTTCCTGTGTGGCTCTAACAGATGCCGCCTGTCCACGTGCGCCGCCCCTCTGCCAGAAATATCAGGCTGGAAATTAGGAGAGGCGATGTATAATTTAACTGAACAAGTGACAGTTCATCTGCTGCGGCAGCAAAGAGCCACAATAGAAGTGCATCTCGATGTCGGAGATCCAGGCTCGCCTCGAGCCATCGCCTCCTCCTTAAAGTTGGAGTAGGAAGGAGGGAGGGCGGAATGAGGAAAGAAAACACCAACACGCACTTCAGCGGGAAAACAGAACCTCCAGTGTGGCATAATGACTTTTCAGTGAAACAATAAGAAATAAATACCTCGGAGCTCCTCTATTAGTCAACACTTAAAAACCTCCCCTTTTTTTCTGCCTCTTTCCGACTCCCTCTCGCTCTTAATGAGCCTCTTGTTGGAGAGGTAAGCAGGGCGGCCGCGGCGTAACCGCAGAGGAGACGGCTCGCTGTAATCACACACAGGCTTGCGCTGGAGGAAGGTTGGATTATCTACTTTAGGGCATGTGGAGTGTTTAACATGATGCTCCTTCCCTTCTCCACTAGACAAACACTAGCCTTTATTAATGCCATTTGCTGACTGGAGTCACCTCCCCCCTCCAGCCCTTCGCTTTCTTCCTGCCTCCCAAAAAAAAAAAAAAAAAAAAAAAATCTGGATTTTTTTATTTATTTATTTTTGATTCAAGCGTCAGTGCAAATTATTGCAGCCCGCTGTTTGGAATTACAAGGTAAGGAAGCTAAATGAAGATGAAGAATTGGAAAATGTTTCCAGTTGGAAGAATGTTGATTACCAGGGCCGAGGTCCTGGAGGATTCCCGACTATTTATCCTCATATTTTGGGCTGCCTCTCCCTTCCCACTCCCCTCCACGCTTCTCCTGGGGCCTTAGAGAAGCAGCTTGCACTCAGCACTGCCAAAAGAATTTATTAGAGCAAATGGTATCGTAAGCCCTATGGAAGGCATACCTTATGTGAAGATTTAAAAGATATTAGGAGGATGGCACAGGCGGGAACCCAGGTGTGCCTGGTAATAACCATTGTTTTGAGTGTGTATGTGCACACCGGTGGGTGTGCGTGTGTTTACATGTGGCTCAGTGTCTGTGTTTGTAGAGCTTCTTCCTGCAAAGGCAAGAGGAGGAGCATAATGCACTCAAGACAGCAGAACAGACTGCTTCTGGTGTGTACATACAGCACGCATCCTTAAAGCCAACCTGAGGTGAAGTACTCAGGTTCCTCATTTACACGCAAACCACAACGCTGCCTTTATTAGCCAAAGTACTAAATTATTGTATATACAGCTCTGGAAAAGACCACTTAAAATGATCAGTTTCTCTGATTTCACTCTTTGTAGGTTTATGTTTGAGTAAAATGAACTTTATTATTTTATTCTATGAACGACTGACAACATGTCTCCGAAATTCCACGCGAAAATTTTATATTTATTTGCAGAAAATGAGAAATGGTCAAAATAACAGAAAACATGCAGTGCTTTCAGACCTGAAATAAAGCAACAAAAAAAAGGTTCATATTCATTTAGAAACAACACTGAACTCAGGAAGAGCTCAAGAATATTTTTCCATAACTGTATATTACATTATATTAAAGGTGTGCTGATCGATCGGCCACCGATCATAATCGGCCGATTTCCGTGAAAGAGTGTATGATCAGTGAGCACCGATCACGGTCTCTTGTTGCTGGTCACACAAACCGTATGACTGCTTCTCATTTCTCAGCCTGCCTGTGCAGCTGGTCTCCTCTTTCCTTCACTCTGCGCAAACGCAGCAACAAATCCTAAGCGATGTGGAACTATAACGCACTGAGTGAATGGGGAAGTTTGCGTGTTGCAGCGGACAATTACCTCGGGGGTGAAAGCACGTCAAAATGCATCAACACAACGAAGCTAATACGACATAAAAACAATGCCATACTTGACGGAGTTTGGCTACATCGAGGCTCACTGCAGTATAAAAGACATATTGTGGATCAGATAGCAGGTAAAGCAGCGCACAGCTACAAACACTCACCCGGATTAGCATGACGGTCAGAAAGCTAAACAAATAACCCGCAAAATTATTTAAGTCTTCGAGCTGCGATATAAGACGCTGGTTCTGCTCTCGCTGCTGAACCGCTGCTACGCTAAAGGTAGTAATATTTCACAGACGGAGCGCCGCTTCTGCTCCACCTGGTAGTGACTCTCACACCGAACCTCTGCTTAAAGCTGCAGCATCTAACTTAAAAAAAATACATTTTACATACGTATTAAAACTTTCGCTGTCCTAACATGAGACAGATAATCTCTAAAAAAAAATAATCGATCTCCTCCCTGCTCTGCATAATTACTCCGCTCAGTCAGAAACAGCCACTCAGAACTAGCTAGTAATCAGCTAGCCGCCATGCTATCAGGAAGTTTTCATTCAGCAACTCAGGATTGTTTATTGTAATGGATCCTGTATTTGCCTTTGAATGTTAAGTTTTATACTTGAATTTTTTTGGCAATGTTGAGAGGTTTTATTTTGGCTCTTTGCATTATTTAGCCTCTTCATAGCCTTCATATGTTATCAGTCTGTTAAAGATAGTATTATTGATAGCAGTACAATTTGCACAATGCCTGTTTTGTTTTGTTTTTTTCTTGGAAAGAGCTATTAAAAACAAGTTTTTGTCTAAATTAAGGTGAATTCATGGTTACTTTTTCCACATAATGTAACCGGTAGTGTTTATAATAAAAAATAAATAAATAAAAATAATTATGTGATCAGTATCTGTGATCGGTATCGGTAATCAGCCCTCATGGGTGATCGGTATCGGCAGGAAAAAACCTGATCGGCACATCTCTAATATATATATATATATATATATATATATATAAGGTTTTGTATAAAGCAATTTTGTCATGAGAGCCTTTTCGACAATCTTTGAAAAAAATCAAGCTCCTCCCTGAGCTCCTGTAGTGATCTGTAAAAATGCTCCACTCCCTGTCAAAATCAACCAATCAGAGCCTTGAGGAGGGTCTAAGCGCTGTCAATCACTCTCATGTACTTGCTGGTCAATGTACTACATTCCAGGAATGCTGTTTATCCACCACTATCACTGGTGGTCATGCTAACTAGCTTTAGCATTCCTGGCAGACTGCTACTGGGAAGAAGCTGTAGCCCAGCAGAGAGAGAGGTTTGTGGTTGTTTAACGACACGACAGGAAAAGGTTTATACTTCTGTAAAGTGATCCATCAGTTTTTCCCTTTAGTGTTTGAAGAACTCATAAAGTTCAAATAAAGTGGAAGGAGAAAGGATGCAGGAAAAAAGGAACAACTTAATGAAACAAAGTGGATGAAAACTGATCCAATCTCATTATAGGTTAAGCTAAAAGTGCAGCATCTTCGTTTTTAATTCATTGTTAAAGAAAAACTGAAGGTAAAAAGTGAAATTTGTAAAAGAGATAAAGTAATTCTGGTTTCATCATCATGTTTGTTCTTTAACATGGAAAGTACTCCCTGCTCAATTCTTCTGTGCTGTTTTTTATGTGCATCCTCTGTTTTCTCAAACCTCCAGTCAGCCAAAATGAGCCTGTTTTCCTGGATGTTTCTTCCTGTTGAAAGGGAGTTTTTCCTTTCCACTGTCGCTACATTCATGCTCAGCATGAGGAATCGCTGCAAAGGTAACAACTTGATACAACTGAAATCAACTGCGTTTCCATCAGACAGAAAACTTTCCCAACTTTAATAAAAACCTGGACTTTACTGCATTGTTTATCAACAACAATTAAATTGGAATGTATTTAAATCTGTATATATATATGATAGGAATGAATTTAATATGCACGTCTGTATATGAACTAGATATTTTTTGTTACTTGGTAATGAATAAAAAAAAGAACTCAATTCAAACAATCCCTTTATATATATATAGATTTTATAGATTTTCAAATATAGATTTTGATATATTGTTGTTAAAAAGCAAATATCAGTGCAGAATAATAGATGTTTTTAGAGCACAATGTATTAAACTAAAATACATTTTTGTTTCACAGTTACAATAAACATCTAAAATATCTAAAATAAATAAATTTTACCCAAATAAACGGGATGATAACGCAAAATGTAAAAATCAAATATATATAAATTCAAATAAAAAAAAGATAAATGAAGTTAATAAAATTAATAAATATAAGTGCATATCTAAGGACAAAAATCTAAAAATAATAGGATAATAATGCTACAAATAAAAGAAAAAAAATTAACTTTAAAGAAAATATATAAATTGTTCATGGAGTTTATTTTCTGTTTTTTTTTCCTCAGCATAAAAACATTGTAAAACCTGAACTAATAACATTTTAGAAAACTCGTTTCAGGTTTTCATCTGCTGCACTTATTAAAAATGTACGTTGATTCAGAGAAAATTAAGTTTTTTAAGTGTATTTTTGTAAATAGCTGTGGCCCAAGCCCCTGGATGTACACAGCACCAACATTTACCGTGACATAACATTTTTTTACAATATATTTTCAGCAATCTACATGTAATTGCTGAAATTTTACATTTAATTTCACCTTCATGCATGAAAAATGTTTAATTTGTTTCCATAAACTCAAACCATGTCCGTCGAAAAACTAAATTTCATTTGGCTCCAAAAAAAAAAAAAAAAAAAACTAAACTTGCAATAATTTCAGGCTTCCGTAGCGGCTGGAGCTGTTTTTGGTGTTTAAAATGCGTATTAAGTGTAGTAAGGTAGCAGCACCTTCCCCACATTATGCAGCTCAATTATTCCATGAGCAACACCTGCAAAACAAATTTGGCATTCAAATTTGCTAAGGATGATCAAACAACGCCGAAACACTGTCATTATTTCTCCCTCACACATTCAGCAGCAGCAGCGAGGGGAGGAGGAAAGGGAGAAAAAAACTCTAAATACTCCCGTTTTCTTTTTCCTTTTTTTTTTTTTTTCCACGATGCACTGAATTAACTATTCAGCTGGAAGCAAACTTCATTTTATAGGTTTCATTCACCTCATTTCCCAAAGTGTATTTAACTGCCGTTGCAAACACAACAACGTAAATCGATTTGGATCTGCAAAATCTCACCTGCTAGGAACAGAAGCATCTTCCTGAACTTTTTGAAGTTAATTTTCTATATATTGGACAACTTTTACATGGAAACTCCAAAAAAAAAAAAAAAAAAAAGAAGAAGAAGAAACCATTGTTTAGGCTGTGAAAACGGCAACCATTTTTTGCCCTTTTTCCTCGCACTCTGACGTTGGATAAAGAGAAATCAGCGCTAATGAATTGCGCCTCCCCGGATATAATTCTGTAATAGCTATAATCAGGCCGTTTTGAGCACATGAATATACATGGTCGGCATCAGCTGCAATCCTCTTGGTGGTCAATTTTCTTGAAGCTCTGCCAGTTGGGGAATATTCCTTCTTCCCGGCTCTTCCTTAATGTTATCAGGTAACACACACTGGTGTTAAATCCCACGACGAAATAAAAGCCTCCTTTTGGAAGCCTTCACAGCAGACAATGCTGCTCTCACCAAAAACCCTTTAAGTGTTCGTGTTTTAATGTCATTATGGCACCACGAAGCAGCAAACAGACCAGGCAGGAGGAGGGAGAGGGGAAAAGAAAAAAAAATAAAGAGAGAGCCATGGCTGGAAAAGAGAAAACCCTACACAAGACCTCAAGGTACATTTGCTCTGAGGAAAGACAAAAAGGCTCCAGCAATGGCAAAAACAAACGGGAACGGTTTATTACGTTTGCGCCGTGAATGGTGGAACAACGGCCTCGGCGGTGCTCGCTGACAGCTTCTAAAGCCGCAGATTTGTGCCCATTAGTCACACATTTTAGCAAGAAGGTGGTTTCTAAAGTGCATTGATGAGGATTACAGTTCTATCCTTTCCTGTCTTCCTTTCAGAGCGCAAACACCAGGCTGAAATCCTGAGATGCCAGGAGGTTTCTGCGAAGAAAAGAGTGGAGCAACTATTGTGTTTGTTTTCTCAAATGGCAATCCGTGGGGGTATTAAGAGGACTTAATCTGTGATTAATATTTTAATGATACAAAATAAGCAGCCGTTTCCTGAAGTTTACACCGTCCCACTTCACCGGTAGGTTTGTTTACGCGCCGAATGGAAGAGAGGGAGTGAATGCAAAACAGGTCTGGTCCAGATTACATGGTGGCACTCGGGTGCGATTGCACCACGAGGGATTTAAATAATCTCAGTTTGTTGAGTTGGTCATATTTTGTAATCATGGACTAGTTTTAACAGTTCTTATCCATGCTCTGCAAAGTGAGGATTAAAACAGTGTCAGTGAATCCATTGCGTCTCTTTCAGGCTTTATAAATCACTTTGTACAATTAAGATTCCTCCTTTTGGCTGAACTTGGATGCTATTCAGAACAAGGTGAAAGTTTTTGCTTGTTTGGGATTTAAAATGGAAAGCAGCAACTTGCAGGTGCAGACCAGATGCATGTTCTTGAGTTTTTCCTGTTCGCTGTTCTGACCAAGAGGAAAAGACATCAGCAATGCTGCCGCTAATGAAGGATTACCAGGCAAACCAATTCAATACATGGACTTCAGTCAGATCTCAGTCTTTTCAAGAGTTATATTAAATTTACCCCAAGGTAAAGTCATGTAATTCTCAGAGAAATGACTGAGTTAACGTGTTAAAGCTCATGTTAGGTTAGTTTGGAAAAGCAAAATCAGCTAATTTCCTTCGGTCAGATGAGACCAAAGTAGATATTTTTTACCATGAAGCTGCAAAATGTTTTAAGAAAACCGGACATCAGCGTGAATGACCTTTCACCAGCTGTGAAACGTGATGATGGAGGGATCATTTGTTTTTACAATTTAGCTTCGGAGAGTCAAATAAACCACAAACTTCTAGAAGAATAATGTCTAGAACAACGAAATGAGCCAAAGGCCAAATCGCATGATAATCTGGGTTTGTTTTTCAACTTGAAAACTTTGCATTTACCTTTGTGTACCAAACTATTCTCATGTTAAATGTCAAGCTGTCCAACAGCTGAAGTTCGGTGATCCAATAGTCCCAAACTCAGCAGCCAGACTATAAGAGAACGGCAGAAAAACAAAAACAGTCAAGGTGTCAAACATCAGACACATTGAGATGTTCAGAAACAAACATCTGCAAACTTCGATGAACTGAAAACTTGAACAAAAATGTACCTACCACAATGTAGTTCAAATAAGAGAAGGAATTATCTGATATTCTTCACAAAATTGATCTGCTACACGTGTTAAAACCTTTGATCTTATTTTCCATCAATGAAAGCGACTCTGATGACCCCTGGAAGCTCCTTTCTTTAAAACTGTCGTTCACTGGTGAGTCTGGAGCTGATCAATATTTTCACAGCTTGAAATGCAACAACATCTCATATTTTACAAACAATCTTGACTTTAATCACTTCATTTCTCACTGTTGGACAAAATTGTAGTATCTTTTATCTATACGGGCTTGAAATTTTATGCAATTCTAACCCTAAATGTTTTGACAGGGGAAATTTGATATTGAAATGAGAGTTTGCATCAAATTTATATTGCAAATTGAAGAATGACGATTTATTTTAAACAGTCATTAGAAGCTGTTCCACTGCATGGCATTTGACAAAATGTAATGTTTACCGTTTTTATGTCGTACTGAAAATGTGTGAAACAAATAAACTTTGTTTATTGAACTTTTTGATATGCTGTCCATCCCTTAAAAATTGCTTTTTTGGGATTTTATGTAATCACATTAGGAAGTGGGAAGAAAATTATATATTATTTGCAAATAAATCTCTGATGAGTGTGGCTTACATTCAGCCCTCTTTACTCTGATGCCTCCAAATAAAACTCAGTCCAGTTACTTTCAGAAGTATTTTTCACAGATAAAGTAACTTTTGAAGCCAGTTGGTTGTAGAAAACTAACAAAACAAAGGAGCAACAAAAGGTTTGAACATTTCAAGCCAATTTCCACCTTTACATTTACGTTAAATATTTATTGAGAGCGTTTGGTAATGATGTGAGCATCTAAAGAAGTCTGAGGTCGCCCGTCGCCCTGACCTCCATCTCTGCTGGTCGTTTCCCAGCAGAGCGATAAGAAACACAAAAACACAGCAGATAACCATCGGTGTCTCTGCTATCTTCCCTCAGAGGCTGAAGGCCCACATTGCCTATAATTGGATTTGATTTGGACTCCCAGCATCAGTTAGGGAGATTAAGGGCAAGCACAAAAATCCTTGCGATTCCTTTTCATCCAGATGACAAGCACGGCCTCACGGATCCTGAAAGGAATATTTGTGACGGAAGCCTTCATCGGGTCTTCAGCGCGAAGTGGCGAACAACCAAGGTGTGCGATAAAAACGTGGATCACTGCATCCTCCTTTTCCAGCTTAAAGTAAATATGCCGCTTTGTATATGATTGAGAAACTTGATAACTTCATGTTGTTTGTGCCAACTAAAACTGGTTAAAAGTTCTTCACGTATAGAAACAGGATCCGGCCAACAAAAGGCTCTGCGTCAAAATAATGGGAGACTTAACTCATTTTACTTCCTCTGCATCGCCTGTGGGGAAGAGGGAGGTTCTGTTCTGGCCTGATAAGTCATCTATTTAAATGGATCATCATTCTCACAGGTATGTAAATAAATAAAAAAGCATCCCATATTCCTCCCGCCTTTATTTCCACTCTTTTGAACAACAAGCAACGCTTACAGTAGATTAAATATCGGCATCAATAGACTTCCCCACGCTCTGGTGTCGTATTCTCTCTACCCCATGCCAAAAGACTAATATTAGTATCTCCAGAAAATAATCTCTCTTTATTTTGCAAGTTCCCTGCTAAGGCATTCACATTTATCAGAGGATTTAAATGCGGATGAAATAGTATATAAGCTGGATCCCCTCAGGAGAGGTTCTCATTCTCTTGTATTCTTTCAGACGAGGAGGAGAGGAAAAAGAGAGGGAGCAATGCTGCACCTTGGCGGAGAAAAAAGGGAGGAGGAGGATGTGCAGAGGAGGAGGAGGAATTAATTTTTCCCCTCTGGGAGAAACACATGCTGGATCTCGAGAGTCGGAGGAGAATCTTCCCATCTTGCTCTGATTGGCATTAAGAGGGTGGGGGGGCGGAAAGAACGAGAGGGAAAGAGATGCCACGGTTGTTACTAATGATTTATTGTCTGAAACGTGAACGGCGTTCTGTGGGTGCTCGTCGTTCAGAAACGTTCAGCAGATCCCTTTTTTTTTTTTTTAATCTATGGAAGCTTCGTTTTTGCTCCGACAAATTCATCATCAGCGAGCCAAACGAATAGAAGCACAAATACGACGTTTTTCATCTGGACCTGACGGATCTGCAGCAAAAAATTAGACTTTGAAATAAAAGAAAAGTTCCCACAGTCATGACCCCCCAAAGGTCACATTTAGTCTAATCGACAGCCTTAACACAAAACTACTAATTAATTCATCTAAATTGATCAGTCTGCAAAATATTAAATTGTCTCTGCAGCTAATTAAATTAATTCATCTGCTAAAAATAAAACACAAAACTGTCATTAAGTTGTAATTTCTGACCAATTAAGATATAAAAATAAATGTGGTGGGCACAGAAGAAACGTAAAAATATAGGAAAGTAAATAAGAAGAACAAAGCATAGAATCAGACTGAATAGATCTGTTATGGATCGGTCACATTGTCACTGATACCAAAGCTGGAATTTTTTTCCAATATCGGAACCGATACCGGTATTAATATCAGATCGGTTCATCTGTAGTTGGAACAACTAAATGTTTCCGGAAGGCGACTCGTGAGGTACAGAAAATGAACAAGTTTGTTCTCGAAAATCAAATCCTAATTAATGGAAAAGTGCCTCACAGGTTCCAGGAAAGTAACCAGCAAGTTTTACTAAAGTAATGTTACATTTTTGGGAAAGTAACGAGAAAATCCTATGAGCTTTGTGTATTAAGAATGTATACAATCCAACTTTAAGTTATGAGCGCGAGAGCATAACTTCAACAGTAACAGGTTACCATCATAATTTAGGCTGAAAATAACCTCTAAGTTCCAGGATGGGAACCAACTGAGCTCCAGAAAAATCAGGAAGAGTAGATTCCAGGAAAGCATAGGTTCGAGAAAAGAAATCTTTAAGTTCAAGGAAAACATTCTTTCAGCTACAGGAAGTAGCCTGTAAGTTTTCTGTCCTAGAAAAAAACTACTTTCAGTTGTGCATAATCTCAAAGTAATCTGCAGGTTATCAGAAGGTACTGAAAGTTTCAGGACCTGGATGTTCCTGGAAATTACCTTGAAAGTTCTGGAAAAGTATTCTACAAGTAGTGCCACATTATTAGTGCTGCTGTTGATTTTCTTTCAAATGAGTTCACTGCAGAAACACAAAATTTTATCAAGTATTTTTGTCTGTTTTCTAGTGAAAATATCTTAGTACAGCTGAACTAAGACACAACTAACTGCCAAGTCACTGGTTTTAAGTAAATAATTACTTAATATTGATTTTAAAAAGTACTAGTACTGGCAGACTGATTCGCTTATAACATGAGAAAAATGTCTTGTCAGCAGTGAAACATCTGCAACACAAACTTCCAGAAAACTTCAAAACAGCTGAAACACTGAATGTTTAAATCTATACTAACAGCATATAGTTGCTTTTGAAACATAATCAAGGAAACATTAATAATCTCATGTGTAAAGATGACAAAATGTAATGTTTCAATAATTACCTGTATTCTATGACTTTGTATTTATATGATGTGAAGCAATTTTTAATGCCTTGTTAATGAAATATGACAGAAATAACATTTTATTGATTCATTCATTGAAAGAAATTATAGGCTAATATTTTCACTAATATTAAGGCATTATTTACTTAAAACAAGCTTCTACATCCTGATGAAAAGTTACTTGTAAATTAGTTTTGTCTCATTTCAGGCGTGCAAAGATATTTGCACTAGAAATACTTTCAGATATTTTACGTGTTTGCAGTGTTGGGTGATTCACTGAGACCCTAACTTAAATTTTTCTTCACCAAAAGTCTAGAAAATAAAACATTAAATGCAGCAGGTAAACTTTTTAACTATCAAAAAGTTGAAATAAAAGTGAAATTCTTCCTAATCTTCCATGCGCTACAGATTGCTTGGTACTTCCTTGCATTCGCACCACAAGAGGGACGCAGGTTTAATCATACAGAGGAGCAGCATCCACCGTTCTTTACGTCGACACACCAAAATAAGGCAATTAATGGCCAGACGTCTAGCCAGACACCGTCCTCTGGGTGCCGACGGGAAGACAGAAGGCTGCAGAGCTGCACACAGATCAGCCCGTATTGACTCAATCTATTGACAAATGAATTTGGGGGCAAAGTCCTTCTGCGAGTTGTTGATTTAGGTGTCACAGTTCAGTCCCGTTAGTGCCAACGCTCACAGCACACATCTCCGTCTTGATCTGACAGCAAGCTGTGAGTTCAAATATTCCTTTATTAAAGTACAATATATCAGGATTCTAACATAATGCCGCATGTTTCCACAGCTCTGTTTGCCGGAGGAGAACGGTAAACTGCCTGCAAACACCAAGCGTGTCACAGAGAGCCATTAAAAATTCGGATATAATGGCTGTGAATTCGAAATGGAAATGAATGCAGCACAAAGTTTGCTTTCTGCAATATTATAGTCAAGCGACTACATTAAAAAGCAATTAAAACTAACTATTGCATTACAAGGAAATGAATTAACTTTCAACACATTGAAATGCATGTTTTCTTCAGAAGCATGGTGTAAATGAAACTCTTCATTAAGGATTAAAAAATAATAAAGAAAATTGGTCCCTACCACGAGCTTTTTAAGCATTCATTATTAGCTATATTTGTTTTAATGAGCTGCCTGAGATCAAGAGAAGGAAAAAAAAATAAACAAACAGCCTGACTTAAGCTTTAATGCTATGATAACTTGATCAAATTCCTAATTCATAATGGGGGAAGCAGTGGAGGAGGGGGTTTGTGTGGTTAATGAAATCCTCAACAGCCAATTCCATTTCCCCAACTTCTCCACTTTATCCAAAGATGCAGCAGGTGTTGGCTCCCGAGCAGAATTTGGGTAAATATTGATCCTGTAAATATGTGTGCTGTTCTCACCATCCCTCCAAGCTTTTTTCATTTTTTTTTTCTCTTGTGTTTTGTTGTGCAGAATCGCAGCTTCCCGACTGCCAGAGCGAAAGCCAGTAAGTAAGGAGAGGTATCATCTTCGGTCCGTCTCCCACAAGGCCACTGTGGGAAGGGTACAACTGTTGCGAGTGGGTGGCACATCTGTTCCCTGAGACAGGCGAGCCCCACTCCCCCGGGGTCATCGCGCGCCTTGGCTGGCGTTTCACGTGCATCGCTAATAACCGCTCTGGTTCCTGCGCTTAGGTGGAGACAAAGGGCCTTGACGGGTGCCACTCACCTTCAGATCCGAGCCTCAACATTTCTAATAGACGGAGCATTAAACACCATGTTTGCCTTATTCTTCTGCTTCCATCCATCTGGCGCAACATTCACATTTATAACAGGTTAAGTACATTGGAGATGCACAAGGTTGACATGGAATACATTTGCAGGTTGCAGATTGAAGCACCATATGTACGGCGTCGCTGCAGGAGGAAAACAATGAGGACGATTCACAGAATTAAATCTCAAAAGTTTTTGCAAAAAGAATGTTTAAAATCAAAGCAGCAAAGCTTTTTTTTTGTGAGTGAGTGTGTGTGTGCGTGCGTGTGTGTGCCCCCACACCAAACTGAGAAGTGGAAAACTAGGAAGACGAAGGAGTGAGTGAGGGATGTAATGAGCGCTTTAAATCCCAGGATGCAGAGACAGGTGAGTTTGCGCCGGTCGGTTCAGTGTCCGCAGGGCCGGTTCACCAGGACCAGCGATGGCTCGAGTAGCAGAGGGCGAGCAGAGAGCATGAAGGATGAAAGATGGAGCCTAATCCTCCACATGTGGTGTCTTTCCTACCCCCCACCCCTCTGTTTTTAAAGGCAAAGCCAACTGGAGACATTCTTTGGACTGCAGGCCAGGGGCTCCAGGAAAGCACTGCCTCTAGCCAAAGCACATAGTGTGAAATGAGAAGCTAAAGCTTGAATGTGCTTTTGTTTATCAGAAAACTGCACTCTAAGTGGGATTGGCAGTGGAGGGGCCCAAACTCCATAAGTCATATAGACTGGCTCAGGCCGAAGTGGGGATGGCAACGCCACGGCTTCAGGCTTGAAAAGGCAGCTCGTCCGTTAGCCACTTGGCAGCGCCTCGTCCTCCATAATCTCACTTCCAGCACAAAGGCCGGTATCAAAGAGGTCAATCTACAGTAGGGAAATTTGGTCACGAGCTGTGCAAATAAATTTGAGGAAGCATTTCTTATCCACAGGTCTGCTCTGAGCGTTGCAAAGAGAACTTAAGATATGAAACCTAAGCTGAGAGAATTGGGGACAGAGATTTCTGGGAGACAGGACAGGAGCAGGAAGCCAAAAACCGATCAGTTATAGAGATGGATTGTGAGAGAAGAGCCGTGACCATGAGGCTGATGGCTTCACAGCGGCTCAAAGTAAGCAGAAAGTTATGAAGGAGCTTAACACACTTCTCAGGGAACTCCGACTTCTGCTAATTAACTCCTAAGTCCACACAAGCCTTTAATTCGTCTCTCCCTGAACAAATAATTACTAAAAACCCCCAAAAATGTATCAAAAGAGAGAAAAAAAATATGATTCAATTGCCTTAAATGCACCTACAGGGAGTATTCTGTCACTGAATAAAGTCTTAATATACAATATCTTTACACACTTTCAGCTTGATAACAACTTCTAACTTTCATTTTCATTTTTAAAACACCAGAGAGCATAAAAAATAATTTATGTTTCCAAACGTAAATGTGAACTTTTTAGCTTCCAGAAAACTTCTAGAAACCAACTTTCTCCCCCTTTTAGCCCTTTCCTATGGTAAATAAATCTGATCGTGTTAATCGATAAACTAATTTTGATTCATAGTTGAGATCGATAGGCTTTGAGTTTGAACTGGACTGAGTTCTTACAATGTTTTATTAGTCGTAGCCACAACTCAAAGTGCTTTATAGGACAGTCACAAAAAAACAAATTCTGGTCATCCTACAAACCGAGGTTTCAGCTCGGTTGAAGTGAAGGAAGCCGACTGTAGCACATGGCATTCTGGGTAAAGACCATCAAAACAAACGAGCCTGTCCAGCGCCAATGGGAGAAGCAAAAGAGAAATTTTACAACTAAAAACGCCTGTCAGAGTTTGACAGTAACTAGTTACATTTATGCAATTAAATGTAATTTTTTTGAAAAAAATTACTTTTAGGAGTATTTATGCTACTCTGTGCTTCTTTCATTTGAGTAATTTTATTATGAAGGATTTTTACTCTCACTGGAGTAAAATGTCTGGATTTTCAACCCAATGAATGCAAAACAAACATGTTTCAACCATAAATTCACCATACACAGACACACACCTGCAGACTTTGTAAAAGTTTCATGAGTTTTCTATTGAAAGAAACTGATTTGGAAAAATTTGATTTTGCCTGATTTTACTTTTTTTTGTGTTACTTTTGTAAAATATTTTCATTTTCAGCTTTAAAATACCAACGTTTCCACGTAACTTTATATTTTGGTCTGTCTGATGATGTAGGTTTTAAATATTAAATGATTGATAATTTGATTAGTTACTCAGTACTTGATTGACTTTTTACCAAATACTTTTTTACTCTTACTTAAGGAATTTCTTGGACGGATAGTTTTTATTTTTACTTCAGTAAAAATACGTTGAAGTAGTGCTACTTTTACTTAAGTATAATTTTTGGGAACTCCAGTAACATCGGACATACTCCATTTTTGTTTACATTTTGCCAGGAAGTTGCACCCATGTCTTCTTCTGAGGTTTTTATGTTGTTTCCTTCAGTAGTTTTTTGGTGCAGCGCCCCCACAGGCGAGGAGGGGAACAGCTTTTTGAAAGATTACACAGCGCAGAGTAAAAAGCGAACCGCAGCAGCTGAAAATGTAACAAACTGGCTGGTTTTCAAACACCAGTCAATAGTCTGTTAAGCGTCATTGCGCTTAGGTATTTCTGTTTCCCATTTCTTTCACATTTTTGATATGCATGACAGAGAAATCCCTGAACATTTTAGTCTCATCTAATCAAAGTCGCAGCACAAATTTAGCTAATTCTACAGACTTACGTTTGTTACGGAAAGACAGGAAAAGCTTTTTCCAAACACCTCGTGGTTGTTATGGAAACAACTCACCGATGTTCAACTTAGAGAATATTACAACCAGTTAACGGTCGTGGTTTTGGACGGTGGAAGTCGAAGTTCCTGGACAGAACCAACACATGAATGGGGACATTATGCAAACCAGGAAACATCTGCAAACGAACACCTGTTACCAGCGACACAACCGCGCCACCACTAACATGTAGCTGTACCAAAACTCGAAAATAAGTGTCTCGATTTAAACGCTTCATTCCAATAATTAATTTAGCTTTTTTCCCTTTATTTTTATTCTAACAACTGATTTAGATCTTATCCATCCATCCAAGATCAGAAAGCTCAGGGAGAATGTGAGGACATTATGATGACTGAAAAGCAGAGAGGAAAATGTGGAATAACCATGATCCATGTCATTATTGCAATATCACTGCAAGGTTAAACTTTTTAAAAAGTGTGGAGCCCAATGGAAAAGGTATGCCGGTTTAGGTTTTCACCAGAACCCCAATTCTCACATCTGAAAGCTGCGAAAACACTAATATACACTAAAATACCTTGTATTTTGCTCTATATCTTCTCACACTTGAAATAAGACAAAGTTAACTTACAGGTAACTTTTCAGCAAGATATACAAGCTTGTTTTAAGTCAATAATTCCTTAAAACTGATGAAAAAGTATTACTTTCACCAGCAGATTATTTCACTTATAACAAGGGAAAAGCAACTTGTTATAAGTGAAATAACCTTCCAGTGAAATTAGGACTTTTTCTCAAATATTAAGGAGTTATTAACTTAAAATAAGCTTATATATCCTGCTGAAAAGTTATTTTTTGATTAGTTTTTTCTCTGTTTAAGTGTACTAAGCTATTTGCACTAGAAACTAAACTAAAAATGCTTGATGAAAACTTGTGAACCTGTTCCCAGTGTTGTTCTAAATTAGTAGCAAACAGAGCAGGAGGGCTTAAAAACATGCATGTTGACATAAAAGCAACTCACTAGTTTAACCTGCTTCACTCAAATAAATGAAAAGCTGAAATTTACTGATGCATTTCAGCCTTTGTGCTTCTTTTATCCAGAAATGAGTCAGCTTCAGGACTGGGTTAAATGTTTCAATACAACCACGCATTTAAAAGGGCCAACATTAATTCACAAGACATCTGCACGCTCACTGCTATCTGCCACACGTGAGGGACACTTTGCGGCCGGCTGAACAGCCATGCTGCGCGCAGAAGCGGCGGATCATGGCAGAGCATTTACTTCAGTGCAGAAACCCTGCCGAACTCCCTCGCTGTGAAGGCTGAACCACTTTCAGTCACTCGAGGACAGACACAAAGAGCAGGCGCTTTTCAAAGGGCTCATTGTGGAGCCTGGTGAAATTATTCAATTAGTGAATTTAGCACCTGATCTGGTTAGTCAGGAGCCCTGAGGACGCTACAGCTGCATTAGAGAGAGGGAGAGAGTTGGAGACATAAAAGATGCCGGGCCAGACGGTGTAATATTCATTACTTTCCACTCCCCCCTGTTTTATGATGGCAAAATTACCCACTACACTGTAAAATATTGCTTCTAATAACAGACATAGCTCTTTACAGCCTGGGACGTGAACTCAATTTTTTGGCAAAAATATGTCTTCTAAAACTGATCTTAGACTTTATATGCGTTTTGATTTCTCCACACATCCAGCTTTCAAAAAGATGCTGAGCATCGATTCTGCTTATTGGCTAAAACCACAAGGTGGACAACAAAAAGCTAGAAAACTTGACGTTCGCTCCACCATGGATCGCAGAGCGACTCACGGCTTCACGATCTTGATCTAATGTAAATGTGTCGGTGATGTAAGGGGTTTATTAAGAAAAGTGTTGCACGCTGCTGCACTATATCAAATTTATTGCTATGGCAATATCAGTATTGATTCATTCATGTTCTGTGGGCCGGTCATATATATGGTGATATACATGTGGAAAATATTGCTTCGCTAAAGTCATTAAGACGCTGTACTGGACTCCATCCATCCACATATTGTTTTCTGTTTGTCTGGGAAACCCAAACATGAAAAACCCTCCAGCTGGTGGCGACCAAACGTTTGACCAAAATCACCAAAATGGCGAAGTTTATCGTTTTCCAATTAAAAATACTAAGTAATTGCATTGTGAACTTTATCATTAACAAAACTTGTCTGCAGGTTGTAAATATTGGAGGTTTTGCTATTGTTTTGTTTGTTTAATGATTAAAATCACTTAATATATGGTGCCAACATCTGTCTGTGTTTTACCATTCATTTTTCCAACACCTCTTCATTTCAATGCATATATTTAACATATACGCTGCTCACAAATAGCTGAACATGCAATATTTTAATAAAGCAGAACAAGGGTCCAAAAACAGGATCTCAAACACTTAATTTGTCGGTAACTCGTAGTACAGGTACAAAAATGATGTCAGCATACCTACAACTGTTTTGATTTTTTTGGATTTAACTTGTATTTTTTCAGAAACATTCCCTAAAGACGTCCTCCTTTAAATTGATCAGCCAGCTTTATATTCACAACAAATCAGAAGTATTGTAACCTCAGCAGCCATCTGGATCACCAAAACTCAAGTTTCAGCCCTCGGAGAAAGATTGCTTTGGGAAAAAGACTCTAGAAATCTGAGCGAATATGGAGACAGATGGCTCCCAAGGTCAGAGGTGTTCAACACGCAGAGATTCCCAAACAGATGAACATACATTACAGCAACATGCCATGTCGTCTGTTTGAGTCTTGCAGCGCTGCGATCGTTTTCTCCAAATGAATCTAATAAGAGTTTTTTTCCTAATATGTATGGAAGATTTCTTGATCACTATAATTAGGACAACTCTAATGAGCCAATTATAGACAGCTGATGAAAGCAGTTGATGAGTTGTACGCACACACACACAAAAAAAGAGGGAATATCTGAAAAATTGCAGCGATAAATGTAAGTTTGAACTGACCCAAGTAATTAAAGGCCATGTAAATACTTCCCTCCAAAGCTGCTACATTAAATATTAATCATGCAGGTGGTGGCCAAACATTCCCCAGAAGAAACTTTAGAACAGAAAAAGAAGAAGTACTAAAACAGAAATTTGATTTCAGAGTTAGAAAAATGGCGCATTCAGCAGCCAGTGAGTGTTTTCTCCATGTCAGCCCACAAAGCTGCAATCCACTCAGAAATACGAGCGTCGGTAAAGACGGGAGCGCCGGTAAAACTGTTTAGGCTAATTTAGACGTACAGCAGTGCAGAAAACAGTCACTGCTCAGAGCAAAGAGAGAACTGGGAGATTTACTATCAAAGAAACAAAACATGAGAGTTTGAAAGTTTTGGTAGCAGTTTTTTTTTTGTTTGTTTTTTAATAAAAACTGCATTCTAGATGCATCAATGATTCCCAAAACCAAGGGATTTACAGAATTTATAAAACTTCTGTACTAAAAGAAACACTTTAAAGTTTTTCAAATTAAAACCCCATACCAGAATGCTACAAAAAACAGGACATTTGATCAATTAAAGATAAAATACATGTTTTATTTTAAGCAGAAAGTTTAAAAAAAATGTACATGACACAACCATGCCATGTTTACTAATGAGAAATCTGGAACAGGCCGAGGCACTGAGTGAAAGTACAGAGGAAGCCAAGAAAAAGTCCAAATACAGCTGCGTTTCCATTATATTAATGTAGAAAAAACACAATTTTGCAATCCCGGTGTTTCCATTGAATAAGAAACGCAGATAAAATCACAAGTGAATAAGTTTGTTCTTGTTATAAGTTATTAAAAACAACCTGCACCATCTTACAACTACTTCCTGTCGTCATCTTCTTGGTTTGCGCCAGTGGCTACATCCGGTTGCTGATCACGTGACTAGCTGATGCAAAATAAAATGTTTCCATTGCAAAATAAACCAAATTTAATTAAAAAAAAACAAAAATTCTAGCAGCAAAGCCATTTCTCAAAAACTGGAAACGCTGCTTATGAAACTCAGTAGTTTGTGACAAAAGCAAATGACTGAACAAACTAAATGTTCAGAGGTCGAAGATTTTCTTCAGAACTAAAACGGATACGGTGCAGCATTTGTTGATTGTAATAAAAGTCTTATAACCTGAAAACATTACTGCATATCCATCATGCACCTTAAAGTAAATAAGAAAGAAAAATAAATAGGGAAATTTCTGTGCAATAGCAGCAAATAAACTCACACAAAGTAAGAATAAAAAATATTTGTAAAAAAACTGAATAAAGAAGAAAAAGGTGTACAGTAAGGGTAAAAAAAAACGGGATGGCAATCCATGGGGGTATTCAAAGAAAAAAGCAAGAACAAAAACCTATGTGAACATTTCTTAACAAAACAAAGAACAAATTGGGTGTTTGTACTTTTCCTATACTTGCCTACATAATCACTAAAAGTGACTTGAGGTCGATTCATTAAACACTTGAATCTATGTATAAAAAAACCAAAAAGCATTTTTAGATGAACAAACATATGTGACTTGATACCAAACAGCAGCTGAAAGAATCATAGTTCTGATCATCTTTGATTATTGATTAATTCATGGGAGTTTTTATAGTTCTAAAAGTATTCCCCTGTCGGCCTTCAATCGTTTATAAAGTGAATCATCAGAGGAAAACAAATTAAAAACCTTTAAGTATCAACGTTTAGCCTCAGAAGGAAACACAGAAATAATCCAGGTGGGATTTGAAAGTTGGACCATCTTTCTGTCAGGTTTTTGTTCTAAGCACAGATTCACCGTGCTGCAACGTTCAGGCCTACAAGGTCAAACAAAGAAAAAAAAAAACAGCAGCTCTAAAACTATTTCAGACAGATGATGGATTTGTAGTGAACACAGAAAAGTCTGAAGGAATGACAGCGAGCAGCGACGGGGTGGGAACCACTGGAGTTGAGGATAATTGGACATAAAAACTGACTTCTTGTTCTCGCCTAATCTGAAGTGATGTATTGGGGATCAATCCCCCAGCAGTGATTTGAAGTAATGAACTCTTGTACTGACTGAGGACCTGTAAAACGATACACTTACACAAACAGACCCATTTGGAGTCCAGGATGGTTCCTAAACCAGCCATTTAAATCTGGGAAAACTCCACTTTGCAATAATGAAACTGCCATTTGGAATAAGAGCAGAATGTTCACTATTTAATATGCAATTATATCTCTAAGTCGCTAAATCTTAATGTTGCATAAGTATTATTAAGAGATAAAAAAAATATTTTTATAAGACCCTGCTTTCATCATGTGGGTCTGTTTAGCTTCTTTATGGGGATGAAACCAAAATCAGTGGGATAAATCACAAAATTTCCTACTAATAAAAGCTTCTATCACCTTTATTAGGAAACTGCAACATTTTTAAACAAGTTTTTAAAAAAGCAACACTCATACACTGCAAAAACACAAAATCTTATAAAGTATATTTGGTCTCATTTCTAGTGTAAATGAAACTAAAACAAAAATTACTTACAAGTAACTTCTCAGGAAAATATAGGAGCTTAAGTCAACAATAAACATGACAGACTATTTCACTTATAACAAGATATTTTCCATGTTATAAGTGAAATAATCTGCCAGAAGAACAAATAGTTTTTCATAAGTATTAAGAAAATTATTGGCTTAAAACAAACTTGTATCTTGTTTAAAAGTTACTTGCAGTTTAATAAAATATTTGCACTAGAAACCTGACAAATACTTCATGAAATTTTGTATTTTTGCAGTGCAACCTTTTGAGCAACTTTAAATGCATCTAATTTTGTTTAACCACTTAGAGAAATTTAAGAAATAATGCTGGAAGATAAAAATGTGCTTCTAATATAAACCAACGCACAGTGGATTCATTTAGTCAGTATTTTTAGTTGAAATGGCTACAAAAATAGAAACTATTGTTCCATTGGGATTAATACTTTATAAACATCAGGAATTTATGTAATCTGGTGATTTGCTCATGAGTAAAAATCATGTTATAAGTACGGTGCAGATAAGTTTAGAGGAGAACAGGTTGGGAAAGGTCTATGGCCTATACAAAACATGTTCACAGAAAAACATTCTTAGATAAAGAGATCTTATTCTGCTCAGTTCTGTCTATTTTGAGTTCCCTGCATAATGATCTGTTTTTGGGCATCTGTCACTTTAAATCTAAATAAGCTGCTGCTGGCCACGCCCAACAACTCAACGTTTACACTTACAAAATGGCTGCAAAACAGATGTGAAAATACACAACCGTACATTTTTGAAAAGTAGAAGTAGAGCCTCCTACACAACTAAAAAAATTCAGCAAGTGGTTTCTGGTTGGTGAACGGTCAGCGGTAAAACCAGCTGACCAAACGTGCTGGAGCTCTGCTTGAGTTGCTAGGTAACTGCGCAGTGCCTCCCGATAGGAATTTAATAATCTGGAAGTTTTTGAAATGGCTCACTTTTCAGACACCAGAAATCATTAGCTTATTTGCTAAAAACTGGCCAGTTGTTTTTTTGCAGACTTGGTCGTTTTTCAGAAGCAGTTGAGACCCAAATGGAAGTACAAAAACATCCAAAGTATACATTTTCGCATAATTGTTTCCCTTTAAATGTCCTAACAAAAAATTAGGCGGGTCCCAGAGGAGGAGGACTTGATCTGATCTCCTTTTTCTCCTCTTTAAATCCAGACCTGGGCGTGACGGCAGCGCTGTCCGGACGCATGGCCGGCTTCAGGGCCGTCTCCGCAGCGGGCTCGGCGCGCCAGCCCCACGCAGCGGAAGCGTGGCCGAGGAGAAAGCAGGAGGCCCGGGGGCAGACTCTGTGTCAGCTGATAGTGCAGAGGGTGGGCAGGTCCGGGGGGAGGGCGGCGCGCCTGGGCTCGGAAAGGCTCGCCAAGACCCACACTCTCTTGGCATTTTGGCAAGGCCAAGCGGCGAAATAAAATGATCCAATTTAAGCGGGTTTAGGAGTGCCGAAGAATATTCAAATATTTATTTTTGCAGGGCATTCGGGGAGGCTGTGCTTGCTCCACAGATTAGCAAGAAAACCAAGTTTTCATCTAGAAAGCCTCAACGGCGGCGGCGGCTCCATCTTGATAGCCAGTTGGCCTGCAGTGGTGGAAAATGGATCCGACGGTGGAGTTGCCGATGCTCCGCTGTCTCCTAAATCCTCCTTCTACACTCACTGGCTTCGTTCTGACACAACCTTTCCTCTTTATGCGTCAGGCTTATGTGTGTCTCTCTTTATTATCTGATCTGGAGCGAATTTAAAAGTTAATTGACAACCTAATGACACAAAACTCAGTGTTGTTTCTACTCTGCTGAGTTTTTGTCATTTATCCACCAGTATTGTCCAGCACACTTCTGTATGTTCTGTTGGAGGCCGACATTGACAGCAGGACCATTCAAATGATTGCTTTTTAATGCCATTATTGTGATTATGGTTATTATTACTGCTAATGAGGGAAATACAGCCCTGGTTTTCCTCAGCATGAATTTCACCATGGAAATAAATGAGTAAAAAAGCCTTTATTGAATTACACTAAAAGCAATCTCAAATAAATGGGCCTTGAATCTGCCTCCATGAGACGACGCTCGCAACTGTATAATTTCATTGTGCCGGGAATGAGAACAGCGGGGCCAAAGACGCAGACAGACCCCTGATATGGAGGCTTCGGGATCGTCCTGGAAACGGCCGCCTGTGCACGCCTGCGTCTGTGCACACGTGGACGATTTAAGATCATATTATCCATCCCTGCCTGTGTGTTTTCCCCTCTGCTTTGAGAGACAATAAAGGGGCATCCTTGTTGTTGATGCTGCCGATTTGATGCAAATTTACTCTGAAATGGAACAAACATACAATGATCGTAACGCTGACAGAGTTTGGCTTCGTACTTTCTGAACTTTCTGCTGCCGCAACATGAGAATGGACTTTGTTATGGCAGCAGATTTTAACCCTGCAGGACCCAGACAAGAAAGTTCAGCCTGGTAGATGGACTCGTAGGAGTGAAAATATGTTTTTTAGATTTATTTTGCTTGTTTTTGTAAAGTTTTATGAAGATTTAATTTTCTATTTAAGCATATTTAGTATAAGTGTTGCACAAAAGTTACATTTATACACGTTCTACATTTTATGATAATTTTACTTCGTTTTTTGAATAATCTGGTTCACACATTGCTTGTAAGCAAAGTTCCAGTGCTGAACAATGGAGATCAATCTCTAAGTTTAGAATAAAAGAAAAGAAAATGTTTACATTTGTACTTTTTTTGTTTGAAATAGATGCTGTAATGTCACAGCACTGAGTTACAAGATAAATGGTTTTTGTTTCAAAGATTACTCTTTTTTCCCCAATAATTCACAAGTTCAGATAATGACTGAGGTCTGAAAACACTAATTTGTCTCCAAGAAAATGCTGAAATCATTTTACTATATTATTAAAAATGATTTGTCTGCATTACAATTACATCAATAAAAGGTGCAGGCTTCTAAACCGGACTGGCTCTGGTGATGTCTGGTTTTGTCTTTTCATATTTTTTTTTGTGTTATTAATCAAAATCATCTTGCAGTAATTTACATCTGTGTCCTGTATGACTGCAGCTCAGCATCTGAGCCACTTAAGATCCTGCAGATTGGATAGTTTTACAACAATAAACACATGAAAGTGGTTTTTAAAAAGGGTAAGGTCCAAATTTGATACAAAAACACATAAACTGATCGTTATTAAAGGCTGTGATTGAAGACGATGTTCGTGCTGCTGAATGAATCGAATCATTTCTATCAGACGTAAACATTTTATGGCCTGTGAATCACATTTCAAGTGATATTTTTGTCAACATAAGCATCTTCTGTGTGCACCAATGATGAAGTTCCATCTATCTTTATACTTTTAATATCGCAGCAAGACCTGGAGAAACTCCTGTTAGTTTACACATCTAGAACAAACTTAGAAATATCTACTTAACAACCCGGAACAAGAATCAAACACTGAGAACCAACATTTAGCTTTATGTGGTAGAACTCAACTCAGAACAACTGGAACAAATATTTAGTTTTATTAGAACAAGAATCCAAAGAAAAACCTGCTAGTTTATAAATTATGGACTACTTATTCTTATTAAACATGGAGAACCAATATGTAGTTTTATACTTTTACCTTTTTGTCTTTATTTTGGTTTTGTTTGTATTTCCTCTAATTCATGTAAAGCACTTTGAACCTTGAACTTTGAACGTCCTTGTTGTTGAAAATGTGCTGTATAAATAAAATTACTTTGTCTTAATAAAAAAATGCAAAGTTTCACTGAAACTTGCATTAAAAGTGCAATTATTTACCTGAATAATCTTATTGGACTTTTAATGCAACTTTTCATTAAAAGTGCCATTATTTACCAAAAGACTCTTCATGACAAGTCATAAATCTTCCTAAAAACTTATTCATGTTTATTACAGGTGCTATGTCACCTTTCTCATGTTAGTCTTATGCAAAGAAAAAAAACACCTCATCCTACGGCCAAAACCTTTTATTGAGAAATGAGTTTTTTCAGAATTTCCATGTTTCCATTTAGCAAACTTATTTCCAAAACTGTGCATTTATTTGGTTAACGCAGCTGCAAACTGCTCGTTTCTTCCAGTGAAGTTAAACTCTGTACATTTTACTTTCTGTCTGGAATACATTTTTACGCAGTTAGCTTCGTAAGGAAAACAAGGTATTTCTGAGAACAGCTAAATCTGCATAATTTCTCTCCATTCACAGCAGTTTATCAGCCAATCGGCTGCCGCTCTATGGCCTATATGAGCGATGAAGTCTCATGGGATATTTATTGTGAGTGCATCAATAGACTTTGTTGTGGGTTTGGAGATCATGACCTCTGTCACATAAACCCTCCATTGTAAGGAGAGTCACTGGAGCTGAAGGCTACAAAATACCACGATTGTGGCTGTGACATATCACACTGATAATCGAGCGTTATTCTCCGTTTCAGTCATGTTTAGAAAGCAGAAGGTCGGAGGAAGAAATGACTGCAGAGTCATTTTAAGCATATAGAAAAAACTGTTTAAAAGGATCTGCACATGCAAAAACTCACAATAATGGAAGTGATAGAAAAATAATCTGTTCGATTCAACAAACTTTATCTGTAACAAACAAATCAATGTTTAAACATCTCGTTTGATGGCATTAAAACCTGCAACATCCATCACAGCGTATATATTTATATATGTTATCATAAATATAACATGTGTGTCTCTCAGTGTATCAAAAACTGTACTTATTTTTGTACACATTTTTACTCAAGTAAAAAGTAGCCATTGAAGAAATTATTTGAGTAATTTGGTAAAAAGTTTACTTACTTAACATTTATAAATGACTTTATCAGATGGACTAAAATGTGAAGCTTTGTGAAAGAGTTGGTCATTTTGTAATTACAAAATAATAATAAAAACATGCATAAAAAAAGTTCCAGATCATTTTCTTTCAATAAACTTTTACAAAAAAACTGCAGGTGTGCGTTTCTGTGTCTGGTGAAATTTAAACAATTTTGTTCTTCATTCAGTGGCTAGAGAATCCAGAAATTTTACTCAAGTACAAGAAGTAATAATTCA